>NW_012134747.1:3206064-3229468 GCF_000956105.1 Propithecus coquereli
CAGGAGGATGGCTTGAGCCTGGGAGCTCAAGGCTGCAGTGAGCTATGATCATAGAAAAAAAAATATATATATATATATAGCTAACATTTCAAAGTCACTGCCACTAGTTACAAATTGTCTGTAAGAAAACTTCAGAGATCATAAAGGACACCCTCATCTCCAGGATGAATTCCCAATTCTATGAACAAGTAATCCAAACTGTTCTTAAGGCTCCTCGGTTAGCACTCACTCGTCATTTGAACATCCGGATGCTATGAAAGGAGCGGAAAGGCGGTTTGGCAGTGAAGGAGTTACTCTGGTTTGTGCTGTCCTCTACATCATGAGGACGTTTTCCTTTGGTGACGTTGAATCCCTCCGGCTCAGGGTGTGCAGTGCATGTGGCTCAGGTTGGAGCATACGTCTTTCCCACCCTTTGATTTGCAAAGATGTGAAGAGGGCATAATTAATGAGAAATCCTGTTCTGATCATGTGAAGATTCTCCCACCAGAAGAATCTCCATCAAGGCAGTAGAGAAGGAACTGTCCTAACCATCCACGCAGTCTTGCCCATCTTCAACCAATGTGCCAGCCAGCTTTGGAGGCAGGAGGAGGACATGCAGCTTGTGTCCTTGTCTGGAGTCTCAGTAGTACCAGCTCTGATCAGAGGCTAACAACCCACAACTGTTGTCCTTCCTCTGCCTTTGGATCAGCTTCTAAACAGTGGGAGGACCACCTCAAAGGCTGGAGATCGGTAGGCACAAGCTAAGTTGGACTTCCTGTGTCTTAGTACTGTGGCAATGGGTTGGTTCCATGCATCCTTGGAAATAGCTACTCCCCCATGCTCCTCAAATGAGAACCAACTTTTGCAAGCTGGTAGAAAAGAAAGCTAATTAAATCCCTTTGATTAATGTTTTACCTCCATTGGCAAAGATAGCCTGTTAATATTTTTATGTATCCTTTGGTTTGTTCACTTAAAGTGAGCTGGTGTCTCTTTCATTATTTGCATCTTTGTTTAGCAGCCAGAGCCTGGTTCATGGTTCTCTCCTGGGTGGGTAAAAAACAAAAAACCAAAAAAAACCCCAAACAAACAGATGTATATATGGTTACATCTTCAGGTTCATAAATGGATATTATTTTTTAGTTCTCTTGAAGTGAACTTGAACCTTAAACCTTAGTCGATAAACTGATCCTTGCCTCCAGATAAGGTGGTCATGAGGTGAAACTTGAAAGGGAGTGAATTCCAGTAATGAGCCTGAGTTCCAGGGTGGTGCCAAACATATGAAGGAGGGCTGGGCAGGGACAGCACATGGCATTCAGGAAATGGCGTCCTCGCCAATCTTTTGGATTATGAGTTTGATTTTCAGTCTATTCACTAAAAAAGCTGGGGTATATTAGTTCAGTTGTCTAGAGTTGTGCTTCCTAATTTTTTTGCATCAAAATTATAATATTTGTATGGAACACTGGGGTAAATGGAGGAGGTACTCCCATCCTCATCCCAGAGCTAAGGACATCAGGTGTTTACAACACACCTGTCACCCAAGAGTGGCAAAGCAGTTGAGAAGCTCTGATCTCAGGAGGAATCCTGCGTTTTGATCCACTTGTGAGCCTTTTAGCTTTGACCTGTTTCCTAACCAGAACTATAGACATTCCCCAGGCAGGCACTGGGTTGATAGGTTTACTGAAAACACCAGGCAAGAAGGCCAGAATGGAGCACCCAACCTGTCCCTCCTGGAAAAACAATTCAAAGCATGTTTCATCTATGGCTACCATGAATCATGTTTTCATTTCCTTTACCCGCTAGGAAGCTTTGAACCACTTCCAGTAGCTGAATAGGATGGAGCCGCTGTTCTTGTCCATGGCTCTGTTATTTCCCTTCATCAGAACATCCTTGATTATTTGTTGCATCCTTTTGTATTATGGTTATTTTTGCAAGCTGCTTGAAATCCTTTTTGTGGGTTGTGGATTAAGTAAGAGAGCAAATAATTTAAAAAGAAAACTCAAAATACACTCCTTACCCATATTGGGTCAGTCATGTCATTTTTGTGTGTGGACAGAATATTTTCACCCTTTAATAAAATTGGTAACTGAATATGATATTAGTCATAATGTGAAATAATGTTCCTTTTAAAATGTGATGATCATCCTGCTTTATTTCCCCATCTGCAAGATGAGAATAATAATTATCCCTTTTGAAAATATCATATGGTCAAATTAGTTAATGTTGGATAAGCATTTCAAAATGAAGTTACCTAATAATTTATTAGCGGCTCCACTGGTGTGCAATTTGAGAATGAAGTCTGCCTTTGAGGAACTGGCATTTGCATTAATTTATGTTTTCCTTTAATTCCTTACAGAGGGCCAGTCTGTATTCTCTCCTCTGGGTGCCTTTTCCTCTAGCAGTCTAACTTGAGCAGTCAGAAGTCGTGTCCTGAAAGGGAAACTGAGAAAATGAAATCACCCACGCACTTCTTTTAAATTGACTCACTTATTTTCTTTTTAATTAATATGAGCTTTTTGGTTTCCATCTTGGCTGGGCACAGAGGTTTATACCTGTATTCCCAGCACTTTGGGAGGCTTAGGTGGGAGGATCACTTGAGGCCAGGAATTCAAAACCAGCCTGGGCAACATAGTGAGACCCCCGCTTCTCTACAGAAAAATGACAAAATTAGCTGTGGTGGCGCATGCCTGAAGTCCTAGTTACTCAGGAGGCTGAGGCAGGAGGATGGCTTGAGCCTGGGAGCTCAAGGCTGCAGTGAGCTATGATCATGCCACCGTACTCCAGCCTGGGTTGGACAGAGCAAGGCCCTGTCTCTGAAAAATGATAATAATAATAAAGGGGAAATCTTGAAACATTTTATTTTCTACTCTATGTCCTTCAAGAGCCATTGCTTGACCCTGAAATGAATTATTTCAGTTACATCTTAAATGACACAAGTGAATGAGCTCTGTTTCACGCACCATCATTTCCTTGCATGTTAGTCAGATAATTAAGCTCTTCCCAATTCAAAAAGCCCAACACTTTTGTACAGTCACAAAGAAAGCCAAGGAGGACAAACACATAATACCATAGTAATAGCTATCATTCATTGAACATTTATGTGCCAGAGGCTTTACACATACTGTCTGCACTACAACTCTGAAAAATGTTCATAGACCAATAACCTGAGATCAGAAAGGTTTGACCAACGTGGATGAAGTCACATAGCCATAAAGAGATGGGATACTGGGATTCAAACCTACATCTATCTCCAAAGCCTTAATTTTTCTATTTAATTTGTAGCTTATGAACCCAAATCATTAAAGAGTATTTATGATTTATTTCTATACATTTCAAGTAAAGCTATTTTTTGAAACTGTTTATTGGATACTAAGAGAAGTTATGTCACGATGGAGGGGGATTAGATTAAATGACCCTCCTGTTGCCTTATAACTGTAAAATTGTGTGAATGGACATGTGTGAGAAACTTTCAATGCAGTCCATGTGTTTTTTCAGTGCTGCTGTCTACAGGACTCTGTGGTAAATTGCGGTCAGATAAAATCCACAAATTCACGGAATAGAGTTCCTCGTTGTCAATGAAATGAAATCAGAAAATCTCACTTTTCACTCTAAAGGGCTGTGAATTTATGTAAAACGAATTCCCATACTAACAAAGTCAGAACATTTTACTTGTCTGCTTTTCAATTAGGCTAGAATATTTCTTCTGTTTAAGTTGGGGTGTGTCAATAACAAGGGTCCCAGCTCACAGGCAGAGACACTGAAACCATACTTGGTATAGTCAGTCTGTTCACTAGTATCCATTCAATGACAACAAAAATGGTGAGCTGCCTAACATGGAAAGAGATTGCTTTGCCTTAAAGTAAATAACTAGAGATCAGTACTCTGAGAATCTGTTGACCTTCGAAGCTTCGAGAATTGATTTGTCTTTGAGAACTTATACCCAGTACTACACCATTGTGCCTGGACTGCCTAACAAAGAACACTTAGAAGTCATACTGGTCCCCATATTTCAAATATTTATTTAAAAGAAACTAGCCACAGATGGAAATGTTTCTAACTAAAAATTATCTCTCTCAAGTATAAAAACATTTCTCAAAATCAAATATTTCCCATATAAAGTCAGTTCGTTCTGGGCTTAGGGACTTTATTTTCCATTGCCAATAAAAGCCTTTGATTGGCGAGCTTTTCTTTGCCTTAAATTTGAAACTGGAGTATGTAAGCAGAGAGTGGGCAGGAGTGGAAAAACTGGCTTGAATTATGTGAGTTTCAGAAATATCACTACATGTTTATTTGTACAGTTTCCTCTAAAGGGGAAAATTTTGTTTAATATTTGAATATGTTTATTTGTAAAAAAGATAGAATAATCAGCAGACATTTGTATTCTATTAGACCTAAGTTCTCCCTTTTCTTTTTGTGTTTTCCATATAAGGACCTAGTTTTCATATGTCTTATGAAAGATTACTTATCTGAACATTTAGAAACGGCTACGATTTCCCATCTAACTTTTAATATGTGAGTATTGATCATTTCCTTGGCACATTCGGCCGTCTCCTGGGCATGTCCCTGTGTGTCTCCTAAGCCCAGCATTGCTTTGTCCTTTTAGAGCTTGCACACTACAAAAAAATGCCAGTAGAGGGCACTGCTGGCCTACTTTTTAGAAAACTGCTGGCTGCCTGATTTCAGCACTTCTAAAAAACATGTAAATTATCTTAATTCAGTCAAAGCAATCAGAATGAGAAAACTGTCTTACACTCATCAAAGTCGTTTCTTTGTGTCTTTTGCCATTTAGTTTCCCCCAAAGCATCAATAAAACTAGGCAATTAGTTTTTCTTCACATACCTGCAGAGCCCTTAGCTGACCCACAGTTAAGGATGAGTATGGTAGTTTAGGGCAACCAGGTGTGATTATCTAATTTTTCCATCAGCTTGAGGTTCTTATGTGAAAGTTCTATTCATGGAGAGCCAAAAGAAGGGGAAAATAAAAATCTGTTTACACTTTCACTTTCCAACTGCCCTTGCCAGTTATCCCCTGACCTGGTGCAACGGCAAGAAAGTATCTGTGCAACCTTGGCCTCAGGGTCGTGGACTGGGGAGGGGGTGTCGGTGGCTTCGCTAGTGAGAAGGGAGTGGGAGAGGCACGGCGTTGCCGACTGAAAGCATTCCCTCTTTCCAGGCAGGCATGTCGTCACATGCGGTGGCCATGCTAAGGACTGATCGGAGGAGGAACTTTTGCATCCCTCCGTGCTTTAAGAGGAACTATTGCTAGTCCCTCAATATTTTATAAACTGCCATGTAAACACAGCTTCAGGTCAAAACTCCTAGCCAACGCTCTCGCTAGTACCCTTCCAAAGAAAATGCTATACCTAAGCACTTCCTGTTACGAAATTCTGGCACCTCTACCACGTATATAGGTATATTCTGCAGAACCAACCCCCCACACACCCCTCCATCTCCCAAAACATTTACAAGTCATTTAAGACGTTGTGGTGAAATAGAAAATATCAAAAATACCACGGTCATTGCATTTGCTGTTTGTCTTGATGGTGGTGTCAGTTTGTGCCAAAAGCATCCTGATAAAGTTCCTGGTGCATCTGAACTTTGCTTCATGTGGTTTTTCTTCACCCTGTGGGCACTGGGCACTCGCCCTCCTTCATGGCTGGTAGGTGCCACTTTTGGCTGGCCCTGGAGCTGGCTGCAGTCGTCTGTGCTTCCCTGGGTTGGAAAATGTCTTCCATGAGCTAATGGCTGTGTTCTCCGTGAAACATTCTGCCCTTGGCCTGCTGCTGCCCAGAGCATCAATCAGGTCTCTGAGATGAGGCCTCAGAGGACCAAGGGAAATTTGTATAATCCTGAACTGTAAACATGGGGACCAGCGGTTGAGGTTTTGGATTTGAACAACATTTCTAAATGTCTATTTGAGTATCTAAAGTAAACCTTTATTTTAAAGAGAAGCTGAGGCCCAAGAGGCTCTCTGGGTGGCCTTCAGGAGGTCAGTTGACCTTTCTGCCTCCGTTTCCCTTCCTTCAAATTGGAGGGGGAGCAAAATATGTTATTTTTCTGTTTCACAGGAGAATCCATTTAATTCTGATTCCCATAGAGAGGTCCTCCGCCTTATTTAATTTTCAACAGTCGGGTTTTCTTTAAGCCTCTCCTCACCTTACGGACCATATTATAATTCCTCTGCCCCTTCGTCTGAGTGTCCCCTGGTGTTTTTTGGTTTTTTGGGTTTTTTGCTGTAGGTTTATAGTTTTCCTTTTGGTTATTCCTTTCTCTTCTTCTCTCACTTAGCAAGGAGGGAGGGCAAAGGTTCTCCCACCCTTGCTGGTGGTGGCAAAACAGCTTCTGGCTCAAGAGAAAAATTATGGTGGCACAGACATAGAAAGGAGATAAGTGGGGCCGTGTGCGCACAGGTGTGCACATGTGGGTGCGTACGTGCCTGTGGGTCTTTTGGCAGTTGGCTCTTTTTGGTCATGGTTTGTTGCTGTTGGCACCTTTAAAAGCAGTCAGACTGAAGAAATTCCTCAGGAAAAAGAATGCACTAACTTCCTAGAGGTGAACAGAAGGTTGCTGAGGCCTTGAGGGGAATATTTATAGAGAGCTGACTTTTCTCCACTCTTCTCTGTACTGCTTATTGAAAATTTTTTATTGTTAGGATACATTTTTATTTACCATCCCACCATTCTCCCATTTTTTTCCCTTTAAATACTATCATAAATATTTTTATTTTGGGAACGTCCCAAGTTTCCCTGAATTCATGCCTTTTCCATTTTTATAGACAGTGCGTCAGAAAAATCTTGCGAGATAAGTCTTAAAGAGTACTGCTCAACGATTTTGGAAACTCTTTGCTTTAGCCTTTAAAGACAAGATGGGAGGGACACTGAAGAAGTTTTTACTTTTGCACAGAGCAAGCAACTCAGAAATACTGATGAATGACAATTTAATTACACCATGCTGATTTTTTTTCAATAGTAAACTCAGAGTTTGGTATGTACTCTTATATATGCACCCTTGCGAATTAGTGATTAATTCTACAGAAATACCCAAGTAATGTTTTCTACAAATCATTCTATCCCAAAGAAGTAAAACAAAATCTAGATATAATATTTCATCACTGACCTGATGTCACAGACCTAGAAATTTTTTCAAAGAATAAAAGAAAAACTAGTTGTGGGTTGGCTAGCTAGAAATATCCCATGCTAATTTCAGCTATAAATGCCTTGTGATTTCCATTCTATTTTCACAAATATAGGTTAATTTCACTAACATAAAGTTAATTGGATTTGACGTTTAATTTCATGTTTGTAAAAATTTTAAAAACAGCTTCTTTTTAAAGCCAACATTTCGTAGGCAAATATATAAAACAAAGTTTTAAAAAGTTATGACAATATATGAGAAAAGCTGCAACAGCCTATAGTTTTTATTAAGAAGACTAATTGAACTCTAGGCAAGTATTTGTCCACTGGCTAAGGAAAGGACTCTGCCCGATGTCCTCTCTGCGTGAACCATCACATACCAAATTTTAAAATCTGGTTTTGACATTTAAAACAGTACAAAATCAACATGAAAATTGGAATGTTCTTCTCATATATAATTTGGGGGAAAATATGAAGTGAGAACAGGAAAGATGTATTAACTTTTTAAAAAGTAATCTTTAGCAGCACACTGAAAGAGCTCCCAGTGGCCAAAGCTGGAACCATTTGAGCAATGAAATAAATAGCCTATTACTGGATTATATTCAAAGTAAAAAAATTCAGACTCAGGCATCCATAATGATGTAACTAATGATGGAAGAAATAAATAAAGGAGGAGAATCGACATACAGATGTATCCCAAATAATTTATATAGCTACTGAGTCTTCAAGGAGGTGCAACATTCCTCCTCATACTCCTCCTGAACTGTGGGTCATTTATAGTAACTCCTTTCCAAGGAGTACAGCATAGAAAGGGGAAGGAAGAGGACCTTATGGTGGAGGAACTGGACAGACACTACCTCAGCCAGGTGATCAAGGTCAACAACAACAGGGATAAGTCATGTTCCTAGCATGTACCCTTAGTATGATAGGATGGGAATGGCACTTTACCTCTGTGGTCTTCCTCCTCAAAACCCATAACCCCAATCTGATCATACTAATTCCATTAGAGGGGTATCATATAAAATACTTGACCAGTTGTCCTCAAAACTCTGAAGGCCATCAAAAGCAAGGATTGTCACAGTCGAGCAGCACCTAAGGAGATGTGTTGACTAAATGTAACGTGGTGTCCTGGGTAAGACCCTGGGATGGAAGAGGGACATTGGGTAAAAACTAGGACATATGAATAGAGTGTGGACCTTAGATAATAGTGTATTAATATTGGTTGTGACAAATGACGCAGTAATGTAGGATGTGAACAATGGGGGAAACTGGGCGAATGGCATGTGAGGAGACTATGCTATCTTTGCAACGTTTCTGTAAAACTAAAACTATTGTAAAATGAAAAGTTTTTTTTCAAAAAGTAAGCCTTATTATTATATATTGTTCCTACATCTCAATGTCATTATTTTTCTAACTCTTGGTTGATTTTTAAGAGATGACTTTAAATTAGATAAAAGAAAACAGGTTCTGCAACCTTTGCTATTTGATACATTTATTATTGTTAAAGGTGCCATTTGTGGAGCTACAAACATCATGGTTGCCTTTGCTTATAAATAGACTTGCTATTCTATCTTACAGAAAGTGTTTATTAGGGATCCAAGGTATAAGAAATTGCTCCCCATTTTTAGGATTATCATGACTATGCGTGGAGGAGAATATTCTGAGTAGCCTGGCAGTGAGTGGCCACTTCAGCATTTGTCAGGAATTACACAATTTTCAATGGGTGGCTTAGAAATGATAATCAAGTGGTCTCTGTCCCTCTCTCTGTGCACAATCCCTGTTAATATGATAGCTACCCTCATAAAACCAAGGCTAGTATACTGTTTATCAAAATAGCATTGTATTTTCTTGCATTAATAAATCCAGTGCATTTAAAAGAAAGTAAAATATATTTCCATCAAGATGAAGAAATGACTTTTCCATCCCAAACTTGGAATTGTTCATAAGAGATATAAAACTCACCACGGATATTGACAAGCTTATCAAGGTTTTTGAGGCGTCATTATTTCATAACTATAATAGTATGTTGGTATGACTGTGAAAGTTCCAAAATGTTACAAATCCCTGAATATGGCATACATTTATAGGACAAGAGACATTTTTCGGGAGAGTCCTTTGTGTGTGAGGCCCAAGACCTCCCTTTCCCATCCATTATTTCCTTTGTATTTATTTCAGACCAAGGCGAGCTCTTTCCACGGTTTCCATTTTAGTGTTCAGCTACAGTCTGAGACAGATTTTTCTGCCTACAGGGAGAAACACATGGTCTGGGCTTCATTATCAAAACTGTTTGTGTGATCTTGGGGTCTTTGAGGAGCCAATGGATTCCTCAACTGTTCTCTCATCTGCAAACACCCTGGTCATCTTCCAAAATGAAATCCTGGGAGTCAAATGCACAGCATGTTTACGAGTGTGTTGACTGACCAGTGACTCATGAGACTCTCCCACAAGAACTGATGATGAATGTGCCATTTTCCTCCCAAAAATGACTCCTGTCACAACACGGTTGTGAGCAATGTGATCCCACAGTTTCCTTTTAACCTAGTAAATACTTGCTGTCTTATTCTTTGAAGGAATATTTTACTCATTTTGAAAGAACTGAGAGTGAGCAAGAGCTTTGTGCAATTACTGAGTATTGTATCTAGCCTTGAGATACAATAATGTCCCAGTAGATTTTGCTTCATCTTTTAAACACACACAATAATTTAAATTCTTAACTAGAACACACTTGAATTTTCTCCTGTTTAATCATTAAAAAGGCAAAACTTAATTTCATCAAGTGCAATCAAAGAATTTTTCATAGTAGCAATTAAAAAATACGAAACTGGAATTTCAATGACATAAAATTAAACAGCTGCTATGTTATATTTTTAATCTTCCTTCAAATCAAATTTTTCTCCAGGATTTTTTCTTTTCCTTTTTAATATCAGTGGGTGGAAAGGTGGTTTCAGTCATTCAAAAACCTCCTTAAACATGCTCCACTCTATTTTGAAATGTCTTTCTAAAGTTTCTCCGGAGTGAGTAACCTTTATATTTCTGTAGGACACAGAAGGCAAAATTCTTTGGAAAAGGACTGATTGGTTAGCTTGCTTTGGCATGAAGGGACTTCCAACTATATTGAGCTGTTTAAATAAGGAAACCAAAACCTACTTTGCTCGGGTTGCCTTTCTCACTGTACTCCATGTGTGGCATTTACCATAAGAGAAAAGTAAAAACCACACATGAAGTTCAGGTCCTTCTCATTCCTTCCTATTTCCAAGCTGGGGGAGAGGGGCTATTTTTGTGATGCCCAGACTTCCCCACACTTTTATGTGTAAGACAGCGAGCTGGGACATATGTAGCAGATGTACAATTAGCCAAATGGTATATTTTTCGCTCCATGCACAAACATGTTTCCTCTGATTTTCCTTGACTTTTAGGTGTAGTAGCCAAGGAAAAATGGCACCCCAGGACTCCTGGTTTTGAAAAATGTTTAAATACTTTTAAAAGGAGTTCTTTAATTATTTTATAATTTCAAAAGCCTTCTTAGTTTCCCTATATTTTTTTTTTCTAAAAACGGAAATTGAGTTCTCTGGTTTTGAGCATTTTCACTTGTACAGACTTTTATTTTAGTTCATTATTTCTTCTCATCAAACTCCTCTCCTGACCCTTTTGTGATAGCAGATTTTTCTTAAAATCTAAAGTCAGTCTTTTGACCTCAGAGTTTTAATTTCTTTAGAGGCCTTTTATTTTCATATCTTTTTTCTTGTTGCAAGGGGTGGAGGGGAGGGAGGATTGTTCAGAGGCTTAGCTGTTCTCACACAGGGCAGGAGTACACATACTGTAACTTGAATGGTAAATCAGTCTTTGGATAAAGACTTCAGCCCACCATTTTGTTTAATTAGAATTTACTGAATAATAAGGGAATTGCTTTGGCTAGTAGAATGTATTTGACCAGGATTGGGTAGGACAAGAACTCTGACTTACTCAGTGTGAAAACTAAATGATCATTAGGACATAGTTAATCAAGAATTCTGAAAGAGTCATTGATAGTAATTTTTTTTAAAAAAAAACAGAGAGACCTCCCCTACATTCACCTTGTAAATAGTCAATGTGCCCAAAGGAAGTAAAATGTTGAAAGAAAGCCAGTGATGAAGAATGTATATTTTGCCATCATGCCTCACAAGGTTTCTTGTGAAACTTAATCAGACAGTATAAACCATGCTTTGTAAACAGTAAAGTACTATCCACATGCAAAGTATTATTATTATTACTAAATTATAGGTTATGTTACAGGGAGGAAGACTGTACTCGAAGAATCATTTTTGTGGGATAGCAACATTTTATAGCTTATTTGCAAAAGTTCTCTACACTGTTCAAACAATGGTATGTCATTATGGGGAAGCAATTTAAACTCTCTCATATCTGTTCAACATTCTTTTAATTGCTTTAAACAAGATGTACACATTTGGAAATTATTAATACGTAACTTCATCGTACAAGTGGCATTTGAGTGAAAAGAAAGATTATAATGAAGTATTGTCTACCAATATATTTTTTTTAAAAAAAAAATTCAGGCCCTGCATGGCAGTTATTTACAGGAACTTAATGTTGGCAGGATGGCCATCAGGAAGCAACACCACAGCATGAGAACAATTTTGTATGTTCTTCACATTGGGCACCTCTTTACAGCTAGATTGTTTGCAAGGGAAGACAAGAGAGTCTCTTTGCTTTGCATTTTGGTGCTACTATTGAGAACAGTTTTCCCCATTGGAATGTGGTGTCATCGAGATGGTTGGAAAGCACACGTGGGCATTGAATGGATAATTTACAAAGCACCTCCTCAAATGTCTTTGTATTGCAGGGTTTATGAAGTAAGCATGATGATCATGAGATACAATCTTCCGTGTTTTGCTTCTCAAATTGTCCTCCTGTTGGTAGTCCTGATCCACATCTTAATCTCTAGCTGTGTGTTCCCTCCAATACGGTAGCCACTAGGCACGTGGGGCTATTAAGCATTTTAAATGTGACTGGTCAAAATTAAGATGCTCTATAAGTGCTAAATACACACTGGATTT
Organism: Propithecus coquereli; assembly: GCF_000956105.1. Taxonomy (NCBI): domain Eukaryota; kingdom Metazoa; phylum Chordata; class Mammalia; order Primates; family Indriidae; genus Propithecus; species Propithecus coquereli. The sequence continues at coordinate 3,218,227 of NW_012134747.1, forward strand.
TGAAGACTTAATGTGAAAAGAATGAAAAGTACTTCAATAATTTTTATATTGGTTATGTATTGAAATGATAACATGTTGGATTATTATTAGAGTATATTATTAAGATTGCCTCCATCTTTTCTTTTTGCTTTTTAAATGTGGCTACTAGAAAATTTAAAATTACATATGTGGCTTGCATTATATTTCCATTGGAAAGCAGTGGGCTATATAATATGTAGCATTTTTCCTCTTCTGATGAGAATGGAAAATGAGGAAACACATTAGGTCACAAATTAGAAAAAATTGGAGGTGTTTATTAAATTTCAGCTAATTTTGGTGGGAGGCCTAGATTCAGATCGAATTCTGTTTATCCAAAGACAAAGACATAGAAAATTAATAGTTTAGCTTGTGGCTGCTGTAGGCAGAATATCCTGATTTGTGGCAGAAATAATCTAGACTGTGAGGGCAGTAATGGAGCTTACACCTTTGTCCTGTCTTAAAGTAGGCTTTCCCAGAGACTCACCCAGTTGACTATACTATGGCCTTAGCCAAATCTTACATAATCACTATAAAGACTCTTACGTATCACCAAAGAACAGCCCTGTGATCTCACAAAGAGAATGGGATACAACATAGACCTTGGCAACTGAAAATCTCAAACCTAATCCTTGGTGACTTAAGGTTTCTGTTGGTATTCACAAAAATGCCTCTTGCTTGTCAAAATATGCATTGCAATATTTGTTTTCATATCTGCTCACCGTCCCATCCCCTCTCTCTAAACTTGTTCGTTACCATTAGGATATTCGGGTGGCTGCTATGGTTCACCTAAGTGGGGACGACGACTTGCCAATATGTTATCAATGTCTTGAGCTTAAAAATACATGTTTGGATGTTCACCAGAGTGAAAATTTGTGTCTAATCACCCCCTTTCCACCTCCCTTTTGATGAAAATCATCAAAATGTGAGATGAAAGGATCTAATGGGTTGTCTGAATGTTTTTCCCAGCCCTGTTGGAAATGATTGAGGCATTGGCTCTTCAACATTTCCTCTGAGAAAGCAATTCCAAAGGTTGGTGTCAACTTACAGCTTAGTAATGGACTAATACACATTATCCTGTATGCAACTCTAAATTATAGCCTGCCAGCTGTGATCCTGGAAGTTTGGAATAGGTTCCTTCCCAAGATTCTAAACAGAAATCGCTTTGAATTTTGTGGGCATGAGTCTGTCTAACCCTTCTAAGGGTGGCATAAATGCTGTAACATTTCTATTGATTTTTAACATTCAGCTCTCTAGAAAATAGAAAATAGCCAAAATTTGACAGGCACTTTACAAAATGATCTGATCCTTCATAGATGCAGAGTAAGAGCTTTGTTCACAAGTGACATTTGTGCTTAAACTTGGAACAAACCTTCCTTATTTCTCTCTTATGCCAGTTTTATTATATGGAGTTGAATTACATTTTACTGAATTTGAAATAGTACTTTAAGTGTTATTTTATTTTCTTTAGCTTTTCTTTTTATCATTTAGATATTTGTAGCTCCAAACTTATAAAAGGAGAATATAAACTTCCAATAAAGTTATTTAATATTTAGCCTGATGTATAAATCAAAGAAATCCAAATTTACACAAGAGCCCATATTGCACATATTTAGTTACCAAAGATAATGCCCAGAGTTAGCAAGAATGTGGGTTAGCAGCTCCCTTTGTCATTGCTACAGGAGTTAAAATTGTCATCACATTGCTAACGGGCAGCTTGGTAATATTATCATAATAAGGTTCCAAACAATGTACATACTGAGCAATTCCATTTCTAGGAATTATTCCTGTGGGAAATAATTAAGGATGAGGGAAAAGATTTAACTAGACTACAAGAATGCTCTTTGCAGCACTGTTTATAATCTCACAAAATAAAAAATCTGGAAATGCTATTCCTAGTGGACTAGTTATATAAATTAAGATGCATCCATACAATGAAATATTATTTAGCTATTTTCTCATTTTAAATGGTTTTAAATGACTAAATAACAACTATATTATTTACTTATACTTTTAAGTAAAAAAAATGAAACAGGTTACAAAAATATATGTAAATATGATTTAATACTGATAAAATAATATCTATTCTATACAGAAAATGCTGAAATGATTCCACCAAATTATTAATGGTAGTTATCTCTGAATGTTAGAATTATTAGGGTTTGGGAGGTTTCTTTGGTCTTGTTTTTTTGTTTTAAAATCTATTCCTTCTTTCTGTTTGAGGAGGTACAACAACTTTGGCTTCATGGGCAGTTTTCTGATACTACTTCTGAGAACATTCAAGTTTTCCTCATGCCTCTACATGTGGTTAGATGAATAAAAGGTACATAACTTATAGTAAGGATAAAACACAAGTGGCAGGTATAAAGGAATTGAACTGTGATTCAAACCAACTCTTTTACCTATCTAGTAATTGCCTTAATAGCTACATTGTTGACCTTGTTCTTTTGTAATTATTAATATATTGATCCACTCACCCCCTCCTGAGACTCTTTTCAACATGGATACTACTGGTCATCAGTCCCATTGTCATGTTATCTTTCATTTAATGCCCAGCTCATAGCTAGATAGGGGCTATGTTCAAACTACTTCTTTCATTTGTTAAGGTGCTTTGGTATTATAATCCAAATTTTGAGCAAATCATATGCTCAAAAGATATGACAATACAATGAAATTTTTGTAAAAATATTTTAATAAACTGACCTCATGAGCAAAGACTGCTATAATTTTTAATAGTCCTGTTTAAAGGTTATTTTATTCCAGGATATGAATTTTCCCCAAGCTAAGGGGAGGCAAAAAAGTTTTCATTTTTTAAATGACATCATGGAAATCCTTAAAGCATCTATCTAATGTAGAAATTAATTAACTATACGGCCATTTATACTAGTCCTAATACACACACACACACCCACACACACACACACACACACACACACACACACACACCTGGCAAGTCATCCAACAGGTATTTGCCTGAACTTCAAAAAGCTTACGATCTAGTAGGGGAAGTAAAGGCCATACAATGAGAGGCAGAGAATTATAATCGACAGGAGCGAGGCACGTCTAAGCTCTAAAGGAGCATCACGGAAGAAGAGAAAAATGTTAGGGGTGGGATCGTAGTAGAGGTAGCATTTGTGTTGGGACTGAAGGGCATTATTGGGTTAACTCACAAAACTGAACATGAACAGTGGATTATTGAAAAATATATCAATGTTAAATTTACTGAAGTCGATAACGGTTTTCTGGTTATATGAGAGTGTATTCCTTTCATTAGGAAATACATGAAGAAGTGTTGGGGGGATGGGGGAGGGAAAGCGTGTGTGCAACTGAGCAAATAATAAAGTAAACGGGGAACAATATTAACAATAGGTGACTCTGGGTAAAGCGTATCCGAGCGCTCTTTGTACTGTTTTTATCTTTGCAACGTAACTGTCCATTTGAAATCATTTCCCCCGAAAAGGTTTCTAAAAGCCACCTCTCAGATAAGAGGCAACAGAGGATAGCTGTCCTTATTTACTACCTTCTGAGGACCAGAACTGATGCCAGCTGCTTTTTTATTTCCCCCAAATGTGGCTCGTTCTAGTTATTTGTTGACTTCACCAAACCACCGCATAATTTCACACAACCCAGGATGGAGGGCAGTGGCGTCTGTTTCACAGAACCAAGGCCCAAAATAGCAGGGAGGCTGTGCTGTGGTGTGGGGTGGAAGCCTGCGCCGCGCCAGCCACACTCGGCCTGCTTTCAGCAGTTTGCTCCCAGACCCTCCACTGTGGAGGGAACAGCCGGGGCAAATAAAATGCAGAATCTGACTTAGAAAACAAAGCCTTCTGCCTCCCATCTCAATGCTGCCTTGCCTCCTCCCTCAGGATAGCACACATCCTTAGATATTTCCCAGGTGGAAATCCAGTTACTTCCCTGTTGCGGTTGTTAAATTGCAGCTCCCTCCAAAGGAGGCCAAGTCCTCATTTCCGGTGTCCACATAACCTCCTCCAAGTATCTTCTCAGTATGGCTCAGAGCTGAGCTATTTCACTTACTGCATCTTTTAAAGACACCTTCATTTAAAAAACACATTTTCCAGAGTGCTCTAAGTCTTAAGGATCCCTCGTTGCCGTAAGAACTGTGAGGGCGAGCTCGCACCTGGAGAATAATCAACCCCATGCTAGCGTGGGGAGCGGTGTGGCCGGAGAGGCTGCCATCCAGATGGCGGCGGGGCTGGGAATTGTCTTCAGCCTGCTCTCCACGTGGGCTGCCACTGCCACTGCCACACAGGCTGCAAGGAGAATACTGCTGCCCCACCCAGACCTCCAGCCCCCAAGGGCACAGGCAGCGTTCTCCAAGTGGGCTTCAGAGGTAGAGCCCCCGCGTTCCAGACGGGGCTCTCCCGCTTACTGGCTCTATGGCCGCAGGCAGTTTGTGAGTCTCACTAAGCCTCAGTGTTGGCATCCGCCAAATGAAGATAATAATAGTCCCCAGCTCCTAGAATTGTTGTGAGGATTAAATGCAGCAGGCTGTGCATATCAAGTATGAAGCATAAATGGTGGTTATTGCTGTTACCATTGTGCTTGTTAAGAGTATTACTGTTTGGAGCCTGGCTTCTTTCCTTTCTCCCTCCCTGCCTTCCCGAACTCATTGACATTGCATAGTTGGTGCAGCAGTGGTAGCCATACTTCTCCTTTGAAGATGGGAGTCTTGAAACCGGATATGAGTCAAGTGCTCTTCAAAAAACTATGAAGTACTCAACAAATACATAAAGATCAGCACGTTTTAATTGTCTGGGCCCAACCCCTGTGGGGCACTCTTGTTTTCTGTCACCATTTGTATTCTGCTCTTCCATTCCACGTGCCCTAACCTCCCAGGGTACCCATGCCTAGAAAGCCCTTTTCCTTTATCCTGTGTTGATTGAACTCAGTCCACAAAGCTTGGCTCATGTCACTTGGCTCAGTGTGGACTTCTCTCACAGTGACAGTATAAGAAATTGCTCCTGGAGCACCTTTTACCTAACACTTTAATAATCCTCCTTACTTAAAACTATATTGTGTGTTGTAAAACTCCTTTCCCCTACTTGACTATAAATTTCTGGAGCATAAAGATTGTCATATTTATCCTAGTTCCCGCATAGAGCCTGTCGTATGGGGTTATTTGTTGTTACCTGTAAATTTTTTTAAGGTATAATAAGCATGCAGAAATGTACTCAAATCAGGAGTATACTGCTTGATATTTTTGCAGAGTAAACATACCCGTGCAACCAGCCTCCAGATCAAGAATTAGGAGAATATTAGGAAAAACCCAGAAACCTATCTTCAGTACCACCATCCTATCGTCTAACATCACAGATTAGTTTTGTCTCTCATTAAACTTTCTACAAATATAGTCATATAGTGCGTACCCTTGCATGGCTAGTGTTTTTCATTTAACATTATGTTCGAGATGGGTTCGTGCTATTGTGTGTAGTTGTAGCTCATTCACTCTCGTGGCTATATAGTATTTCACTGTGTGAATATACCATTATTCGTTTTCCAGTCTTCTGCTGGTAGACTTTGGGAAGTGACTATTTTGTGAACTGAACTGAATACTAACATTGAGCTCTTAAGAAACATTTCCCAAGGAAATGGTGACAGAACAGAAGGTTAAATTCATGAATGCTGGATAGGCAGCCCTGATTTCTCACCCTTTGCAAAGAGCAGCGATCAAGGGCTCCCCATATTCAGAGCCAGAGAGGTCTTTCAGAATCAGGATGGCTTGGATTCCCAGCCCGGGAGTTCTTTCTTCTGCTCTAGCCTGGCTGGTTGCTAAATTGGTAAAAATCAGATGGAGAGCTTTTGGGCATGGTGGTGTTCTTAGGATTCTGTTTCACTATTAAATATTGGCATACAAATATATAGCTAAATGTGTTTCACTAATGATTGTGGTGGCATTAATTGTAATTACTTGTCAATCTAACTTGCTGCCAGTGTCTTAATTTCCAACATGTCTGAAAAGGTTTTTAAAGGATTTCACTAGCAGTCTTGTAAGTCATTTGTCAATAAATGATGAAAAGGTTTGGCTGTTTATATTTCGATGTTATCGTTTTAATGGGCAACTGTCTGCGTGCCACCCACCACAGAAATGCCTTTTCCTCCCTTTTTTTTTTTTTTTTGAAGAAGGTATCTAAGGTGGAGGGAGGTCCAGTTGCTATGGATATCTGAAATTTTATGTTTACGTTTTAAGAGGTAAGCTGAAACCTCACTATTTGGTCTCCACCTGAGTGGCATTCACATTTAGAAATTACAAGATTGTTATTGGCTATCTGGAGCTTGAGGATGTGGCTGAGTCCTGGCAGTTAATTAAAACTAGACTGGTTTTCAATATCAGAATTATGCAGCCTGTTTTTGTAGGATGTCCCTGAAGTCTTCACTACCCTGCAATGTGTTTTTGATGTAAAAAAAATATTTAAAAAGGAAACATAACACAGGGCAGCTTGTCTTCATTTGCTGGAGAGGTTGGTTACTCCGTGAGCTTTTCAGAGTGGGATTCTGCCTTGGTGTTCTTTGTCCTTTAGCTCCGCAGGCTCTGGGCTGCAATATTTTAATGTACCCAGGAGAGCTAATCAGAGAACAAAGCCCTGACATTTTCCTGGCAGGAAGATTGCTTGATGGGATGCCTACTGGGGATATCTTAGACAAGTTGGTCAAATCAGAATATTGCTACTTTAAATGGCAGTGAGATAGTTTTTATTAATAATTATTCTTTCAATTAATATTATTATTAGTTTAATTACTCTTTTAAACATGTTTTTAATTATAAAAGTAATTCATGAATACATTTTTAATGTAAAAACAAATCTAACAATACAGATAAAGAGAAAATCCCCCTTGATGGTTCCTTGTCAGTTCTGGTTTCCTCCCCATGGATAACCCTTTCATCAGGTTAGTATGTTTATTCTAGATAAGGGGTCAGCAAACTATGACCCAGGGGCCAATCCAGCCCCCCCACCAGTTTTTGTAAATAAAGTTTTATTGAAACACAGCCATACTCATTTGTTTACATGTTGTCTTTGGCTGCTTTCACACTGCAACAGCTGAGTTATACAGCTGCAACAGATCACATGGCCCCTAAAGGCTAAAATATTCATTAACTGGCCCTTTACAGAAAAAACTTGCTGACCTCTGTTCTAGACATTTTTTTGTTTGCAATCTTTTATATTTAAACTAATATGCAATTTTATATATAATGCTTATATATGTATAATTGTGTTTATTTTTACATAAATGGTATCATATAATACATATTGTCCAATACCTCATATTTTTACATTTAACAATATACCTTTATGACCTTTCATCTATGTCAAAATATGTATCTATCCTCTTTTATGTTTATCTGTCATGTATTGTTCATAGTAGAATGAAGTTAAACTTATGTTATCATCTCTATTAGGGAACACGTAGCTCGTTTTCAGCCCGTGCAGTTAAAAAGAATGCAACAATAAAAACTAGAAAAAAATCTCTATTTTTTCCCTACCAGTACTGGAAAATCACATATACAGTATGGTGGCACATTTTCACAACAGAGAAGTTAACGTGATAATCATGGTTAATATGAAGAAAAGAGGAGCTAATTAACTTAATCAGGTACTTAAAGCATGACAATGGACATTACTCGGGACAGACATTTTATGGTTCTCATTGCTAAACAGTGACTATTCTAAGAAAAGGCTTGAAAGGAATTGAAAATCTCTCTACCTAAAGGACACATGAAGGAATTAGAAGTGTCCTTGAATAGGGTATTTGCGAGCTTGCCCCTGCCTGAGAAAATGTCAAGATTGTACAGCATATGTTAGAAACATGAAACCATTGAATGTCAAGCTTCTAGGAACTTCCACAATTATCGAGTTGAACCCATTCCATTTTTAGATGAGGACACCAAGCCTCACAAATGTTATGTGATTTATTCAAGGTCATCATAGTAGGTTTCGATCATGACTTAGCCTGTCAACTGACTCCAGCTCTAGTGGCCAAGAGTTGAAATACCTGATTTTTACAATTCAGAAGGAATACAACTTAGAGTAGCACATCATGTAAAAGTTTTAGTGTGTCAGAACATCTATATTTGTAAACTTTTTTAAAAAACATGATTTAAGTATGAAAATTCATATTCAAGTAGTTTCATTTCTGATAAAATATCAGATGTCATCACCCCAGCAATCACACCAAGAACAGTCCAAACTGATTGGCCTAAGCAGTTCAGAATTCTTTTTCCTACCAATGCCAGGCTATTTGTTCATGTACATTAAAGTATCATTAGAAAAGAAATAGAAGCCTTAGCTGAAGTTGTTTTAGTCATTGGTATGACTCAAAAGGTTAATCTCATATAGAAACATAATATTTTCTAGAGTTTTAAGGAAATAATTTTGCTTCTAATAAGGCAAAAATAGTAATCCATGCTCATGTGAATTATCATTTTTGGTAGCTTGGAAATGGCACCAACTATTGGCAAAACCCACATTTTCTTTTTTTTTTTTTTTTTATTATTCCAGGGTTTTGTGAGGGTACAAACATTATAGTTACACTTTATGTCTTTGCCTCACCCAAATGCGGGTTAAAGGCATGCCCTTCCCTCCCTTTAGTGCTCCCCGTGTCCTTTAGTTGTAGATTTGCCCCCCCATCGCCCTAATCCCTAGAGAGTATTTCTGCCATGTGATCAACCTAGTGTTGATCAGTTAGTACCAATTTGATGGTGAGTACAAATGGATCCCGTTCTTCTGCTCTTGTGGTGCCCCACTTTGGATAATGGGCTTAAGTTTAATCCAGGAAAGTATAAGAGGTGCTAGATTACTGTCGTTTCTTATGATTGAGTAATATTCCATTGTAAACATATACCAAATTTTGATAATCCACTCATGGATTGACGGACACTTGGGTTGTTTCCACATTCTTGCAATAGTGAATTGTGCTGCCATAAACATTCGGGTGCAGATGTCTTTATCGTAGAATGTTTTGTGCTCTTTTGGGTAGATGCCTAATAGTGCTATTGCTGGATCGAATGATATTTCTATTTTTAGCTCTCTGAGGTATCTCTAAATTCTTTTCCACAGAGGTTGCACTAATTTGCAGTCCCACCAGCAGTGTAAAAGTGTTCCTGTCTCTCCACATCCTCGCCAACATTTGTTGTTTTGTGTTTTTTTGATAGAGGCCAATCTCACCGGGGTTAGGTGATACCTCATTGTGGTTTTGATTTGCATGTCTCTAATGATTAGAGATGTTGAGCATTTTTTTATATGTTTGCTGGCCATTATTCTGTCTTCATTTGAAAACTTTCTGTTCATTTCCCTTGCCCATTTGTTGATGGGGCTGTTTGATTTTTTCTTGTTGATTTTTTTGAGTTCTAGATAGATTCTGGTTATCAGCCCTTTATCGGATGTGTAGATTAGATTATGGTAATCTAATCTTTGACAAAGCTGACAAAAACATACACTGGGGAAAAGAATCTCTTTTCAATAAATGGTGCTGGGAAAACTAGAAAGCTACATGCAGAAGACTGAAACTAGACCCCCACCTCTCACCTCTCACAAAAATCAATTCAAGATGGATAACAGACTTAAACCTAAGGCATGAAACCTTAAGAATTCTAAATGAAGATGTTGGGAAGACCCTTTCAGACATCGGCCTAGGCAAGGAATTCTTGAAGAAGAACCCCAAAGCAATTGCCACAGCAACAAAAATAAATAAATGGGATCTAATCAAATTAAAAAGCTTCTGCACTGCCAAGGAAACTATCATTAGAGTGAATAGACAGCCCACAGAATGGGAAAAAATATTTGCAAAACCCACATTTTCACTAAGAAACGGCTTTTAAACATGTCAGAATTTTTGTTCATGATAGGCACAACATTTAAATCCAAACCCTTGCAGGGGTGACATGAAACTGGACTAAAGGCAGTGACACGTTGGTGCTTTTAAACCTCACATGAAATCATATAAACATTTAACATGAATGAGACACCCGCCTTCAAGTTGCCCTTGCTATGCTTCCCACAGCCTTTTCTCCTTGGCTATTCTTAGCAGGATTTATTTTGAGCCTGGTGGTGGTAAAAGAAATAACATAAAATGAAACCCAACACTCAGAACTACCTATTCTTAATTCATAAATTCAGTCTGGGGTCACCTATTGGTGCCAGAGAAAGATTTGACTAGAAAACAATCACAATTCATATTCTCTATAGTAGTATAGAAAATATTTTTGCCACTGATAATTGTATTTATGTAAGTGCCAGAAGAATTGCCTGGTGGTCTTGGAACAGAGGAAAATGCCTACAGCAAACTCCGCTGTCAATTTCTTAGACTAGAAACCATGTGGAGACAGGAAAACAGCCTGAAAACAACCAACCATGGCCAGCCTCAATGACCAGAAGAAATGAAGCAATGTTGGACATTTTCTTAGACTAATAGATGGTTACTAAGTATTTCTGAAGTCCCTGTAAGGTATGCAGTTACATTATTAGGTAATGGAGGCACATATTAAATTACAGACAAGAGCTTTTGTTTCCCAAATGACAGCCCTTACCAGGAAAAGGAAAACAAACAAAACACGATCAATCCAAGTAGGAATTTCTTCTGAGTAATTCTAGGAGCAAGACTCTTAAGGCTTCATTATTTAAATCTGTGGCTGCACATATAAAATACTGAAACAACTTATTGAAAGCCAATCAGTTATATATCCACAAATAAAATAGTATGATAAATAGTTCTTTCTTATAAACGCCATTTATGTTGTTGTTTTGGCATCATGTAGCCAGAAAACGAAGAAAAGTCCTCGTTATAAAACACCAAAGTCATAGAATAAAGAACTCCCAGAACTGGAAGAGAATTTAAGGTCACCTGGTCAGATGCCACTATCATCACATATATTATCCACCTGGTGGATTTTACTTGTAAGTTTTTTAAATTCCTGTCTGACTTCTCCTTACCTCTCCTTGAATTTTAAAGTTGCCACCTCATACTATCACTTGAGAATGTAAGCCCTTTTAAATATTAGCATAAGAAAAATATAAATATATAAATATATATCAAACTACAATTTTTAAAAATAACTTGTGGCATCTCAAAGTTGAGAAAAATCACTGAGGGCCAGGCACAGTGGCTCGCGTCTATAATCCTGGCACTCTGGGAGGCCGAGGGGGGAGGATCGCTTGAGCTCAAGAGTTTGAGACCAGCAAGACCCTGTCTCTACTAAAAATAGAAAAAATTA
>NW_012134747.1:3230063-3231313 GCF_000956105.1 Propithecus coquereli
TGAGTAGTATTCCACTGTATGTACATACCACTTTTTTTTTAATCCATTCATCTGTCAGTGGACATTCAGGTTGCTGCTACATCTTGGCTATTGTAAATAGTGCTGCAATTAACATAGGAGTGCTAACATTTCTTTAAGATCCTGATTGCAATTCTTTTGGATACATAGCCAGAAGTGAGATTGCTGGGTCATATGACGGTTTTGTGTTTACTTTTGGGGGGACCTGCCATGCTGTTTTCCATAGTGATTGCACCATTTTGCATTCTCACCAACAGTCCATGAAAGCTCCAATTAAAAACCTTCTGCACAGCAAAGGAAATAATCAACACAGTGAAAAGGCAACCTAAGGAATGGAAGAAAATATTTGCAAACCGTAAATCTGATAAGCAATTAATCTCCAAAATATATAAGGGACTGCTACAACTCAATAATTAAAAAAAAACACTAATAACCTGATTTAAAAATGGACTAAAGACTTGAATAGACATTTCTCTGAAAAAGACATACAAAGGGTCAACAGGTATATGAAAAATGTTCAACACCACTAATCATTAGGGAAATATGAATCAAAACCACAATGAAATATCACCTCATATCTGTTAGCATGGCTACTATCAAAAAAACCAAAAGATAACAAATTTTGGCGAAAATGTGGAGAAATTTTATGGGGTTTTGGTCTTAGCTGATGTATACGGTAATACAGATAATCTATTCCCTCTTCCCCATCAGAGGAGCTAATCCGAGGTGACCTCATATACCTCAAATTCACCACAATACTCTCTTCCAACTATAAATAGGCAAGCAAATATTAAAATCAAAAATTGTGTATAGGCAATAAGACTAGTTATTACAGGGAAGTAGTTACTGAGAAATTAACGAAGTATGTGCATTTGTCATATAAAATAAGAAACCTAAAAGAGTTCAATTATATACATGGCTGATATGTTGGGAAGGATGGGGAAATGATTGGGAAACCTAATGCCAAAATGGTAGGTAAGTTGTTAGCAATAAGTGATTTCCCTGGACTTGCATTAGTGACAGTCACAAATAGAAAAGCTACAATCTAAACAATTCTTCCTAGAAATAAGATTCTAGAATGTTCACAGACTCTGGGAAGTTAGCATTAGATAGTGCCTGGGTGTATAGATACCACCATGGAAGGTTGGCTTTTCATCTGTAGCTGGTTTTTAAGTGAAACAAGGTGCATTTTAAAAACATATACCGAAAAAGAGACAAAAACAAACAGAAAA
>NW_012134747.1:3232888-3404295 GCF_000956105.1 Propithecus coquereli
AAAATGTTAATTGTATAGTATCATTTTAATGGCTGAACAGTAGGATTGCATTGTACTAATTTATTGTACTCATCTCCTCCCATGAAAGGAGTTTTACTCATTATTACTCAGTCAGTCTCTTCCTCCTTGTGCCCCAGGCTTTCCTAAGTGTGCATAACTTGGGTGCTTCTCAATTCCTTCTTGCTGAGACCTTAGCAGTTTATTATGTTTTCTTTTCTTGCCAATGAGATTTTCCTCTCATTTGCATTAGCCCAGAAGGGCAAAGAGCATTTTTATCTAGATGAGTATATCTTACACATAACAAATTGGTTGCACATCTTTGCTCCCTGATACTTTATTTAGCAAGTTAAGCTGATAAACTACCTATTTCTCAAGTTATAATAACATTCATGGTAGTGGTGAACTTGATGAAGTTTCTGAGTCTGGAAAGACTGAAGTTGATTTCTTGTGGCTACATTGCATTGTAGCTAATGCAATTAAGAATTGCTTTTCATCTTGATAAGATAAACATTTTCAGGGATGGGGGAGGTGTTAGCCTCTTAGGGAAAATGCAGAATAACCACATATGGCAATTTATTGCTTTGGAATGTAGGATCTTTTTATCGTAATATCCTCATTTTGAATAAGGTATTAATGACTTGGCAGCAGATAGACTCAGCTTCAGATAATGGCTCTGTTACTTTTTAACTTTGGCCAAGTTATTGATTCTTTCTGCCCAGTTTTCTCATCTGTAGTATGGATCATGAGGTATGTATGCAAATCTCATAGGTCTGTTATAGGATGTATTGAAAGCTTTTTGTAAACTATAAAGTGCTAGTGTTGGTGATGGGGTTAGGGTTGTAGGTAGTGGTGGTGGGGGTGGTAGCGGCAGTAGTGGTAAAAGCAGTAGTGGTAAGAGCAGTAGTGGTAGTAGCTGGAATTAACAGCAGTAGCAGAAATTGTAATAGAAGTAGAAATATTAGCGATGGATAACCCTACTGAAATATTTATTTTTAATACAAATTTCTTGAAGATAAATACTCTGATCTCAATCAGATGCATTTCAGATAGTGTATTTTAGGTACTCTACAGACCACTGTAAAATAAATAATTTGTATGTACTTGGAAATAGAGGGGAAAAAAGTAGTATTACTTGCTCCTACAATTTTTTTTAAGAAAAATCAATATTTGTTTTATATTTCACTATCTCCAGAAAGGGTTTTATTTTATTGTAAATCATAGTAGCAGTTTAATAATTTAGTCTTCTAAATACATTTCCACTAAATTTATAGCGTCTTCAATCTCTGCACAAGATTCCAAATTTTGCATACAAGTATTCCTCCAATTTAAATTCATATTTACTGTCATTCTTGAATCTTGATTATAAAGGAGAAAAAGTACTCCTTTATAAGTAATATGAAATGCCATAGGTAAGATTAACTATCATATAATAGATTCACTTCAGAATAACCTTCATATTATAACTTCACTTCAGAATACCATTTTGTTTTCTTCTTTGTTTAAAAAAAATGCTCTTGGGCAAGGGACAAGTTTCTGAAGCATTAAGTTATTATAGTACCATTCATATTCTTAGAATTAAACATCAGATATTTTTTGACCCAAGAGACAGATAAACTGTAAACAAAACAAACAGAAGTCTTTTTATAGTGGTGGATTAATGGGGTGAATGTTCGTTCTGTTGTTGTTTTGGGGGAAGTGTTAGTGGAGTGGGTGTTTCAAAAAAGCACCAATACATCAAAATGTAAAATGATATTTAAGGCAAAGAAAGATATTTTTTTCTATTTATTTGGATTGTTTCATCTTAAATTAGAGTGTTTAGAAAAGCACATAGGCATTATGATATGAGGTGCTAAAATAAACATATAGATAAATATAACTAAGCTCTAAAAATCCCACCTCCTCCTCAAAATCTTCATAGCACCAAAGAAGAAGGTACGATTCTTGGCACTCGCAATCCTCTCCATATTAAAGTGCGTAAGAAGACACACCTAAGCACTGATGCTCATTAGTATAGTATGAGGGTGTCATTTGAAAATACATTGGAATCGAGCAGAAAGAGTTGTGGTCCATATCACTTACAGTTCATTTGTTGATTAATTAATTTGTTCAGCAAACATTTAATAAGTGTCTACCCTGAGCCAGGCCCTATTTTAGGTGTAAAGAACACTACAATGAACAAGGCACAGTCCCTGCCCTTATGGGGTGTATATCATGGTTGGAGAGGAAGAAGAAATATAATTAATCAACTGAACAAGTAGATACAGTTGATGGTGTGTGCTGTAGAGGAGCAAAGAGTAGAGTAAGAGAGATACAGATGGCCAGTTGGGAGGAGAGTGCTCTTTTGTATGAATGGACAGCAAAGGTCTCACTGATCTGCTGATGTTATAACAGAGGTGTGGAGAAAACAAGGAAGACAGTTCTGGATCAGTGGGGGAAATGATTGCAAGCAGAGGTGAAGCAAAGGCCCTGGTGCAGGTAGCAATTTTAGTTATCTTTGAGGGCCAACTCAAGGTAACTGAGTTCTCTGAGTTGCAATTTTCTCTGTTGTGAAAATGGGAATAACAATAGAAATGTGAAGGATAGTTTATGAAGATTTAATAAAACAGTGTGTGCAAAATGCCTAGCACAGTGAGCTCTCTGAAAATCTCAGGTGTGCATATCTACTCACGTTGGTGTTTTCTGTAAATGTCTACTCATGTTGGTGTATGGGGTTTTCTGTGTTATTTTGGTCTCTCTTCCTTGACCGTGATGTGCCTTTTGAACAGTAAGGTCAAAGAAATTACCAAATTGTGTTCCAGAAAACACTAAAGTAGCCAACTTCTTGCATTAAACAGTTTGCAGAATTTCATGAATCACTTCACAAAGCATGTCTCTGCCTTCACTTGTCTTTCTTCGATCCTGCCATCCTTGGTCCACCCTGGAGCCTGAGGTGTTCTCCTAGCAATGGCAGGTCTTTAAGTGGTAAATGCCTAGGACAGCTCAGAACCAGCTCCCCTCCATGTGTGTTACTCACTCCACCTCATGGAAATTCATGCTACCATAGCGGGGATGGGGCCAAGTCCTCTCCATTACTCCTCCAAACCCTGACATCTCTCCAGTCCCCTCTTGTGCAGCTTAGGTAGGCACAGGAGCTAAGGCAGCTGAAGTGCTCTGCATAAAAGAATGGGAGAAATTTAAGATCAGAGTGGGTGTTTTCCCTTGAGAGAAAAAAAGAGAAAAGAGGAGAAAAACACTTCTCCAAGCATCATGGTAATGTGGCTGAGAAGCTTTTAAGAATAGCAAAGGACAATAAGTATTTCTACAGAGTTTGCATTGCTGCATTGTAAATTCTCTCCATCTCTTCCAACGTTCAATAAAGTCTACCACAAAAACAGGTCTTTGTATATGGTTTTTTTTTCTGTAGCAACCAAGGAAAGGGCATGAGTTCCATTCTGGGCTAAGCATCAGGGCAGAAATCAATGAAAAGCCCTGTAAGCAGCAGTGGAGGAGAAAGAATACAGCAGAGTCAGGAAGCAGAAGCTAGAGAGGACCATACCTCAACCTCCTAGAAATTCTCAGAAGTCTTTCAAGGGTGTTGGACATGTCAGGGCAATGGTATACTTATCTTAATGAGCAAATGACCTTGTTGACGTGTGCATGTATACGACACTTGATTCAGGCAGCTTCCCAGGCAAAGACTGGCACTGAACTCTCTGGACAGCAGCATGAAAATCAGGTTGAAGCTGTAGATTTGAGAGGGACTTCAGGCCTAACAGAAAATGGATATAATGACAGGGGTTCTCCATATTTGTCAATGCCCTTGAATGGATGTGTGTTCATATCGATCATCAGTGTAGACTCAAGGTGCATTGTTGAGGCTCCAAGACCCCATCCCATAGTGGGCACAATGGGAATGGCTCTGTTAACCTCACTATTTTACTAGCGCCATCTTGAGTTGGCACCTTTGATTCCTTAGAACAAAGGAATAGCTTTGGGGTAGCCGCCTTGGGCTGTATGCATCCAGGGCCATACATAAGTAGAAATAATATCAAAGCTAACATTTATTGAGTGCTTAGTCTGAGTAAAGAATTATGCTGGACTTTTATATGCGTTCACTCATCTAGTTCCTCCAACAACTCGTTGCGATAAGTACTATTACTATTATTCCTAAATGAAGAACTGTGCTTCAACCCAGTTAACAGACTTTGGGAAAATGGAGCATGTGGAATAAATAAAAGAGTGCTGAGAGGAAATTTTGTGAGGAGAAGTAGGAGTTGGTGACCAATTCAGCAATTTTTTAGTAGAAGACAGGTAGTTGGCTTTATACAGAGGCCTAGTGTCTCCGTCAGGTATGTAGATAGGATAGATCCTGTAATTTCATTTACTTTTGTCTGAGGTTTCCTTTTAGACCATAAAGTCTCCAAGGTCAGGTCTTCTCAGGTCCCAGGTCTCCTCTGTCTTTGCAACTCCACTCTGCATGGGAGGGTATGTGGCAAGGGCGGATGACGATGACGATGAAAGTTGGGGAAAAACTGGATTTTGTAGAGAAATTAAGGAGGGGGGCTGAGCAAAGATCAAATTGAGGTGAGCAAAAAGGAGAGTATAGACAAGGCAAAAGAATTTGTGCTAAAGCAAGTGTTATATGTGTGCTTAGTCAGAAAATGTTTCTCCGGAGATCCATTTCAGGGTCTGGACTTGTGCGCGTAATTCCCTTCTGGAATTTACAGATTCACTTGTGCAAGTGCACTAATCCTCGGAGCACTAAGCTACCCGTTCCTGCCCTGAGTGGGACGCATCAGGGGTGGGAGAACGTGATGTATAATTT
The DNA here is from genome assembly GCF_000956105.1 of Propithecus coquereli. Taxonomy (NCBI): domain Eukaryota; kingdom Metazoa; phylum Chordata; class Mammalia; order Primates; family Indriidae; genus Propithecus; species Propithecus coquereli. The sequence goes on from NW_012134747.1 coordinate 3,237,693, forward strand.
ACCTTCTGGAAACCCCATCTTTGGGGAAAGCTAATTTACTTCACATTTAAATGTTTGGCTCTCAGTGGCCATTAACTTAAGCCTGACTCACCAGAGTAGCTGACTTTTAATGAGGAATTGCTTTCCTGCAAGAAAAATTCTTGAAATTGTTGGAAAAGGGAAAAGTAAATCCTGGGGGACTGTTAGAACTGGTAGATGCGGCCGGTTCACTAGCCTGCCTGGATTTCCTTTAAATGCTAAGATGAAAGTCATTCGGCATGGAGCTCTCACTAGTGAGGAATTAAGAGGGTTTTGTTCTTTCTATACTACTGCCAGAAACCGTCATTAGCGGGTAAATGTAAGAGATGGAAATTTTTTTTTCCCCGAATTAAAAAACCCCCCCCCCTTAAAAAACAAAAACCAACAAAAACCAAAGGGAACCGAAGAAGGAAAAGCCAAAAGGAAAAAAAGCCTCCATAAATCCACAAAAATAGTGCACCTGTTAAGTTTTTCTTTTGGTCTGAGCATTAATAAAAGGCCTTGGACTAGTTTGCTATTAATCTCTCATTTTTCTTTTTTTTTTTCTCACAGTAATCTTATCTACAAAATGCTTTAACTGGTATCTTAGAAATCTTTAATTTTCAGATGCATTCACTTTGAATTTTTTCCTTTTTTCCCCATTTGGTAAATGTTTATCATACTCTTAGGCAACTTGACATTTCTTTTATAGAAAGAAATGTCCTAACAAAGAAATGGGAAAAATAGTTGCTTAGAAAACATAAAGGCCCTGTGAGACTTTTATATTTCTACAAGGACCTATACTGAGAGAGCACAGAGGCATATAATGATAAACATTTGCCTTCCTTTGAATATGAAGGTATTATTATTAATCATTCTTCCTATTTTCTTTTGCTTTGGTCCAGTTTGATTTATTTGGTGTTTGGTTTTGTTTGTTTACTTGCTCAATTTTTCCATGAACATTAATGGTTTTCATGGACCCATCCATATCTACTTCTTCTTCCTCTTTTACACCAAAAATGTGCTTTACTGTCGGATAATCAATGGGAGAAGCTTACTACTTTTTCTGTTCAATATGTGCCATTAAGTCCTTCATAAATAAGTCATTTATATTGTCAGGAAGGAATGACAAACCTTGTGTTTCCTTTATCATTGTCCTGTTTTGACATCAGCAATGCTCAGAAGTTGGCAAAACTGAATTCAGAGTGATGACCCAAGAGTTGGTAGGTCAGATGAAGTCCAAGAGACAAGGGAAGGTTGGGGAAGAAATGCCATGGCTGTAACCATACTCGGAAGCAAGAATCAGGACCAAGATCAGCTTAGCAACACCAACAAAGGCATACAGATAAAATACTCAACAATGAAGATCCCTCAGATTAGCCAAATTTGGGATCATCATGACATAATAAAGTTGGGAATCCCCTCTACTGCAGATATGTGACAAATTCATTACCTACTGTGAAGCATCCCTCTATTTCCCTTAGTCTTTCTCCCCAAGACTAGGCTCACAATGCTTCAAAAGAAAATGATCTGAGCCAAGAAAGAATAGGGTTGAATAAAATAGACAGGTGTATTCTGGTGATGACGATTATACCTTTTAAGGTTCTCATAAATATCTCTTTACTATTATCATGATTTTCTGCTCGGTAGATAGCACCGATTCCAGAAGTTTTGTGGTATAATTGAAATCAATTTTATTCTTAAGCAGCATATTTGACATTTCTTCAATGAGGCTCCGTCTCTCCTCCCTATATCCGCTTCCAAATCTGTGTTGAAGAAAATACGACTTCACTCCATCTCATCCTTGATACAGAGTTGGCCCCCCTCTTCACAGAACCCTTAAGCCTTAAAGGTCATGGGCAGGAGCTGCTCCAGGAGAGGCAACGGTGCGTGCGTTTTCACAGGAATCGTGGAAGATGGGGTGGTCCCCCTGGGGGTCCGTTTGGGATAGTCTTCTCTGGATTTGGCTTTTGAAAGTTTGCTTAGGACCTGAGAAGGTTTTTTGGGTTTTGTTTTTCTTCCTTTTTTTTCTTCATTACCAATAGCTGTCTGTTATAGCTTTAAACAATATATTCAATACAACATTTTTATTAGAGATTAGGATTGAAATATCTTTTCTTATGGCACAATCCTAAACTGATGCTTTACCCACTTTTCAAATGCCTCCAGCTCACAAAATGAGAAAGAAAATCTTTCTGTGACATGATGATATCACCATCTCTTTTCAAGGGGGAAGGACTGCACGTCTGCATGGCAGATTTTCTCTGGGTTGTGGTATTCACACAGCACAGAGCTGCGCTCCTGAAGACTTTCTTATGTAAGAGCGTTCGTGCTCCCCACCTCTGAGACTTTACCCAGACTCCTAGGCAGGTCGGGGTCAGGAAGCCACCCCTCCTGCTGCTTTGTTTCTGTGTGTTTCTCTGTCGTTCTCCGCAGCCTCATGGAACGTATTCCTTTCAATCTCAGAATCATTAATGTTTGATTATTCGTAGATGGAAATAAAAAACAAAAACAAATTGACAAACAAGGAAGGATGTTTTTACTTAATAAAGCTTTGATCACCTGCCTGATTCTGAAATGTGTGCTCTGGGCTTTAGCTGAATGAGTCTGATTATAGAGTATAAGAATCTTTCTGTTTTTCTGCTTCTTTTCTTTTTCCCTTTTCGTTTCCCTTTCTCTCATTCCTTTCCTTCTTTCCCCCCTTTCTTATTCTCTCTGTTTTAAGGCCAGTTCCCCCCTGCCAGATTACCCACTTATCCTCATGGCGGAACCTTTTTGTCCTTCTGACTCTTAGATTTGTTCCAAGTCGCTGTTAATGCATTTATCACTTCTGACATAAGGTGGTAGATTTTTTTAGCTTATACTTTCCTCCCCTTTGCAACTCCCTTCACTAATGGCAGAGAGTGACAACTAGTGATTACAGAAATCTTGAAAATGCCACTGGGAATGCAGCAACAAGAGGTGCCTCATCAAGACTGAGACGTAGATTCAAGATAGGATCCCTGGATGTTCCCCTCCCCAGCCTTTTTATTCCCACCTTACTAGCAAAACCTAAGTAACCTCTTTCTACATCCTGACCTGGAGGTTCCAGCTGAAATCTTCAACAAGCCCAGGGTACACGTGGCTCTGCTCCGTGCTTTTACGCCACCCACCCACACACAGTCTATTTTGAAGTGAGAGCTGTGTTATTTCTGTACCAGGCAAAAGCCTTTTTGTGTAAATGGAGATATAAAATTTGTAGGTACTACATAATATGCTTAGAAAAAAACTCAAACTTAATGTATTTCCACTTTACCATCCTGCTCCCTTTGTCTCGTCCTTCCTCTGTCCTTCTTTTATGCGTTGTGTTGCCCTTTTTCTTTCTTTTTTTTTTTTTTTTTTTTTTTACTCATTTTTGGACTCACTCCAGTGTGTGGCTGAGTTCAGAGTGGAGCCGAGGGAATGATTGATCACCTTAGACCTTCAGGGTCTGCTAGTCCAGCAGAGCTGGGCTTAAACCAGACCGCAAGCCTCCAAGGGTCTGCGTGGAGCAGGATTAGCTGGTCAAAATAGCTAATAGCCTTCCTTTCACATGGTAAAGAATTACAACAGTAGGTCCATATCTTAATAAGTTGATGCATTCATTCGGCAAATATTTGTTTTGTATTTCTTATGTACCTGGCTATTCTAGCTCTGAGAATAAAGCAAAACAGACAAGTGCCCCTTCACACATACTTTCATACATTAGAATACAGTATATTTTCAATAATTTCTTAGGTATTAACAGGTTTTGCAAGTGACTCTAGCATCTTTTGGAAATAAAATTCCTCAAATTTTAATGACTGTAAGCATCTTGTTCAATTTTGAGTCTTAAAAAAAAGAAAAGAAATGGATGCCGCAAAAGCAAAGAGTTGTACCTTTTTATGTGAGTAGAGCAGCCTTTTGCAGGACATTTTACTTTCTCCCCCAACTCCCTTTCCCCTGACAAAAGAAAGAGACAGAGAAAGAGAGAAAAAGAGAGAAAGAGAGAAAAAAAAAAAAGAAAGAAAGAAAAAGAGAGAAAAAAAAAAAAAAGAAAAAAAAAAAAAAGAAAGAAAAGAAAGGAAGGAAGGAAAGAAAGAACATGTTTGGATTTTTACCACCTGGTTATGGTTAGTTCTTTATTTTAAAATCGCTTTCAAAACAGATCAGACATTACACTGTTAAAAACAATTTTCACTGTAGGTATTGAATATCATACTGCACTTGTAGTAATAACTGATAGATATCTAGAATAATCTTCAATGTTGACTGAGACTATAAAGAACTGTCAATCACTGAATTTAAATTTAAACACAGATGATTTGAATTCATGTTAGCAGCGTGAGGAAGCCAAGAAGATGGAACAGTGCTGGTTGGAGAAAAGATGATAGGATTACCTCTGCAATTTGCCTTTCTTGCTGGTTGTTTGAGTCACTAAATCAAGGCAAAGTTTATGAAAAGCCTGTGGCTGGGGTCTCCAACTCTTCGTTCCTGCTGAGATTTTCCTATTATAAATCTGCTGTCAGAAATAAGTGCTTTACTTGTGACTTAATTCTATGCAGGCACAAACACCTTGGTTCAACACTTTGGCCAGACAGCCTTGTCTGTCTTGAGAGCAACAGAGATCTCATTAACTTGGGCTGTTATAAGGAAAGGGGTTCCCATGCTCTCTGGTCGTCATTCACTGCTCTGGCAACAGCCCTGCGGATACTGAAAGAAAACATGAACTCCAAGGCAGCAGTAGGGCCAGAAGATGGAGGCCCGGAGGGGTACAACAAGTTAGGGAAGAGGGAGTATAGGGTTTGTGGATTCAAAAATAGGCTATTCCACTTTTTAATGTTTTCCATGTCACCTCTTTTTAAAAATTGGTCATTTAAAAATCTTTCTGTTATTATCATAATTAGGTAGACCTACACCTGTTCAGTATGAGAGCCACTAGCCAGATGAGGCTATTTAAATTTAAAATGATTAAGTTCAAATACAATTTTAAATCTACTTCCTCAGTTTACACTAACCTCATTTCAAGTACGCAGTAGCCACAGGTGGCTCACGCTCCTGCAAATGGACAGCACAGAGGGAACATTTCCATGGTCACGGAAAGTTCTCCTGGAGAGTGCTGGTGTGGTTGGGGTTTGCAGAATATCTCTTGGTCTTTGGCCACTCCACAACTTTACATCAATCAGGTACTTAATTAATTTTTAAAAATCAGTTTGTAACAAATTGGAATTTTTTTTAAAAAAAGAAGCTTGCCCTTCACCACAGAGTTGAGAAGCAAAGATGTATGCAAAATGTTCATTTTTGAAACACATTAACCAACTCACCTAAACATTTCAGACAGCACCAGCTTATGTGAAAGGAACAAAAGCTCAATTCAGGAAAAAGCTGTATAAAATTTATAATTATTTGACATGACTGTGAACATAGCCTACAGTAGTTTTCTCATTCACTCTTAATGTATGTTAAGGATGTTAATGCCAGGTGCTCTTTTCTATAAATCTAGCTCCATGGTTAGGTAGCATTCTTTATCTCAGGGATCTTTGACCAGAGCAGGAGGAAGGGGTGCCTGTCACCCAGAGTAACTTGGTGCTTGTTTATGACACTTGGCCGAGTTTGGGAGGTTTGTGTTTTAGCTAATAAAAGTGGGTACTATTTGAAAAGTATTACAGTATTTGGATTGAAAAGTGACGTGCTGTATATCTCAGCACAAAGGTGAGGTTTCCCTGCGATGTGACTGACAACCTCAGCCTTGTCCCAGTTCCCTGTGTACCTGGCCACGTTTCAATGCACTCGGCCCTCAGGGACTAGAGTCTACAAGGCACATGCAGATTGAGTTGCTAAGTAAATTATACATAGTGTTAAGTGCTTACTTGCTAGCTTCCCTGACTAAACTGAGCTTTCCAGGGAAGGGGCTGTATGTAGCCACCTTTGTTATCTCCCTCCACTTACTCAGTAGCTCCTCGATAAAATGCTTCATTTAATTGGCTATTGCAACTACAAGATGCAATTAAAAACAAACATTTTTTGTTTGAAATTCTTCAGTTCATTCAACACAATACCAAATCACTGCTCTGACAGGATGATTGCACTGACTGTGGTTGCTGCATCACTCCAGTTGTGTTGAGTTTAAACTCCAGCTTGGTCAGTGGCTTGTTGCATAATCAGAAAACCCTGATTCCAAGTTATTGCTATTCCTTAGCTCTAAAAAGAGAATCTTGGTTTGCATTAAAGGCAATGTAATGAACAAATGATTGTGAAACACTTTACTATGAAAGATGGTTAAAATATTCCTTACAAGAAGTATTACCACCAGAAATTCACCAGTATTTGTGGGAACTTTTCGTAAGACTTCTGTGTGTCAGAGGAAGTTGTGATTGCTGCTTAGAATTTCAGAATCAATGGCATCTTCATAAACTTGGCATTTGGAAAGTGAAAATCACTTCTTCCCCCACCCCACTCTTCCATTTCTTTGTATCACGTAACTGCCCATAAACTCAATATCCAACTTCCCCCAAAATAAATAAAGTGTTCAAGTTCTTTACCCTCTGCTGCCACTGTTGCTGCTTACTCGTTGACTCAGGATTTCATAGTTGCTCATCCTCCAGAAGCTCTCACTCCCTGGGTCTTGTCTGAGGCACTGTTGACTGGGGGCCCATCCATCTGCCGAAGGAGGAGGCTGTGGCCCTGTGGACGGGTGGTTGTTCTCTCAGCCCATTATCTTGCATGAGCTGGAGGTGTCAGGATTGGGGAAATGACTCCTGCTGCCCGAGTCCTTTGTTGGGAGGTAGCATTCAGGACCTAGGAGGCTCCTCTGAGGCAATAAAATGTTTTGCTGATTATGGGCTTTACAAGAAAAGGACACATGTTTACCCACGAAAGGGGTAAACATCTCCATCATTAGGACCACAGAGCTCATCCTCTGGCCTTGGTCTTTAAGCCACATTCACAGCCATGGGAAACACCACCATTCACAAGAACCTTCACTGGGAGAAAGAAGTGCAGGCTGAGTGTTATCCAGTTCATGGCAATTGCATGCGTATATCTTCAGCGAATGAGTGAATGTACCATAGAGCAGGGTTCCTAACCTTGGCACTATGGGCATTTTGGCCTGGTTAAGTCTTTGCTGTGGGCAGCTGTCCTGTGCATTGTGAGATGTTTAGCAGCATCTCTGGCCTCTACCCATAAGACTCCAGTAGCAATTACCCCCAGATGTGACAACCAGAACATTTTCAGATATTGACAAATGTTCTCTAATGGGCAAAATCTCTCTGGGTTGAAAACCAGAACTATACACTCTAGCCCAGGCAACAGAACGAGACCCTGTCTCAAAAAAATAAATAAATAAATAAGAAGAAGAGAAAAGAAAATCAGAACTACAGAGAAACTCTCAGGATTCCAGATGTGCTGCCATTTCTCAGATTTAATAACTCTGAGCTAGGAGTCTCTGGGAAATTGATTAGGAAATGTACACTTCATGTCATAGCTAAAAAGTATGTCTAAGCACCCACTTGTATGAGATACTCAGGTGAGTTCTAAGCAAAGCAATCAAAACTCATTTCTCTAGACATGAATCTCCTAAGCCAAAAGAATGACACGTCTTGCCATGTGGAGAATCTGAAGATAAATAATATTCTAAATACATGGATAGAAATTCACATTGACTCTGTCCTAAAGTGTGCATTTAATAACTTATCTATTAATTCAGTGTGCAAAAATATTAAGTATCTACTATGTTCCAGGCATTTGACTAAGCATTGGCAATAGGGGACAAATAAACACGATTACGACTCTTTAGGAGTTTAAGATAGAGCATAGTGGGGACAGATGATCATCAATTGCAAACGCGGAATGGTTTGGTTACTCCACACAGAGGAGAAGCAGCTAAATCAAACTGAGGGATAAGGGAGAGCATTCCAGGGAGGTGAGGTTGAAGCTAAGAAGCTGTTTTGAAGGATGAGTAGGAGTTAACCAGATAAAGAAGTGAGCAAGGACAGACACTCCAGGCAGAGGGAGCAAGGTGTATGAAGGCTCAGAGAGATGAAGTAGCACAGTGTGAAGATCTACGAGAGGCTCTGCATGCTTGAGTGAAGGGTACAGGGGTATAAAATGAGGGGAGAGAGAGCCAGATCTTGCAGGGCTTTGCTGCCCAGCCTGGAGCCACAGTGGAGGCTCACTGACAGAACTTTAGCAGGGGAAAGACAGAGACTTTTGGCAGCTCCTTCTAGCAACACTGGAAGGGCTCAGACCAGCAACTGACAGTCCAGCTAGGAGGCAGCAGCAGTAATTCAGGTGGAAATTGATAGAGACCTAAATAAGGCCAGCACCATGGATTAAGGAGGAGGAGAGATTCTGGTGGAGGTCCATAGCGGTCCTGACGTGCAAATCGGTCATCCGACCTGGGTATAGGGGCGAAGGAGGAGGAGATGGAAGGAGATCTTTCAGAGATTAAGAAGGACCAATCTATGAACTGACTGCACGTGGTGACTTGACATAGAGGGGACAGTCCTGATGGATCTCAGGCTTCTAGCTTAGATGACTCAGTGGCTGGTTTTTAATCCCAAAGATAAGAGAATCCAGGAAGATCGGTTTGGGGAGAGAACAATGAGACAGCACAGTAGAGTGGTTCAAACCTTGAGTTCTAAAATTAAATTAGCCCCGGGTTTGTATACCGGTTGTCTGTTACTTATTGACTACCTCAACTTTCTGAGATTCACATAACTTTCTAAGCCTTGACTTCTTCACCTGTTAAATGATGCTAATAATTGTACTTACTGATGTATTATTGTAAGGATTAAATGGGGCAATCATTGAGAAGAACAATGCCTAGCACTTAGTAAGCGCTCAATAAATGTTATACAGTGTGAAGAATGTCTCTCTGGAGTTATGCAATGCAGCATCCCTGAGCCCAGGCAGCCAGACTTCAAAGCTGATTCTCCTAAACCAGTTCAATATGCTGCCTCCTTGGGGCAATTGCATACGATTTAAATGGTCGAAGTATAGACTTCGCTAAGGGGAGTGGTACAATATAAGGATAACCAACTAGACAAAGGTTAGATCACATGAGATCTTATATGGCAGGCTAGGGAGTTTGGCCTTTTTCCTATGTGAGAAATGAGGAAATGCTGGGGTTTGAAGCAGGGAGATGGCATGTCTCCATTTTCATTTTAGAATGAGCACATCAATAGAAAGGGATGAACTAACACTATAGGAAGACAATGGTGGAAAATGCCCACCAGTCTTCCTTTTTCTTGTGTCCCTCCTAAGAACGCTCAGCTGGTAAACTCGCTTTGCTGCTTCCAAGTGAAGGAGAAAGAAAATAGTGATAGAAAGTTGAGATGTTTCAAGAATATCAGCGAGGAATATCCTCGCACTCAGTCCCACAGCTGCAGATAACGCAGACCCACAAGGCTGTACTTAAAAGGTCAATAGTTGACACTGCAAGGTAGGGAAGGAAGTGCTTTCGCAGAAGTGTATGAGCAGCCAAGCCCGTGGGACCACGGTAGGCTCAGATCCAGATACTAAAGCCTGTTCGGCATCGTCTAGACCTGTTTGAGTGATTTAGTTTAATTAGCCTGTCCAAAAAAGAATCTTCAAATTTTAATGGTGCATAGTTGTGCTTGCAAATTTCTCTCTGCCAAGCATGGGCTCTAAAAGCGAGGATTTGATGGGCCACAGTGGCTTGGCCGGAAGCCACCAGGGTGCTTTAATAACTTTGTATAATCTAATGACGTCATTCAAACAGAAAAATTTGGATTAGAAAAGGGGAATAAATAAATGAGGCAGTAGCAATCTCGACAGGTGAAGCTTGCTGAGAGTGTTAGGTAATCCTCTGCCTAGACACAGTTCTGCTTCAAATCTCATTGGAATTGGAGCTTTTCTTTGTCTCTATGACAGTCTTGCTGCCTCTGCATGGGTGGTAGAGAGAGAGTCAGCAGGTCTGAGTTCCAATCCGAGCTCTGCCACCAATTGACTGTGTGAGCATAGGAGCCCTTCAGCTCCACAGGTGGTAACAGCTCATCCATTCAGTGAAAAAAACTAGTCCAGGTGATTGAGGAGGAGGAGAAAGAGGAAAAGGAGGATGGAGGAAAGAAGGAGAAATTATAATTTCTACTTCCCTAGTTTTTGAACTAATTTTCTGAGCACATGCTATGTGGTTTACACATTTGATCCTTAAATCTCATGCCAATATTTCCATCGCTATCTCTATGGAGTTTTTCAGCTATATGTGTTTATGATTCTACATTTATGTGAAAGCACTAGAAATACTATGGAATGGCAGAAGATGAGGACAAAGCCTGCCTGTATCATAGGAGATAATATTTTGAAACCTTAAGGCTATCTCAACAGTGGCCGGGGCAGTAGGGTACATTGGCACACATGGTAGAAAAAAATCTATTTCACTCGAACTCCGTTAGATCTCACATGGTGGTGGTGGTGGTTCTGTTTCTTTCTCCTTTGCTGGTCCACATGCAGACTGCATTATGGCTAGGCTGAAGCTGTAGCCTGTTCAGTACACGGCTACCAGATAATACTTACTTTACGTCTAGTTGTTTCTTTGCCCTCACTGCTCCATCAAAACTCAAGGCCCCTGCCTGGCTTCCAAGCTGTTGATCACATAGCCTCCTGCCTTTCCACCATTCTCTTCCCTGGCTCCCTTTGTACATGGCTTTCCTCCCTTGCCCTTGAATGCATGCTTATCCTCTCCTGACTTCACACCTTCCTTCATGATGTTCCCAGCTTGGTTGAACACACAAGTAAGCAGTCCCCTTTTAGGCCAGCCATCAGGCTGAGAGCTGGGAGTACAGAGGGAAGTCATTATCTAATTTAATTCCTCACATTTATGTCCCTTTAAAGAGAGAAATGTAGAGTGTGATGGGTGCCCAGATCTTCCAAGCCAGATGATGTAGCGAGTAACACCTTTTTCTCTGCCCACCCTATTCTACCTATCCCTATAGCCAAGCTTGCGCCTGCAGTAAGCCTGGCTCCATTGGAATGCCCCGTCCTAGTGACCCCAGCTTACACCCTCTGTCTAGTCTCAACAGGACTGAGCATCTGTCCCACACAACTTGACACCTTATTTCATATTCTGTTATTTGAACTGTGTTAGCTGCTTTATGCTCCTCATCCCCAAATCCTACCACAACCCAATGATAGCTGCCTATGTGGGGCTTCCAGTCCTTTGTTTCTATGATGATTACTAACTGGAATGCCTTCCTTCTCTTTCCTCTTGCATAACCTTCTTCCTACCTTGTTGGGTGGCCCTCCAGACACCAAGAAGCTGCAATCATTATCACAATCACCCCACTGTAATAACTAACATCTTACAGCCCTTTACCACTGACAAAGCATCTCTGTATCCATTATCTCATTGTTACACACAACAACTTGGCTCTGTAAGTAACACAGAAATTAGTATCCCGGATTTACAGAGGAGAAAACAATTTAAAGAAGCTAAAGAACTTATGTTTTGCATATCATATAACAAAAGTTAATGAATAAGACCATGCTTCCCTATGCTATCTCTGGGGAGGAAATATGTAGATAATTTACCTCCTGCAAAATTTCTGATGGGAAAAATGTCCTCCTGAGTCAGGGCACATGGCACTGCTAATTACCTAGGGATCCTTAAAAACCTCTTTTGACATCAGTTGAAATAATGTTGACTTACAATGCTGCTTCTCAATAGGGCTGAGTGGATCAAATAGCAAATGTGTATGACCCTGCTTACCCTGTTATTTATCCTGGTATTTAAGACCTTTCATTATTTACTCTACTGATCTACCTGCCATTCACTGTTCACATTTTTCCATTGTTATGTATTCCTGCACGCTCATTCTTCTTCTTAGAATGATACTCTGCATTCCCTCTCTATATCCTTGTTTAGACCCCATCATTCCTCAAAATCCAAATCAAATCAAACTCCATAAAAAAATCCATGTCCCCTTCTTCTCTTAGCCCATCCTCTCCCTGCACGCCTATCGGATTCCCATAGCACATCTCCAAGCATTCTCTCCTCTGACGTAGATATTTACGTAGAGTTGTCATTTCCCTGCTCAAATGCCAAACTCTTTGAGTTCAAGCATCTTTCTTGATTGGTTTATGAGGCTCGCAAAAGGCTCAGCTTATATGTTGAATATACCAGGTTCTCAGAACGTGTGTCCAACTATAATGAACAGGAGAATTATTATTAAAGAGGGCAATTTAGGTTGGATGAGGACACCCAGCATGAAACTGAAATAGCTGAGAACAGGCAAAAAAATTCATGACTGCATGCTCTAACCACTAGACCATTTTTCTATTCCAAATAGGACAATAGTGGTGATTATTTTTGTTGCTACGGTTTCATTCTCACACTCACTGAGCCTTTGAAGTGAAATCTCTCCCAGCACGGTTGAGGTTGTTCATTTATTCAGAGGGCTATTCGATAGAAAGTTATGAAGTCTCTGCTGAAGTGCTGCTCAGTTTGTTCTCTAGAGATTCAGATTCTTTTGACCAACCTGGTGTTTCAACAGCTTGAAAAATGAAGGAAAGAACCATGCCTGTCTAGACTGACCAGAAAGTAAAAACAAGGGGCACTTTGAAATCTGTGAATCTGACCACAACTGAGACTTGTACTTAGTCCAAGTAACTGGAAAATCAGTTTCTTGGATTAGACAAATGCTTCCCTTAAGACTCTCAAACTGCTAGCTTTCTTCTTTTATAATTGATAGAAAATTATTACATTGACAGACAAGGGACTTCATATTTGAGCCAATGGGAAAACTTGACGTTGAAACCAGGGGAAATAATTTAGCCTCAAATAGAGTTGTTAATGCCAAGATAAAAGCAAACAAATGTGCTAATGATCTGCCCTGAGAATCAGACTGTGATGAATTTTGATGTATTCCCGGGTGGAAAATATAGCAGCTCTTTCTGGGCTGGGGATTGGACACTCGGACAAGAAAATGCTAAAATGGAAGTCAACAAAAAACACTCAGAAAATCTCATTTCCATTCTCTAGAGAATAAGGATACTAAAGAGATAGTTAATTCCCATTTCAAGGAGCCAGATCTGTGAGGCTATGAGCTTCCATGACAAGGTGGGGAGTCTTGATTGCCACCATGGCGTCTGCCTTTGTTTTGCTGGCTTATAGACTTGCAGGGGGGTGGGGGTAGGTGGGAGACACAGTGGCCACCTTGAGGTTCTCTTGTGCACTCAGTCATCTTATCACCCAAAAAATACTTATTGTGGAATTCTCATGTTAGTGGTGGGAGATGACAATAAATGCATACATAAATAAATGTATAAAATCAGACAGTGATCAGTACCATGAAATAAAAAAAAATCGGGGTGAAGTAAAACCAAGTACCATGTTCCAGAGCAGAATGCAGTGGGGTATGTTGCTTTATTATTTAGGTTGGAAGACGGAAGCCCTCACAGATGATGTGACATTTGAACAAGGACCCTAAAGAAGTCGTGGAGAAAGACACGTGACTATTTGGATAAAGAGTGTTCCAGGTAGAGGAAATATCAAGGGCAAAAGCTGTAAAGTGTGAGAGTTCTTGGCAAGACCAGGAAATGTCCAGGAAGCTAGCTCGGTGGAGGCAGAGTTGGCAAGCAGGAGAGTGGTCATCCATGCGTTAGGAGATGAGCCAGACACATGCTGTGGGCATGGTTTAGTACTGGAGAAGACACAACTCTCCAAGAAACACCTCCATGCATTAGATGGGGCATGTCTATAGCTATGTATGGATTGTAAAGCAGCCCCTCACCATGTTCAAACCACAACTGAAACTGGAATAGGCGAGGAAAGAGAAGCTGGATTCCATTTGATAGAATATGGCTGGCAGCCTTGTTTTCAGCTGTGCCACAAAATATCTTGCCAATTTCATTACATTTCCTTCCCACTGGACATGCTTACTCTCATCTCCAAACCCATATCCATTCTTCACAGCCTAATTCTAGCAGTGTGGCACCAGTGTGGGCACCGTTGAAACAGAATGGAATAATTTGGAACCTCAAAAACTTGAGTTCAAAAATCTGCCTTTGTAATTTAGTAACTATCTGACTTTGAGCAATTTATTTAACCCTTTGAGCCTCAGTTTTGTCATCAATAATAATAAAATATTCTTTAAAAGTATAAAGTAATTAAAGTGTTGCCATTATCCAAGAAAGGCAATTCTGTTACCAACAGCTGAGGAAACTGAGGCGCAAAGGGGTAAGTAAGTAACCTCTGGTTACTTCCAAATTGTAGAACCAGGATTTGAACCTCATCAGTATAGCAACTGGGCTCATGCCTTTGACCCCCATGTACCTTGCAGGATGGTGTGTGTGCTAGAAGAGATTATGCAGAGAAAATACAAAGTAGGTACTCAATAATTATTAGTTCCTATTATTTACTGGTCATTTGTACTCTTTTGGTTGCAAGTGAAGTAGAGTGAAGGCCTTTGTGATCCAACCGAAACACGGGGGGAAACACTGAGAAAATGGCCTTTATAGAACTACTAGAGAAATGAGAGATTATTCAAATTTAAAACAGTCAAAAATATTTATTAAATACCCACACTGGGGCATACAGATATGAATAATTAATGGATTCTACTCTGAAGAATTTAGAATCTGGTGGAGAAGAAAACTTACAAATATACAGAGGTGTACTCTACTTACAATTAATATATAATAAACAAAGTAGAGAATGATAAATGTCATCCTGTTAAACATAATAGTTCTTTGATTGGATGAAAAAAAATTGTACCAGATACACAACTAAAGTACTGAGAGGGGTTAAATAAAGAAGAAATGCCTTCCAACAAGGTAGAGCAGAAAAGATTTGGAGAAGTGAGGGGTCATTGGAACCAGATCCTAAGTGTAGCTGGATTTTACATATGAGGAAGATTAGAAAGTACTGGAGGCCTTGAACAAGCCAGGCACACTCCTAACCATGTGAATTTGTTTCCTTTGCCTAGGTTTCTCTCCCCCAGGTGTCCCCAAGACTTGATTCCTTACTTCCTTGAGTTTTTTTCTCAGATGCACCCTTTTAGTAAGGACCTCCCTTTCTGCCTGTGTAAAATTGTGACACCCACCATTTCCCACTTTATTCCCCACTTTGTTTTTTCTTTGGCACTTGCAGCTGTCTTTACCTGCCCATCTTGTTCATTATTGATCTCCCTGATAGAATGCCAGGTCCATGAGGGCAGGGATTTTTGCCTGTTTTGTTCACTGCTGTATCTCCAGCCCCTATAATAGTGCCTAGAACATAGTAGGTGCTCACATTTTATAAAAGATCAGGAGGGAGAGAATCTAGCTGAGGGGGAAGCATGAACCAAAAGACAGGTGGAATGTGGAAATCTGTGCAGCAGACGCAGTTATTAGTGCAGGCGTCTGGAATATGCACGTGTGTATGAATGTGCTGGGAGGGGGTGAACACAGCGGGGAAAATTTATACAGGAAGCACATGTTGAGGACAGACCTTAGAAAACTTGAATGCTAGGCCAAGGTATTCAACTTTTACTTTGAATGTTTTAGAAACCATCAAAGGTTTCCCCTAGGAAATTGATATGAACAAGTTCTGTTTTAAAAGAATTGAGCTGACGGTGTTGTTTGAAGCAAGAGTAGGCATAGAGAGAGGCTGGAGGTAGGAACGCCAGCTAGATGCTGCATAAAAGGCCATGACGGCCCTAACCAAAGGGAAGGGGGTGGAAAATTGAAAGGAAAAGGGGGGGTGTGCAAGAGAAAAGTATACAAAGAAATAGAATTAACAAGATTTGATCCTGTTAATAAAAGGAAAGCTAGTGAACATGGGATAGTGGGATGACCTATGTGTGCAGTGACTGATGTGACAACTGCTCCGACATTAATAGTCAGAGTTGACAACTCTTAGGGGCAGGAGAAACGACTTTCTCCTTAGGAACAATTTCTTTGCAAGGAAAATGATGTTTCTAAATGGTTTCTATTGATTTTACTCTGTTTTTCACTAATTAATATAACGCAATAACCATGTTAGTACCTGGAAATGTTGAGGTCTACCTTCCTTTGGGAAATATCTATAGTCACTGCTGAAAGTTAAATATCATGATATCTCTCTCTGTCCCTGTGACTCTAGTTTTCTTTTTCACAAGCAAGTTTCCCACCAAGAGGAACTGTAGACTTGCACATTTGGAAGACACAGTAGAGAAAGTAAATAGTAGAGTGTGGAAGTGTCCAAAAGCAGAAGTAGGCGGCAAAAGGGATTTAAATCTGAAAAAGAAGAAGAGTCCCTCCTCCTTTTCTAAGCAGCCAAGAATTGCATTTTCAAGTGTTTTGAATTTTCTGCCCTCTGTGTGTGTGTAAACAGCTAAACAAATAGGGCTGCCAAGGATAGCCGTAAAGACTGTGTCCTGTCAACTCAAGGAGGCTCCATCCACATCGAGCACGATGGCAGTGCTGCTTTCTGGAGTTGTGCGATGGGACGGTCCTGCTTACAAGAATGCAGAGGAGAGGACTGACTTGAGGACTAGCTCTGATCTTTCAAAATATCTCATCTTCCTGAGTCCAATAAAAACTACAGTTTGTCATTATAGACTAATTTATTTGGGTTACCATTATCTATTTGGTCAGTGTGAATTAGTTCATCCAACTGTTCTAGTCTGTGGCTGAAGGCTTCATGACTTTCTGAGAAATCTTGGGTAGCAGGGGCCTGAAAAGACTAAAGATAGGGAAGATGGGGGGATGGGTTCTAACAACAACCTTGGCCTATTTCATGCATAATTGAGTCGAGAGCTGCTCTGCTCTGAGCAACCCTGGAGAATTACACTGGGGTCAGATGGTAGGTAGTAGGCCTTAAATATTGAGCTAATCTAGGAAATAGAGAGCCCTTAAAGGTTTCTGAGGAAAATTTATAAAAACAGACCCATCACACCTTCCTATCCCCAAACATCAAATGCTGAAGGTATCCACAGTCTCTTGCCTGAATGTCTCTGAAGAGGGCATTATTCTCTTCCTTGTCTCTGTCCTTCCTTGTAAGCTGACTGATCCACGTCAACTCAATTCAGTACTTATTTACTGCACACATATTATATGTCAATGCAGTTACAAGTTTCAGAAACAGCTGCTTAAAAAGTGTTATTCTCTGGCTCCCTCTCTCATTTTGAATATTTTCTTTCATTTCCTCCCATTTGCAATGTCTTGGGTGACATTCCATCAGGAAGTAAACTTTCCAAGTACTGTCATGTTAGAGCCTTAGGAGAGAACTGATGTGGCCTAGAGTGTTAACAGGAGCGCTCTGTACGATGAGAAATGTATGTTTTCTTTACTCTGGCCAGATTTTTCTAGACCAGAAAGTGAAGGTTTTTTAAATATTAGCATGTAGTATATTTAACAAAGTGCTTACTGAAAATCCCACAAAATATGTCTTTCCTGCATATTTTTAAAGCACAGAGGCGCTCACCTTGGTTTGTGTAAGCATTCAGTGGTGCATGTTATACTTTATTTTGGCTGCCGTGGGTGGCTCTCTCTGGACTCCCGGCAAAGTTGGCAAGCTGTACGCAAAGTTGGTCCAAGGATAGGGTGACTTGAGTGAGTTCTGTACGAGAGCCCTCGCTGTTTGCTGTACAAATACATGTCTAAGTTCACAGTCTAATGCACCACGCCCACTGGCAACTAAACCAACCAAGGCCAGGTTCTCATCATCTGTTGCTCAGACTATCGGCAGTAGCACCTTCTAACTGTCCCTGACTCCAGTCTCACCCACTCCTCTCCAGCCTCCATGTTCTTAAACAAAATCGGAACTTGTCTCTTGTGTTTTTAAAAACCTCCAGTTTCTCTACGGAGCTGGTTGGCAGCAATAATTTTCACTGAGGGTCAGGCTGTCCCCGGAGAGATATATCAGAATCTGCACAAAGGCCTGGCTGGGAAAGAAGTAAGTGTGGTTTCAAATGCCATATTTAGCATCACCAGTGCCTTGGATTTCTTTTGACATTTCAAGTAATATTTATGTACTGAATATGATTTCTATTTATTAAAAATGGGGTACTGCTTTCTCAGAAGAAGTCCAAACTTCTTGTTCTGCCATTCAAAGCCCTTCATGGTGTGGTACATTTCTAACTTGCAGAACAATCTTCCATGTTGATATTGCTAGTCTCCGTGCTCAGCATTGATGATACTCACAAGAAGGTCGTTGAGGGACTTTTAGTCTGGGTGTAGAGACAGACGCATAAACCTAATTTCAAGTGTTCTGAGATACGTTATCATAGAGATATGTACAAGATGGGTAGTGGAATGGTGGAGGGGATTAACAAGCCTGCTTTGGAGGAAGAGTTAAAGTTGCTGTTGCTGCATCATAAAGGGCAGTAAAGACAGAGGTGGCTTCAAGACAGATTTTCGAGGTGGAATTGACGGGACTTAGAGACGCACTCTTATGAGGCCCTGATGGAAAGGAGGAGTTGAAGGTACTATTCAGGTATCCAGCTGCGATCCTGTGTGAATGGTGGCACTGTTAGGCAGGGTGGAGAATGCAGTCCAAGGAGACCTCAGCAGAAGGTAGGAGCTCTGCTTTGAACATGTGAAGTGTGAGGTGCCTGTGAGACACTGAGGTTGGAATGTCTGGTAAAGTCTGGAGCCTAGGAGGGATATCTTGGCTAAAGACATCGGCTTATGGGTGATAGTGGAAGATACAGGTGTAAATACTAGCCGGAGTGAGCATATGACGTGAGAAAAGATGAGACCAAAGACAGAACTTCAATGAATATCTTCAAGTAATTTTTTTTACATCTAAAATAGAATTTGAAAAATTATCTTTTTCTATCAAAAATCTTAAAATATGTTACAGGAAGAATCACTGTCTGAAATATCCATATATGGCCGGGCTTGGTGGCTCACGCCTGTAATTCTAGTACTGGGAGACTGAGGCGAGAGGATCACTCAACCCCTTATATCAAAGTCAGCAGTTCGAGACTAGCCTGAGTAAGAGCAAGACCTTGTCTCTACTAAAAATAGAAAAAATTAGCCGGGCATGGTGGTGCATGCCTATAGTCTCAGCTACTCCAGGAGGCTGAGGCAGGAGGATCACTTGAGCCCAGGAGTTTGAGCTTGCAGTGACCTAGGCTGACACCATGGCACTTTAGCCCAGGCAACAGAGCGAGACTCTGTCTCAAAAATAAATAAATAAATAAAAGGTATGAAATATCCATATATGGAATTGTATAAAAGTAGCTAGGGCACTTGTTCTTAAGTGGAGAAGAACACATCCAAGAAAACAAAAACCCATGTCTTTATATCTCTTCAGGTCTGCACACTGACGGTAGTGCGGTAGTAAGCTTGATTTAGAATTGCCTCTATGTCCTTGTGACCTTTTTTACATTTTGGAAGCTAGTTTCTATTCATTTTGTAAGCCACAACTTATTTTATCATTTCTAACATTCATAATTTTTCACATTAGAATTGATGACGTGCTGTAATTTAATTAGCAGTAATCATCTTAGTGGCATATGAAGTAATTGTGTATCTTGCAGCTGTTGGCCTGTTCAATTCAAAGTCATGTGGTAATTGCTTCGTGCCTCCCCCTTTTGGCAGCAGCAAGATGGCCTTTGGAGTCAAGAAGGCTGCAGTGAAATGGCCCTTTCTGCTCCCTGCCTCCATTCTCCACCTGACCCAGACCTGGCGGTCTTTCCAAGGTGGCAGATGAAGGAGCTGCAGCCCTCTGATGAAAAATCAGGAGCGGAGCAGCAAGGGCTCTGGCGGGAGCTCAGCCCCTCTTATCCCGAGATTTTGCAAGCCCTGAGGGGGTTGGGAAAAGCAAGAACCCAGTGGCCTCGTAAAACACAAGCCCCTCTTTTCACAGAGGGCCGCCTTGTGTCGCTCAGGGTTCTGGTTGCAAGCAGCTCCAGTGGGACTTATTGGAAGGAAATCTGGTGCTGACACCACCTCTAGTGGGATTTAGTGGAAGGAAATCTGGTACTCACAGAATCAACAGGAGGCAGAGGAATGGGCTTGAAAAAAGATAGGGACCAAGGGAACCCAGGCACTGGACTTCTGCAACAGTCTGGCAGGGTGTTGAGCATGACTGCTACTACTGCATTTTGCCCAAAATGATCCTAATTGTCCACTCAGCTTTGCCTCCCAGGATCCAAAGACAAAGCCCAAGTTAGAAGCAACCAGTCTGACTACTGAGATCCTATCTGTGTCCAGGTCACCAGGAGATGGACAGCAGGAAACTGTCTCCCCTCCAGCTTCAGGAGAGGAAAGTCAGGTCCAGCACATCATCAATACAGAATTACTGCAAAGGACAATATGCCCCAGATGGAAAGAGTTTTCGATATTGCCAAACAATGACAAATGTTCCCCTGCACTCTCTTTCAAATCCCTCAAATCTGTAAGGCCATCAGAGTGAGTCAACAATCAGAGGGCTGTGGCATATTAAAATTGGCTACCTCAGCTCCATTCTGAATCCTGGACTAGCAGAGGAAGCTAGCTCTTCTGGAGCACATGCAGAAGGTCAGGCCTGGAGCTAAGTGTTTCATATGTGATCAATGCATAACATGCAATTATTCATTCACTCTTAGACCTTTAGAAAATCTTAAGGAAGGAGGACAGTGACTACCCACGATTTTTCCAACCGGGGGAATGAATGTGACAACTGGAAATGGCAGAATATGGGAGCTAAGTAAAATAGTGTGTCTAAAAGATGCCATTTTTTTTGAAGTTAGCCCCTTGGACTGACAGGTAATTAACTTCTGCCACTAGTTTAATTTCTTGTGTGGACCTGAATACAGGAAACCATACATGGGTGGTAAATTTTTTCCCTCCAATCTCAGAGGAAATGTAACCTGGTATGAACTAGTGGCACAACTCATATATCAGTAGTCTGTAGCAGGTCTACATAAATCCTTTTCTTTAAAGTTATTTAACTGTTTTGAAAATGGTTTCAACAGAAGTAATTCCAATTGCACCAGAAAGGAAACCAGAGTCTTAAAGAAAAATATACTCTCTTTGCCGAGCAAGGCAAACATATCAGTATGCAAAGAAACAAACCAGTCTCTTGTGTTTTATTTCCTTAACAAATCCACTGAAACACTTACTTTATGTCTCTAAAAGGCTGATAAACAAAGAATTCTGTGACCACTAAAAATCAATGCCTACAACTGGTTTGTAACCACTCTAAAAGGGCAGGTACTATTTTTTAAATTTCTTTGTTATTCACAGTATCTCAATATAGGACTTTGCACATATTATAAACACAATACACATTTGTTGTGTTTTTCTTTTTAAACTGATCGAAAACATATTCTCTGGGGAAGGATTTTTCCATTTAAGGAATGAGATAACCCACTATTTCCCAACATGCTTCTGTGCATAAACTAACACATTGAATCTCAAACCCAGCCCTTTTTATAGCCAAACCCTTCGCCGAATATTTTTTCAATAAGCTCGTGGTGGCATTTTTGATCCTGATGTTTCTTTTTTGACTCTTCCAAGAATTAACGTTTAAAATAAAACCCCTTATATCTGTGAAAGATGAGAACTTGATACTATTTAAAGCTGACTAATTCAGTCATTTGGTAAAACCACCTTCAGTTTTGAGAACTAGAAACTGTGAATGCACAAACTAGATGGCTCTAACGAAAGCACAATTGTTATCTATGGTCAATAGAACTGATAATGAATGAATTCAGACCTTGGCCCATTATACCCCTTGGGTCCAGAGAATGAGGAGAAATAATCTACTCATTATTAGTCTATTTCCCCAAGATCTTCACACAACTCACTCTCTTAACTCCTTTAAGTTTTTGCTCAACTGTCACCTCAGTGTGGACTTTCCTGGCCACTGTATTGTAAGTTGAGACTCTCCCTCCCCTGGCCAAAATGCCTAATGCCCCTTGCCTGTTTTATATTTCTCCTATAGCCCTTGTCTGATACAGAATATACTTTGTTTATTTATTTGTTTGTGGTTTCTCTTCCCTAACTGGAATGGAAGCCTCATGAGCACAGAGATTCTTACGTCTGTCTGTCTTGTTCCCTGCTGTTTGCCTAGCACCTGGCACCTAGTAAGTGCTCAATCAGCATTTGTTACAAGCTAAGGCAACATTTGTCTGAAGATTTCTGCGTAAGTAACTCTCAAGTAACTCAAGTAACTCTCTCAAGTAACTCTCTTGATGGTTTAAAAAAGAAATTTTGCATCAATTATTTCATTTAGTTATCCTTACAACAATGTGTTTTACGGAAGGATTATTATCCCAATTCAGCAGATGAGGCAACAGGGGCTCAGAGAGTTTCTATGAATTAGATAAAATCAAGGGGCCAACAAGCGGTACGCTACGGCCTGGAAGCCAGATCAATGACTTCCCTTGGAACGCTGCTCACATCCAATTGTGAATCTTTCCGCCTGGAGGAATTAATGCTTCATGTTAAGTATTCCTGGCCAGGTTTCAGAGCAGTGGATTCCAGAGTGAAAATAAGAACAGAATTTGGATGTAGCGTATATATTCTTGATAAAATAATCTATTAGGTACATCTCTCGAGGGTGTAAAACCTAACTTTTGCTCAGCTGAACTTACATTTGCTTACCTCCTGAAAGTGAAAGAGTGATCCATGTTGAGATGCCCACTTCAAAGCACCCCCACAGAGCCCCTCCTTACCTTGCAACTGAACATTGCACCCGCTTGTACTTTAGTCCTTTCTCCATGGCATTTGCATTTCATGTCATGCTGTGGTTCAGGAGACAGTTTGAATAGTAGTTAAAGATCCCAGACCCAAAAGCAGGCAGAACCAGACAGAACTTGAAGCTTGATATAGTTGGCAGTTTCCTTGGGGGAAATTACTGTCTCCTCATCTATAAAACTGGGTTAATAGTACTAAGTTCTGATAAATTAGATTATACAAGCAAAGCACTCATCACTACCTTAGGTATTATTGCATATCTCCCTATCTTTGCTACTAAATTGTAAGATCCTAGAAGGAAATGCGTTTTACTGGCTTCATTAGTTTCCTAGAGCTGCCGTAACAAAGTACCACAAACTGGTGTTTTAAATAACAGAAATTTAATGCCTCACAGTTCTGGAGGCTGGAAGTCTGAGATCAAGGTGTCCTCAGACTTGGTCCCTTCTGAGGGCTGTGGAAAAGACTCTGTTCTATGCTGCCCCCTAGCTTCCGGTGGTTTGCTAGCAATCTTTGCGCTCCTTGGCTTGTAGAAGGAATCACCCCGATCTTTGCCTTCATCTTCACGTGGTGTTCTCCTTATATGTGTGTGTCTGTGTCCAAGTTTCCCCTTTTTATAAAGACACCAGTCCTATTGGATTAGGTGCCCACCCTACTCCAGTATAACTTCCTTTTAACTAATTACATCTGCAATGACCCTATTTTCAAATAAGGTCACATTGTGAGAGGCTGGAAGTTAAGACTTCAGTGTATGAGTTTTGAGGACTGAGTTCAACCCATAACACTGGCCTTATCACCTTTGTGTTTGGTGTATTTTCCCTACACTTAATAAGTATCAAGACATGGCTGCTGAATCTATTAGATTTAAAGAATGTCTCTAGAAGTTTCAGAAATGGAGACACTTTCCAGCAGCTGAGAGGCCTTTTGAAAATTGCCTCTCCATCCAAGATTTACCAAAAAGGAAACTTCCTTCCAGTTCATTCCTCACTGGGCTTTGTGTTAGATCCTTGAATCAGGAATATACATCATGTTAAGTTGGGTTTTTTTTTTTCTTTTTCTTTTTTTTTTTTTTTGAGATAGGGTCTCACTCTGTTGTTGAGACTAAAGTGCAGTGGCATCATCATAGCTCACAGCAACCTCAAACACCTGGGCTCAAACGATCCTCCTCCTGCCTTAGCCTCCCAAGTAGCTAGGACTGTAGATGTGCACCTCCGTGCCCAGCTTTTTTTTCTATTTTTTGTAGAGACAAGGTCTCACTACATTGTTCAGGCTGGTTTCGAACTCCTGGCCTCAAGCAATCCTCCCACCTCAACCTCCCAAAGTGCTAGGATTACAGGCATGAGCCAACACGCCCAGCCAAGGTGTTCAGGACTCTTTTGTTCAGGACTCTTTAAGCAGAATTTTTGGGGGATATATAGTAGTAATATCTTTACATATGGGTAAGGACTTAGATATGCTGTTTATAACTTAATATTTTAAAGATTTATTTGGGCCAGGCGCGGTGGCTCATGCCTGTAATCCTAGCTCTCTGGGAGGCCGAGGCGGGCAGATTGTTTGAGCTCAGGAGTTCGAAACCAGCCTGAGCAAGAGCGAGACCCCGTCTCTACTAAAATTAGAAAGAAATTAATTGGACAACTAAAAATATATAGAAAAAATTAGCCGGGCACGGTGGCACATGCCTGTAGTCCCAGCTACTCGGGAGGCTGAGGCAGTAGGATCGCTTGAGCCCAGGAGTTTGAGGTTGCTGTGAGCTAGGATGATGCCACGGCACTCTAGCCCGAGCAACACAGTGAGACTCTGTCTCAAAAAAAAAAAAGATTTATTTGTCTAAAAATATGTGTAACTTAGTGTTAGTTTCAAAATTTTAAGTGCAACTTTTAATCTCATAAATGTACCTCAGTTGTGTGTTAATAATAAATGGTAATTCTCCTTAAAAGTGTTTTCTGTAATCTGATATGTGTATAGTGTGGTAATTAGGTTGGTTTCACAATCTACATGCATACATATAGACTACTGTATTTCTATGAAAATTCACATCTTAAAATTTTAGTATCTAAATTGCAATGCTATATTTTACACATCCATATTTTTAATTAATATCCCTTCTACAAATCACTTGCTTAATATAGTCAGAAGTTTGGCAGTTGCTTTTCAGGCTATACATATATATTTGGGCATTTAAGTATGCATTTATAATGTATTCTCTAAGTGGTTGGTGCTGAAATTTTGAGTTGATAAATTTCAGGATTTATTGTGATGGGAATGGAACAATCCATAGAGCTCGAGATTTTTTAGAAGGTCTGTAAATATTTGTTGAGTGAATGAATATATGGGATGGGAGGAGAAGTGAAGTCATTTCCTTGATAAACTCCATTTGAACCAATGAAATCAATAACCTCCAGTAAATATATTCAAAAAACATGAAAATAAATTTTAATTTTTTATATCATTTTATTTGCTATAAGTTGAATTTTCTTGTGACATCTTGAGTCTCTCCTAAATCTATGTTGTGGCTGATGATTTCAAGCCCTCTATAATGGAAGGGACGTCTAAGAAAGGCAAGTTGAGATAAGAGAGAAAATGAGCATACATTTGCATAGGGCAGGAAGGGCACTATAACATCTGGCAGTGGTAGCTGACTGGGTCCATTTGCTAGTGCTCATTAAATTCACATTAATTCAGGGACTGCTTTGAATGTATAAATCCCATTTCGGGTTGGTTGCTTTCTCTCAGACCAATGGCATTGACTTTGGGGACCGTACCCCTGGTTGTTTACTTGCCAATGGCATTTGACCTGGGGTCAGACCTGTATTTAACCCTTTCCTGTAGGTCAAAAACAAATTAATTTGGCAAGAATTAAATTGGAAATGAGTCATCTGTACAGCAGGTGTCCCCTGTGGAAAATGTGCTCCAGGTGGAAACATTTTAAGATCCATTCCTGGGCCATCTCCGAAGAAGCTTCAGAGGTCAGGGAGGCAATTCCAAGACATTCCACGTGGCGAGGGCCTGGAGGTGGATGTAGCAGGTGCCCACTCGGGGCGGTTTTCTCAGCAGATTAGGGAAACTATCAAAGAGGCCCCTTTTGGAGAAAATTTATTCATATATTCATGAACATTTATCTTGAGCATTCATTGTGGACTGATTTACTTAGAAGTTGCCCTAAATGATTAGAACTTTACCCTTTACCCCTACCTCCCACCATCAACCAAAGACTTTGATTTGAAGGAAAAAAATATTGCATTTTTCTCTTTCTTTTTTCTAGAGGATGAGGATGATGAGGAAATGGTGGAACCCAAAGTTGGCCATGATTCAGAACTGGAAAACCAAGACAAAAAACAGGAGGTGAAGGAAGGTATGGTGTGGGCGATAAACTGAGTAATTATTTTATTGTTTTGTTTGCTTTTACCAATGTAAGGGACTACAGAGGTAAGTAAAAATTAAATTCGCATCCCCTATATGGAAGATTTTGCATGATTATTCAATACATTAAGGTTTAGCAACATAAACGGTGATCTCTAAAGCAAGAATCATTTATTTCTTAACCTATAGAAGCAAGTAAAATGCAAACCATCTGCAATTTCAGTAACAATTCTGGCCATGATTCTAATAAAATTATTATTTAATACTAAGTAGTGATAAAAGAAGATACTTGTTATCAATTGTCATGTTATTTCATTCACTCCACCATATATTTTCAGTAATAACAGTGAAAGAAAGGACTACATATAGTTATTTATTTTGTCAATAAATTCTGAAGTGTTTTCTTGTGATCTACATAGAAACATTGACAGCGATCATTGCTATGAACTGTACTGTTAGAAGTTTTATTCCACAACCTGAACAGGGAGGAACAACCTCTTTACATGTTCCAGTGGTAACAGTGACTAACATGTATTATGGGCTTACCATGCACTTGGCTCTCTCCTAAACACTCTGCAGATGTTATCTACTCCTCCCAACATCTTTCTGAAGCAGATACTAACATTATTTCTATTTTATAGATAGGAAGAGAAAGGTTTAAAAACTTACCCAAGGATATACAATTTGTAAGTACCTGGGCCAAGATTTAGAGTTGAATCCAAAGCCCATACATTTCACCATGCTGCCATCCTCATGTGATAGCACTGGGTCTCATGAACAAGAAGTATAATAGGAGGGAAAAAAAGAAAAGAAAGTGTGCTGGGGGGAGGAATGCTGCAGGTGACATTGCTTTACAAATCGAATTTTGTATTACTTTGAGATTCTCAGCCCGTTGAAACAGAGGAGAATTTCGAAATTGTCTTTCTACTGACAAAGGGAGAATGGGACCTGAGAACCGAGTATAGATTTTAAAAGTTCTTCACTCCTACTGAGTGTCCCAAATATAGATCAATCTAATTCTAATTAGAATCTCATTTGACTTGTAAATTTTAAAGATGGCTGTGGCTCTGGCACAGTACGTGGCACATAATCAGCACTTTGTAGGAACGGTGCATACTGATCCCATGTACTCACTTCAACCCCTTGTAGTCTCATGAGAAAATGAGAGTAGCTTAAATACTTACTACAGATGATGTCCATATCATACACAGTTAAATGAGACAGTTTTTAGACATTATTAAGAATGCCTTCATATTGAGGATCATTCGAAGTGTGTGTGTGTATGTGTGTTTAATTTTGTTTTAATTTGTTTTATGCAATCTCAGGCATGTAAAAGCCAGTGCGGGATAGTGATAGAAAAAAGCACAGGCTCTGGAGCCAGACTACCTGGATCAAATCTTGCTTCTGTCACTTATCAGCTGTGTGATCACTACTGCTTAACTTAGTGTAACCTTTTTTTTTGCCTCAGTTTCCCCATCTGGCAAACAGGTAATATCTACCTCCTAAGGTATTTTTTTTATAAGACCCAATGGGGCTAGTATGAAATAATACTTAGCACAAAGTAAGTGCTGTATAAGAGTCCACTAAATTATTATTAGTTGTCTTGCCTTGCAGTGCCTGGGTCTATGACCAGGCCCTACCCCTGATGCGGTGGATGCCCTTGGGTGTGCCAGTTCTCTGTGCTCAGCCTTGCCATAGCCCATAGCTTTGAAATGGAAACGTGGTTACCTGGGCCTTAGCGGACATGTAAGAAATTGTGAAAATATCAAAAGCGATGCGAGCCAAGTCCCTTTGGAGAACTATCATTAAGGGCCCTATTTCTGTCACTGTACCTGGTCTGAGGCAGTGAGGAGTTCAAGTGCTGTCAGGTTCTGGGGTGTGAGTGAGGGCGGGAAGAAGATTCAGCATCTTTAACAGTGGCATCTGCAGAAGACGCAAGGGGCACTTTTTTTCTGAGAGTGTCTAAATAGATTTGATGGAAGAGATTTCACATTTAAACTTCTACTAAAAAACCTTGTTTAAAAGAGCTGGTGAATAGAATATCATTATCACAGGTGTCGCAAGGGACAAAACAGGATCTATTAAAATATTTTACCTTTTGTAAAATATCCTTAAAATATACCCGGTGATAGAAGCCAGGGTAGGTTTTGTGTGTCTTGGCATGAACTCCCCATCAGTACCGCCCTCAACCCCAACCTCCAAACCATCTTCTCTGGCAAAGCAAAGCAACTTCCTTCTTCATTTCTGAGCAAAAACACCCTTCAGCTTTAACTGTTACTCATGCTTCATGGAATTGATTAAAGTCATGTTAAAAGTCAAAAAGAAGTTTGAAAGAACATTTCCTGTTACTGCTGTACTGTGTGCCTTATCCATTAATGGCTTTTCTGCAAATTAGCACATAATGGGTTAAAAGCATGTTTATGTTGGCATCAAACTTTCTGGCTTTTTTTTTTTTTAAGCAAGACAGTATTTTGCAAACTTTTGAAAGAATCTCTAGCAGATATAATCGTGGCGCCATTCACACGACTGCATAGTAGTTAGGGCTGTGTCAGCACTTCCATTATGAACCCTGCGTTTCAGGGATTTATTACTCAGCCATAAAAATTTGCTCTGGGCTGAAACTTGACATACACAGTTTCAAACCAGGAAACACATTTTTGAGAAATCTATTTGGCTTTTTTTTTTTTTTTTTTGAAGTGAAGAAGGAAAAAAAAGTAGTGAGAGGGAGATGGGGAAAACAATCAGTGCTTACTAGCCTTTGACACTTTTGCCCATGTGATATCAAAATGCACTAAATGATAAAGAAATATAGTTTTGATTTATTACTGTTTTTGCTTCTTTTTCTGCAATAGGGCAGGAAAAAACAGTGAGTACATTTTAGCCTTTAATCAAAGTTTAGAAAATTTCTATATGCCAGTATCCTAGTGTCTTCATGTTTAGAGATTCAAAGCAACAGAATCAGGAACCTAACTCTTGTAAATATAAATTAACTCATAAACCTCACATTAACTTCAGAGAAGCATAGCCTTCGTTGTTAGCTGGGTTTGGTTTTCTTGCTGCTGTTTATGAACTGATTTCACTGTAAAATTCTCATGAGAGCCACTGTCCCTATTTAATCCAATGTTTTTCCTGGCTATGTAAGTTTATTTATTTATTATTTTTTAGATATTCTTGAAAAAATATTTTTAAATATAACTTTTATATTGAAATTTAAAGCTACATCACTGAAACAAGGCAAGACATTTCTAAATTAGATATTTTTAAAATAAATTTTAACCTAAAAATGAGATATTTAAAAAACTCAACAGAAGTTGTAAACTTCATTATGAATTTTACATTTTCATACAGTAAAAAAATCTCAAGAACCCTAGAAACCAAAAGATATAGTGTATAGTAAACAGATTAAATTAAAGAGACTGACAAAGTACATATCAAAATCAATAAGGAAAGTCAAGAACACACAGCAAATAGGAAACAATCATCTTGAAAATACATTAAAAAGTATTTTCATATGTAAAACTAAGAGAAATTAATATTTCTATAATAAAAAAGAATAAAAAATGGATCCTAAATAAAATTTATTTTAGATTTTAATTTTGCAGGTCATAGAGTTAGGCTGTCTTCTAAATTTTGAATTTCATGAATTCAGTACATTTCTTGCATACATGTTATTTAAAGTTAAATATAACTGTTTGGGTAAATTTGAAAATTGTCTTGTCATTTGGAAATGTAAGTTATATCCATGTGTTATACTTTTCATAAAGAATCTTTTTTTTTAAAGAGCATTTTAAATAGATAAGGTATTGTTAACTGTCGGTTCTTGGCAGAAATACTCCATGTTTTGTGTATGAAAATAAGCAAACAAAAAATCTGCTATCATAGCATTTTCTGCTTAACTTATAAGAAAAATAAAATGTTATCGATGCCCACGTTTTGTTCTGCTATGCCTTTTGCTGTTAAATTAATTCCTACCGTTTTATGCTGTAAACTTGTTAAAAATAAATTCGTTAGGGAAAAGCTGCAGAAACACATATTTCAGGGAGAATTTGGGGTCTATACTGGAGTAAAACAATTCTGATTCTATTTTTTTATTCCTGTACTTTGAAAAAATACTTTATGGATTCCATTAATCGACCAATTTTCTTTCACAAAACATGATGTCTGGAGAGGTTTTGTCCCTGAATACACCTTTTGGTTGTAGTTCCTGGATACTCCACTGTGTTTTCATTATATTGTAACAACACTTATCAATTTAAAGAATTTTAAGTAGGGGAGGGTTTTTTTTATTACAAAAATAACTATGGTTCTACTTAACTCCTAAGTTGAATGTTATTTATGACTCTTAAAAAGTACTCATCTGCACATGCATCTGATTATTTTGTGCTAACAAATCATGTCATTTGATCCCTGTTAGACATCAAAGCTTAATATAAAATATATCCTTTGTTTGCTTCAGTAGCAATTTGATTTCAAGCCAAATATTGTATTGTCAAATGTAATATCTGGAGAGGCTACTGCTTCACCTACCTGAACTTGGCCTCTGCAAGCACACTTTGATCAGCCATTTATGTTTCTCTTAAAGAAGAAGTTGTGTGTCTTGAAAGCTGAGATCAAAGTGACAATAAGCTACAGGGAAGAAAAAAATTACAGAAAATTACTCATATACTGTTTTTTTATTCAAGGTGATGGACCTGTAAGGAAAGATACAGGTGAAATAAAAGTGGCTCAAAAAGATAAACAGAGACTAGATATATTTTTATATCATTAAAAAAAAAGGGATAAAAGTAAAAGTTCCTACTTCTTTGTTTAATCTCAAGTGTGTTCCAAGTCATCCACTAACAGTGACCAAGGCTGAGTGAGTCTTTTTTAAATAAGACATTCTTCTTGGCCTGTAGTATGCTTGTTTAGTGAAGTTTATTTATTTATGTAACATAATAATTAAAACAAAATGGACCTAGCATTGTGTAGGTTTTTTTTTTTCCTTTGCCTGCTTCCATTTAATAGTTTTATTGTATTCTTGGGTGAGATAATTCAAATGTCTACGTATAGGAGTTTTAAAACGTAGACTAACAAATTACTACTTAATTACTAAATAGTAAATGCATAACTATTTGCCCAATATATTTATCTTTTACCCTTAAATTAGACTTAAATTTTAGGCATCATTATCTACATTTTATAGATAAAACTGCTGCTCAGAGAACTTCAATGAATTGATTAAAGAATCACAGTTAGCAAATAGCAGGATACATGTTTGATTCCAGGCTGGTTTTGTAGAGTCCTTTGTGTTATTTATGGCTTCCACTTATGCCCCCAGTATCTAGTCAAAGTCTGAGTGTACACATTGCCCACCTCACCAATTCTCAAACTAGCGTCTGGGCAACACTGCTCAGTAGAAGTTGATAGGGGTCCTTGGAAAGTCCCGGTACACACTGGCATATTTAGGGCTCTAGAGACTTAGGCAGCAAAAAAATATTTCCGATTATAGTTATGGTTGCTAGAAACCATGGGGGGGATTGTGTTTGAGAAGGTCTTCTGCTGTGGTGGATGCATCATGTTTCATCATAATATTACCTGGTGAGCATTTATTAAGGTGTGAGCCAGCTACATCTGAATCATTCTATTAATAGTTTCTTGTAAATAAATATTCTCAAGTCCTTCCAGACACTGTGCGTCATGTTCTGGGGCAGGGAAGGGGAAGTCGGAAGGGGAGAAATGTAAACATTGAACCTTGAGATTCACTCCCATGACTCTGCAGAAGGGCTTCTGGACAGTTTAGATTTCATAGGACAGTGGCTTCAAGATACCAACAATCAAATCAAATAACACTTCCATAATACCTTATGCTACAGGGATAGTACCTAAATTCCTTTGACCACGTGGCCAGGTAGAAATCGTTCCTGGTTATTGGGGTGGTTGTGGAAGTGTTTGTGAAGCTGTGGGGGTAAGTGATTCCACCAAGGACCCCACCTGTGATTATATAATAATTCACTACCCGCCTCTTGTGGGTTTAACTGCAGGAGCTTCTGTGCTACTGAAAGAGTAATCAGTCAAACTATTACTGAAGGCTCTCTGTGCCAGAGTTGAACTGGGATCCTGAAGCTCCACGGAGTTTCAGCTGACAGTTTCTACCCTTGAGGGTTTTTCAATCTGGAGGTGCTCCTAATCCCTTCCCTATAGCTTTATGTAAAACCTACTACCGAAGGAATGGTTTATATTACCAAACGGTGACTCTAATGTGAGCTAACTTTCAGAAACTATGACATACTGCTAGTTATGTGATCTCTCTTTTTATTATTTTGTATCTTCAAATTTAGTTTGATAAGATTAATCATGCTAGAAAAGTGAGGCATAAAAACAATTGTGGGGTGTTCGCTAGAAGAATTTATGTGTTCTATGTGTTTGTTTAAAAGCAGAAGATATCTTGAGTGAAAGTGGGTTGGGAAGGACATGTTTCAGCTTTTGAATGAAATCTGTATAACAACCAGTCAGCCTTCCCAACTAACCATCTAAAATATTAAAGCGAATTCATGTAGTAGAAAGAGGAAAGGTACTAGGTGGATCATATTACAGACAGTTCCTAATTATTTAATATTGCCAGCTTGGTAATAGTACAACAATATGTATAAATGCAGTTATAAATTTTATCTATTATGCCTTATTTTAGCTGTTTTTTCAAGTTTAGTTTTAAAGAAAATAATATTCAGAACTGATTGCTAAAAACACACTAATCTATTTTTATTTGTAATATTTTTCAACTCTTCAAAATTGTAATTAGGCCAGATTTGAAATCTTTCTGTGGGGACATCGGCAACAGCCTTCGGTGTGATTTGGCAATAATTTAGAATTGATATTAACACTTGTTTGTCTCACTGTGTCTTATTATTCCTTTGATAAGCAGTCTCTTTCAAAAGTTGGATTCTTCTTAATAAGTTTTAATTGTCCCTTTTTTCTTTCCTAAAAATATCTTTTACAAAAAAGCCCCTCCAAGGGAGCTGACAGAGGAAGAAAAACAGCAAATCCTTCATTCAGAGGAATTTCTTATCTTTTTTGATCGAACAATACGGGTGATTGAAAGAGCACTGGCCGAAGACTCCGACATCTTTTTTGACTACAGTGGTCGAGAATTAGAAGAAAAAGATGGGTTAGTCTCTTGTGTGCATTTTTTAAAAATAGTGTAAATTATCTGTTTATTCTAAATTTATTTATGTATTGACTAGGCAAATCTCAAATTTAACAAATCAGAGGAGGATGATATTCCAGGATTGATGTTGCTGAACAGCTTTGACTGCAGGCTTTGGTTATAACTTCTGGCTTAGAGTTTCCCTGTAATTATCTTGTGCTTCCCTGAAATGCTTTTGAACTTGATATCTGGGGAACAGTCCAGGTGATAGAGACTGGCAAAGTCACATACATTATCCTTTGAGAAAACATTCTTATAAATAGCAAAGGAGATTTGTGTTATATCCACTAGCTCTATTCTTGATGTCTAAGCAAACAGGAAACTGAAGAAAATAAACATGAGATATGGGAGAACTTAACTGATATGGGAGACTGCGAGCGGAGACTGGAAAATTTTTTCGTTTTTGGTGCCATGAGATCATGTGTATGTATATATGCCTTTTAGGAAGCATATATGCAAGGATATGTGTTTTACAGATAAAACAACAACAACGAAAAACTAATCAGTAAACACAAGTGTCCCCAAATGACTTTCCCTGTAACTGCAGCGTATGTATTGGAAAAGACAGTGGCTGTCAACCGTCATCACGGGGACAATAGGATGAATTGTATGAGCCTTATAAGACAGAAATATAGCTGGTTTTTAGCCACATATTTCTTTTGGCCAAGAACAGTATGTGAAGGTAGGATAACTTGGCCTTTTTCATCAGAGATTATATTTTACTACTTCTAAAATTCAAATACGTTCTTAAAGGACAATGTCTTATCATCACTGAGGATGCTCAAAAAAATTTAACAGAGGCGCTGAAAATAATTTCAAAAAGAAGTTCTGAAAATGTTCTCAACAGTTGACAGCATGTTTAGACTACCTTGAAGACACAACAATATTTTGGAGACATATATATATATATATATATATTCTGCAATGTTTGTTATCTTTTACTCTCTGACTCAGTTGATCATTTATTCTCTGACTCAGTTCCTGGCAGGACTTGGGTACATGTACCTCTTGCCTGAGTTTGCAATGGTGGAGCTGAGGAAGGGTTAGCAGGGGAAAAAAGTCATAATATAGGTTGACTAATTAGAGCCCAAATAACTTGTCTGAAGCCAGGTCACCCAGTCTGAGCAAGAGCTATGTAAGCAATGCAGAATGCAAGCCAATGGGTGAAGCAAATGAACAGGGTGAGTGTAGAAGAATTTCCAAACTGAAGTCCAAGAAATTTAGGCAGCTTTTTATGCAGATCTAGTAGCTGCTGGCACAGAACAAGCATTACTCAATTTAAACACTCAGCCTCGTAGAGCAACTGCATGACCAAGTGCTGAGTTCTTCGAAGGATGTGTTGTAGCCAGTTGAGCGTCAGCCAGGTAAGCGCTGGCCAAAGTGTAATCCTCCTAGACCCAGATGCTGTTTTGGTCTATGGTAGGAATGGGAAGTATCTGGAACACATCTGGTGAATCCTCCACTCTCCACCATGCCTGTCTTATGGTAGAGATTATCACTTACTGTTGAGCGAGGAGGCAACTGCTGTAGCCGATCAGAATTTACAGGTAAATAAAAACATGCATATCACTTCTGGTCTAAGGACAGTTAAGGTTGTATTGATATCAAAGAATCTCCTAGTGTGCTGCCTTCCCTTGTAACAGGGAGATTTCTAATAAACCCTATTTCAGGCTAGAGCCTATCAGGGAAAGGAGAATGCTTCAGGACTGGTCTAGATGGGAGCCTGAAACAAATTGGACGTTTAATACCAGGCTTGGAACTTGTGGAAATCTTTTCTGGGCCAAGTTGGAAAGATCTTTTCATAAAGGAGACCATCTTTAGTTCACCTATGTTAACCAGAGTTTGCTGTCTAGACTGACATTCGGGCTTCAGAGAGCATTGTGTGCTGTACTTTTGCCATTTCATGTTTCAGTATGAGCAGCTGAGATGGAAAGCCCCATTCTGAAGCATCGTATTTATCTCTGATGTTTAAACTCTCCTAGGGATGTTCAGGCTGGAGCCAATCTTTCTTTCAATCGTCAGTTCTATGATGAACATTGGTCCAAGCATCGAGTGGTCACTTGTATGGATTGGTCTCTCCAGGTAAGAATTATTGCTGGGATGGCACAGCCTGGGCTTGTGTTCTCATGGCATTTGTATAAAAAAAAATAAGAGAGATTTGTTCCTCCACTTTAGATATGCTTACTAAACTACAATTTTCTTCTTCATGTCCATTGGTCTTCTTTCTCATTTTACTAAGGTTTCAGTTTAAATTCTTCACTCAGTTATTTGTATTTATTGAGTATCTACTATGTGCTAGGTACCAGACAAGGAGTTGGACCATTCTGTCCATGAAACTGCTCTTATTAAGGTCACTATTGATTTTCTACTTGTCAAATCCTGTGGATATTTTTAAGCTTTCATCTGCCCTGAACTCTCTTTGTCAACCAGCTTAGTTGACTTCCCCATGCTTACAGAAACAACCTGTTTCTGCTAAGTTCTCTCTACTCAACTTTCTTCCAGTTCTCTGACTTCTCCAAGATTTCCTTTTCCTCTACCACCCTGAGGTCCCTGTGGTCATGCCCTTAACCTCTGCTCTTCTTCCCGTTATACTCTCAGGGGAGATCTCTTCCACTGCTAAGGGTTCAATAACAACATGGACAGCCTATTTGTATCGCCCACCCAATCTCTCTCCTGAATTTCACTTTATATACCAGACAGATCCACTTAGGTGTCTCATAGAATCTCAAACTAATCATTTTTACCATATATCCAAAATCCTTCTTTGCTTACTACATTGTCTCTATGTTAAAGGCATCGCAGTATACCCAAGGGCCTATTCTCGTCATCAATATTACCAACTTCCTCTCCTTTATCTTCCAGACGAGTCTGTCACCAAGACCAGCCATTTCTCTACTCATCTACTCATCATCTCACACCTGTACTATTTTTAACCCTCTAATTGGTTTTTCTACCTCCATGCTTGTCCACCTATAATTTTCCCTCTGGACGTCTACGCAAATCATCTTTCTAAAATACAAATCTGATCATTTCATTCCCTGGACTAAAACTCTCCATTGCCCATAGGAAAAATGTCTCAACTCATTAGTGTGGCATTCAGAGTGAAGGCAGGCAAATTTACTAAAAGCCAATGTGCTGAATGGCCAACTCAACTAATTGATAATATACCAAGCACTATGCCCAACACTGAGTGGTTAAGTAATACATTCAAAGGCACACAGCCTAATTTTACAGGGTTTCACTCTGTCACCCAGGCTGGAGTGCAGTGGCATGATCACAGCTCACTGCAACCTTGAACTCCTAGGTTCAAGTGATCCTCCTGCCTCAGCCTCCCAAGTAGCTGGGATTACAGCCACCATGGCTGACTAATTTTTAATTTTTTAAAAATATTTTTGTAAAGAATGGGTCTCACTATGTTGCCCAGGTTGGCATAACTAGCTTTTATTTATTTATTTATTTATTTATTGAGACAAAGTCTTGCTCTGTCCCCTGGGCTAGAGTGCAGTGGCATCATCATAGCTCACTGCAACCTCAAGCTCCTAGGCTCAAGTGATCCTCCTGCCTCAGCCTCCCAAGTAGCTGGGACCACAGGCACATGCCACCATGCCCAGCTAATTTTTCTATTTTTTGTAGAGATGGGGTCTCACCACATTGCTCAGGCTAGTCTCAAACTCCTGGCCTCAAGCAATCCTGCCGCCTCGGCCTCCCAAAGTGCTAGGATTATAGTCATGAGCCACTATGCCTGGCCTCATAGCTAGCTTTTCATTTGTGTTTCTTTTATACAAAGTGCTGTGCCACCTGCTCTGAAGGCTGTACATTCCACCCTCACAACAACCAAATGAAGCAGCCACTATTACTATTTCCATGTTATATTTGAAGAAACTGAGGCTCAGAGAAGCTAAGTAACTTGCTAAAAATCACTTAGCTAGGATGTGGTAGCGTGGGGATTTAAATCCAAGTCTTTTGGCATTCCAAGGTGTATGTTCTTAACCACTGCCTCCCACAAAGAGCTGGATCTGAAACTAAGAGAGCTTATAGGTGCTGAATGATATGGGGCAGATAGCAAGTGCTCTCAGGGTTCAGTGGGACTGGGATCTGTCTCTGGTCAGACAGGGCTTCTCTGAAGACTGGGATTTAGGCAAAGGGAGGAAAGAAGAGGGTGTTCTAGGCAGAGCCATAAAACATGAGAAGAAGAGCCCCATTTAATCCTATTGGAGAACAGGAGAACTGAAGAGGAGTGTAATCCTCCAAACTGGACTCTCGTCAGCCACCAAGAGAGTGACTGTTTCTCCCCTTGAATCCTCTTTTACATCCAAACAACAAAGAACACATCAAGCAGAGACTGAGACAGCAGGGTTTGCCCAGCCGCTTTCCGCCAGCGTGTGGGTGGTCTCTGAGCACGCTCGGGTGTGCACAGAAATCAGATCCAAGCCTGAGGAAACACTTAGCTCAGCTTGTTCACTTGTTCGGAGTCTGGGAATTACATAGGAACCTTATCTGACACATTCCTCAAAGGCAACTGTTACCGTGTCCCCCGTCAGCCAGGAACACTCCCTGAGGAGGCCGTGGCCCTGTCAGCAGGGCGGGCCCCCACCTGCCTCAGTAGGTGACGGGCCGTATTGCCCATGGGTGTGTTTCCACACGGGGTCCTGTGTGATGTTTGTGTTGCAGGAAGTGAAACCAGAAAGGGCAGAAACTCCACCATAAAGAGGCCACATTTATTTCTCCCACATTTATGTAGTCTGTCCACCTACACTGTGGGGAACAGGTTTGTATTTCTGAAAAAATGTATTTTATATGGGGCGTTAAAAAAAAAGATTTGTTTCCTTTTTTCTCTTTCTTTCTCTTTCTCTCTTTCTCTTCCTTCCTTCCTTCCTTTTTTTCTTTTTCTTTCTCTCTCAATTTTTTTGATATTTTCTGTAAGAAATAAATAGCTTTCTATATATGAAAAAAAAAAAGATTTGGAACCCTCGGCTCCTATATCACAACAATTTTATGGGGTTTGAAGAACCAGGTTTACATGTTCAGAGACTTTCTGAATGAATCTGGATGTGATCCAACGATATTAAGAAAGAAGAGAAGGATGGAGGCACAGTCTCGGAGTCTAGTAGTGGCATGCATGCCTGGGATGATTTCCTGACTGTAACAGAATGAAGCTGAGGGGAGAAAAAGGAAGAAATTATAAGGTTTCAGCATAGCTTTGCTTTGATCTCCTGGGCTTGTTAAAGAAGAACACTTTAATGTTGCAACATATATCATCCACACATCATTGCTTGGAAGAAATTTGGGGACTTGGGGAATTATGTCAACTCTGTCACTCACTGAACATTGTTTAGCACAGTGCGTCAGTAATTCTATCCACATACCACGTGACAGATTTTGCGGACGTGTACAGAACCAGACTCACGACCTCGCTGCCACCACACATACTCCTCTCACATGTAAATAGTGTCCTCCAATCCTGCAGTCATCCAAGGTACAAACCTGAGTAATCTTTGACAGCTCATTTAATTGCTAAATCCAGTCAAATTCACGGTAGCAAAAAGACTCCCACTGGCACCAATTTAAATCTACTAACACGTGGATTTTACGCCTACTTTATGTCATGCCCTGTACTTCTTGCTGATATTAGGAAATAGCTTCCTAACTGGTGCCCCTACTTCCAGTCTCGATGTAGTCGAGTCATTGTAAGTGCTTTTACCGGATTCATCTTCGTAAAGATTACTTACGTGTCCTCTATATCAACTTGGGCAAGTTGCCTAACTTCTCTTGGCTTAAGTTTCCTTACTCTAAAATGATGATAGTGATAATACCTAGGTCACGTGCTTATTGGGAGTATTAAATGAATTAATATATCTTAAAGGACCAAGAATTTTAAAAGTGTCTTGTGCATAAAAGTGTTCAGTAAATTGAACATAGTAATGAGAGTAGTAGTAGCAATAGCATTAGTAGTTGCAGAGTATGACTCCTGTTGTCCCCAGAGTAAAATCTAAAATGGTTAGCCTCTACTCAGTGACGTCCCTGATGATGCTCTAAGGCATTTCCAGGCCTTTCTTCTTTCACACCTCTTCACATAGCCTTTCTCCAGCCAAATACTACGACCTGATGCCTCCTGAACACTGTCTTCTTCACTGTATTAGTCAAAAAAGCTTTGCCTCTGGCGGGGTTAAGTAGAAAGAGGAATCTATTAAAGAGCCACTAGCATAGTAAGGGAATCCATGAAAAAGACGAAAATTTAAACTCAGCAATACTAGAAATCTGAGCAGCTTGAGGTCCCTCACCAATAGGATGCTGGCATTGTCCTGACTCATCTGCCAGCCTAGGAGTTCTGTGTCTCAGTTCAAAATTTACAATATCCAGGTTAGAGGATGTGATTGGCTCAGCGGGGTCAAGTATCAACCCTGCAATTAATTAATTATCCCTGAGAAGTTAGACATCTGTGTATTGGGGTCATCTCCAAAGACAGAGAATCATGCGAACCAGGTGAATATCCAAGAGAATCTCCCACACCGTCTTTGTACTCTTGTCCATACTCTCCTCTCTCTTCTTTCCTAATAACCTATGCACTTGGCAAGGCCCAACTCAAGTCCCATTTCTTCTCTGAAGTCCCTTCCAATTTATCCCCGCTGCCATACTCCATCCCAACTAAAGTTGGCATGTTCTCTTCCATGCTTCTACAGAACCTTGCTTATACCTCCTTTTTAGCACGTCGTGCTTCGCATTTATTTTGTGTTGTGTTTGTGTTGTAGTCATTCCAACACGTGTCTTTTCTCCTTCTGCTTAATGGTGAGTTCCTAACGAGCAGACCATGTTATTATGTTATGAGCACTCTTATCCCACATTTTACCCGTCACAGTGCTTTATACATGTATAGGGGCACTTGACGTA
The DNA here is from genome assembly GCF_000956105.1 of Propithecus coquereli. Classification (NCBI taxonomy): domain Eukaryota; kingdom Metazoa; phylum Chordata; class Mammalia; order Primates; family Indriidae; genus Propithecus; species Propithecus coquereli. Next base: position 3,277,726 of record NW_012134747.1, read on the forward strand.
TGCCGTAATGGACAGGAAGGGACATGGTCTTTGAAGCCCAGCAGATTTCAAGTGGGGATCTCACGTTATCAGTTATTAGCAGCATAGCTTGGAATAAATTATTTAACCCAGGATCCTTGGCTTCTTTGTCTGTAGAAGTAAGTGAACCATTGCCCACTTTAAAGGATTGTGAGGACCAAACGAATTGACATATCACCCAGCTCAGTGTCTGGCACATAATGGGCACTTAAGACATGTTGGTTTGTTCCTCTCCAGTAAATGTTAGATTTCATTTATCTGTAAGAACAAACTGGGTTTGAGAACATATCTGGTAATTTCCAGGTAAAACTTCCCTAGGTTCAATATTGGACAATCCTGCCCTATGAGTAATCAGATGATCACAAATTTCATAATTGTTCATATCTCTTTAAAATTATAATTTTAACAACATTTGACATTTAAATAATTGTTTAGAGACTTTTAATTTGAGAATAAGAAAATATGACTAGTCATGTTTAAACAAACAATGGAAAAGGACATACTAGAGGACACTTTGAGGTCATAAAAACTTGCATGAGCTTAAATTTAAATCAGTATCTTTGGGCCTTATGATCCCAGTTATAGAGATTTTGCCAAAAGCATTTCACTGGTATTTTATTAAAACACTCCCTGTTTTCTAAAGGAGATTTAAAGCTAAACAATTTAAAATATTTTTAAAAGAGAAAAAAGAAAAGCTGCAAGTGGGTGTAAACGATGAGACCCAGATGTGAAGCTGGGGGATATTATTCCAGACACATCTGGCTGCTCTTTGGCCCCTGTGGTAGTGGTGTCGATGTTTATAGAGTTGCCTTTTCACATGTGACATAGTTAAACTTCAGATGGACAGTCTGGAGACTTCTGTGTTTATCTGGATGTTAGTTTCTTTGAATGGGCTTTGAATCAAAGGCCTTTCTTAATAGGCCTTTGATTCATCCGCTGAGGAGTGTTTTCTAATAAAGAATGATTACTTCCCCTGGTGGCCACATGCATGTGTGTCGTTCGCTTATACCTCCTCTGCACCAAGCAGCAAGCTGTGACTCTCTGCAGCTTTCTTTACTCAAAGCCACAGAGAAGACTTACTGTGGAAAAAAAGTCTGTGTTCAAATTAGGGAAATCTTCTGCCAAATATATACACAGCATAGTGAAAAAAGAAGGAAAAAATTAAATGACCTATGAGAAGGGAGTGATATGATCCAACATAATCCTGATGCTATTTTTAATGGAACTGCCTTATGACAATTCCAGGTAGGAATGGCAGTTTCATGAAATGCACCCTAACTCATATATAGTTCCTATGAGATTTACCTTCAGTTTATTTAGTAACACTACTCACTCATGTAGGGTGAGTAGGTATTTCTAACACCTGGCATCGCTATGGAGTCCTCCTTCTTATTTTGCTGGTTCTGTTTCTTGCATTTAAGCCTTTAATTATTGGCATTGTGTGACAACAAAGGATTAAATCTAAGGCCTTTCTACTGAGCACAAAGTTGCTGAAATAAAAAGAAGTTTATAAAAGTAAAAACTAAAAATAATTCCAACAGATTTCGACACAAAATGTGCTAGGAATTACTGGACACTGGGTTCAGAGGTCAATAAAAACCTGTCCCTACACTCAAAGAGCTTACAGTCTAGTAAAAGAGATAGGTGGGGAAAATATCATAATACAATTTGACAAATGCTTTAGTTGGGGGTGGAGGGACACAGAATACTAAGGCAGCTGAGAAGAGGCAAAGAAGAGGCGTGGATGGTTAGTAAGGATTGTTTAGAGGATTTGATGCCTGAGTTGCATCTTGAAGGATGAATTAATGATGTAAACAACACAGAATAGATACTCTCCAATGAGAGTGAGTATCAGGCTCCTAGGTACAGAGGCTGGGGGTGGGGGGAGAGGGGAGGTTGTAAGAGAACAAACAGGAAAGGTAGAAAATGACAGATCGTGAAGGATCCTACATGACCTGGGTTTTGCCTTGAAAGTAAGGATGAGCCATTAAAGTATTTTGAGCTGAGGAGGGATTTAGCCAGATAAATATTTTGTAAAGTCATCCTGACAAACGATGGAGAGTGGAGTGGGTGAATGTAGGGCTGGCAAGCCTGGAAGCAGGAAGCCATTCGGGAAGCTGTTGCCTTCCTCAGTGGAACATTGGAGAAGCCACAGGTTTTATGTGGAAGTCAGTGAGCTCTTTTTCCCATGCACTGCATCTGCTGTGTCTGTGGACAGCCCTGAGCAATCCCCAGCAAGCAGTCAGATGTCGGGGTCTGCAACTCAGGGAGAAATTAAACCTGGAGATGTAAATTTGTAACTTGTCAGCCTATTAAGCTTACTAAAGCCATTGGAATAGATGAGCTCACCCAGGGAGGATGTGTAGATGGAGGGAAAAAAGAGCACAAAACAGCCCCCCTTGGAATATATGCAATGGAAGGAGAACCTATAGGGACTAAAAAGAGTGATCAGGAATGAAAATCAGAAGAGAAAGATGTAACAGAAGCAAACATAGCAGAAAGAAGGGAGTAGCCCCAAGTGTCAGATATTAATAATACAGAGAGTTAAGCAGTGTTTGAAGTTTAGTAGTTATTGGTGACCATGGCAGCCCATACGGAGGCAGAGACTGGACTGCAGTGGGTTGAGGCAGTACATCGATACTAAGTATGCTATAATTTCACAAGAAAGCACCATTTACACTGTGTAATATAGCACATGAATGTAGAAATAAAAAAGTTTTCCTTGTGTCGTCATCCCAGCATAATCTATCCTTGTGATCTCTTCCATTTAGTACCCTGAGCTGATGGTTGCTTCCTACAACAACAATGAAGACGCTCCCCATGAACCAGATGGAGTGGCCTTGGTTTGGAACATGAAGTTTAAGAAAACCACACCAGAATACGTCTTCCACTGTCAGGTAGGCGTCAGCATAGTAAAAATAACTTGCATCTCCTGCTAGACCAAATATAGTTCCTGCCATATTGCATCTGTCTTATGTCGAGAGGAAGAACTGAGTTTAAAAATGAGATGGTTGACAATTTTGGAAAATTCCCCCACAATAACCTAATGTTTTGGGAAAGTGGCAACCCTCCCCAAACAGTTAGGAAGCTTGGTTGGGGACTGTGTGTCATTTTCTTTCTATTTAAAACAGCCCCCACAAGGATGAGTTTATAAAGACCTCACACTTATGAAGAAATCGTGGTGTACCACTTCCCCTGCCTAGCAGCAACATAAGCTTGCCCACCCACGTGGACACCCTCAGAGTGCAACCATTTCAAGTTTCCTACTCTCTCTGAAATGTAGTTCAGTGGGTTTTGCCAATTTTGAGTTTATGGACGCCATATTGCTTTACAGATAATAATACTTCTGTAGCTGGTTTGGGGAAAGACTTACCACCAGTGTTTCTTAAATTCTTAGGAAATGTAGATGCTGTATCTAGTTTGAAAATGCAGAGATAATTCAAATAGTTTTGTACATTTTACTCCTTGGGTCTGCAGACACGTCTTCTCTTCCGCTTGACACAATGCAGGCTGAAATTACGCTACACTTGCACACGTTCAGCTTTGCTCTGTTGCCGTGACTCTGCCTAAATAATAGGCCTCAGCACTGGCCAATACACCAACCCCCTTATTAATGCCCCTATCCTGTGATTATGCACAGGAAAATGAAAAACAAACAATCCAGCTCAAAGTTTCAGTTCCTCAAATACTACAGTTCAGAGGTACTGAGCAGCAGATTACTCTGACTACAAATACATCATTTGAAGAGGGCGGGTAAACCTATTGATTTTTGGAAGCTTTGTGCCATTTTATATCTAAGAGCCAAGCATCTTTTTGAACTAAAATATGTTTAGACTTTAGAACATTATCAGATAAAATTTGGGGAACAGGAGCTCCTGGAATAAAAGTCCCAGCCTCAACCTGATTGAGTAGCCTCTAACTCTGACCATGTTTTTCTAATTTGCTATCTCAAAAACAACTTAACAAGAAGTCTAGGTCTGCATAGTAAATAACCTTTATTTTCTGAACCTTTGAAATAAGAACGGTTTTTTCTTTAGATTATCAAGTCAGTCTGATATGCTCTTTCTGTAAACATAGAAGCACAAAATTCTAATTTTGTTCAATTTTAAGAGGTTTGCTGAATTGCCAGGGAAATACTATAAGGATTATGGGATAAGGAGAAGCACATTTTTTAAAAACTGTGCCTTTTAAATTATTTTGATATTATATAAAGCCTATCTTTGATTTTGAAAACCTAATAAGTAACACATATTATTTTAATTAATATACATGATGTCTATCAAAATTTTTAAATTTTTAATTATATTAACTGACTACAGTTCTATGGAATTAACTCAAATTTTTAAATTACCTGTTTTGTCACATGACAATAGTCAATACTAATATTAGTTAGATAGGGCATTTTTTTTTTCTTCTTTTGGTAGCTTTGGGATCATTTGCTAAAGATTTTACCAATAAACATTCAATTTTATTTTTAATTTCTCCCTTAAATGATCCAATATATGTAACTTAGAAGAAAATATTAATAGTATGTTTAAACTTTAGAGTTGATCAAGTGACACATACAAAACACCCCAAAGACTCTGAGATTCTTAGATATCAAATAAAAACTATTCAATTTAACTACACGTAACATATTTAAAGATATTGAAAGTCATGATTGTGTTACTCAGATATAAATCAGTAGTTCATATCAATGACCCTTAATATTCATGAAGGATACATTTAGAAAAATCTTATGAAAATCATAGTACTCAGTTTCTGCCCTTAAATTAATTCTCTTAAAGAGATCTAACTGTAGGAGCTGTAGGGGGCAGAATGTAGGACCAGGTCTGGAGGGTGAAAGGGAGAGCACGTTGGTCCCTCTCGGGAGAGGAGAAAAGGGAAGTGAGCACGGCAAAAGTAATTATGAAGCCATTCTGAGGACTCCCAGTGCATCAGCCAGGGTTCCCTAGAGAAAAAGAACCAATAGGAGCTATATATCACATATTCATGAAATTTTCTAAATGTATTCTTCATGTGTGTATATTTAGAGAGGGAGAGAGAGAGAGATTTATTCTAAAGAATTGGCCCAAGAATTGTGGTAGCTGGCAAGTCCAAAATCTTTGGGGCAGGTGACAGACTGGAGTTTCAAACTACAATTGGTTCTGTAGTGTGAAGTCCAAAATCTGCAGAGCAGGGCAGCAAGGCAGAGTTTCTGTGCTGCAGACAGGTTGGTTCTGCTTGGAGGAACTTCAGTCTTTGCTCTTAAAGCCTTCAACTGATCGGATGAGGACCATCAGCATTATGGAGGGTAATCTACTCAAAGTCTACTGATTTAAATGTTAATACCTTCACACCAACATCTACACTAGTGTTTCATCAAAATACTGGGCACCATAGCCTAGCTAAGTTGACACATAAAACTAACCATCACCTCTGGGTGTCACCCCAGAGCATTCTAGGAAACTGGTGTCTTTCACTATTCCTAAAATCCTACTAGTTCCAGATCACTTTGTGCTCATAAGCAAATATACCTAGAGTGAATAACTTTAGAAGAGAAATAATTAGACATCAAAGGCATAGGAACTTTCCTAAGAGGTGAAAAAATATGTTAATCTGAGATCGTGGGGAATGTCTCTGTGACATTGAATCTGTTAAAACAAAATGATTCTAACATGTGTTGAGAATCTATTCTTTACACTCATCGCTATAAACTCTTAGTGCCCCCAGAGGAGACACTGACTCAGAGAAGTTATGAAACGAGTGTGGGTGCTGTGAATGGCATGGCCAGCTTTGAAGTCAGCTGGCTTTTGCTCTGAAGCCCATATCCTGCCTCACACTGCATTAGTAGAGGATGCAGCCAGGTAACACCGTTGGGTGTTGGAGAGGAGGGATCGCATAAAGAAGAAATGGAACAAACTGGGTTCACCACCTTAGTTGGCCATTGCAATCACCTGAGCGACTTTAAAGAACTACAGATGCCTGGGTTCCACCCAAAGAGATTCTGGTTTAATTTGTCTAGGATGCAGCTTGGGCAATTTTTTAAAAACTCCCAGGTGACTTGAATATGCAGTACGAGTTATGAACCACTGGAATATAGAGGAAAGTGAAGAAAGGGGATGATAAGGTGACAAAGCTAATTAATGTCTTTATATGGAAGTGTGGGATTTTCCTTCTCATCTCCACAATCCCCCTTTTCTCCTTGGTCCAACCTGGAAAGGCATATCTTGCCTTTATTCCCAAGATGCTCATCTCCCATCTGGCCCCACGTGAGAAATTTTCTAACCAAGTACCCATGCCTCTCCCACCCTTCCTCTCCCTCCCTCCAACCCCCAGCTCCACAAACTGATTTCCTGTAGCTCGGTTATTGCTGGAATTGGGTTTTGTGGTGGGTAGTCAGGAGACTCAAAGTTGTTCATCTAGGAATGGGCTCAGGACCACACTGAATGTGATGTAGGGACCACGTGCCTCACAGAGTGCTGTTTCTTCCGGGGTAGTGACACACCCTAACACATTGATACCCATGAAGTTGGGATAAGGCCAGGTAAGTACCACTGGCTGCCAAAAGAAAACAAAAGTGCTGTAATCTTGAGTATGCCTGAGCTGTTGGGAGACTAAATCAGGGGTCCTTGGGCTTCCAGGGAAGTGATAGATGAATTAGTGGATGGAGGTTAAAGGGAAAAAAATAATAAAGGCAATTTGGTTACCATGCATTACTTAAACTGCAGTACCTATAGCAATAACCACCTTTGTCTGTATTTTACATTTTCCCAACACTCTGTCTTCATGATCTCATTTATCCATACAACAGGTAGGTAGAAAAAAGGTTATCATTCTCCTTTTCCAGTTGAGAGATTTCAGACTTTAAAGGTTACCCAGCTAGCGAACAGTGGAGCCAATCCTGGAGCTGAGGCTACTCTGCCGCCTGCACTGTGCCTTCCCCCAGGCTGCGTTCCAGAGGAGTGGGCAATATGGAACTTGATAGCAAAGGCTGTGCAGCCCGTTCAAGGTGTATAGCCTGCTTCCTAGAAGATATTGCTTAGACATGGTTCTAGATGTGGCTATCTTTACCATCTTCTAACCCTAAAGGAAAATTTAGTGAGTCCATGGAATTAAAATATATATGTGAAAACACCAAACCTTGATCTATAACTTTTCTTCTACATCCTTTCTGGTCTTTACCAAGTCATATTTATCACAACTGCTCGTTTCTAGACACTAACTCACTGAAATCAAGTCATTTGAATGTGCATCCACTTTCTCCTGTGATGTTCCAATAATTTCAAAATTAGACAATTACTTTTCTTAGTAAGAAAGAGGACTGGGAGAGGGAATAGCAAGGCTGCCTCGTGACCATCGTACTTTTATAATTTGGGAATAATTGCATTAGCTATCCATTTTTTTTTGCTGATCTCTGCTGATTATTCACATTTTTTCAAAGTTTACGATTGCAAACAAACCCAATGGCACAGAAGAGCATTGTTTCAGGTACTAGAAACAATAAATACACATGAAACAGACAGCGGCTCAGTGTTGTTTCACAAAGAGTGACAGGCTTCTAGCCTAATCATAAAAAGATTTTAGTATAAAGGCTCATTTCTCTCTGTTATGACGAGCAAGGCCCAAATACCTTCTGCTTTCGTGGGCAGTTTCATGTCTTTACTAAACTGAATTTTTAGTGTGGGCTCTGGTCCTGCATTTTCTATTTTCATTTCAATAAAAGCTGTCCGTACTTGGAAAATGTCAGTGGACTCTGCATAGAAATCAGCCGCTCGGCCCCGTCACACAATCTGGCAGTGCTCCCGCCGTCTTCTGTAGTGGTTTCCACACACTGTCATTAGATTATGTGTCTGACCACCCTGCATTGCTTACCCTGGTGTGGTCTTTCTCTTTTAAACGGAATGAATAGAATCAGAAATATATATCTTAGAATTATCTGCATTGAGGTAAGTGGAAAAGCTATGTTTAGAGGCTCAGCCTGGTCAGAGGTTTTTATTTTTACTTTTACTTTTTTTCTGATTTGGTTTCTTTGTTCTTGGCATTCTCTTTTCAAGGATGATCTGACAATGACCTGAAACTGACAGTGACCGGAAACCCTCACTATTTCAGGGGCAAAGCAGAATGTGAAGTGGGGTAACACCAGCTGACCTCATTTGTGCCTGTGTTTAAAACCCTCAGTTGCCTTTTTTACGATAATGTGGCTTTACTTCTCATTGAGATTCTGTAAGGTTACAGATGGCAGTTGCAGCTCATGGCCTCTGCCGCACAGCGTTTGGTTCCTGCTAACCTCAGAGAGGGTTCCGCCTGTGAGGAGTGATGGTAACCCAGCAGGGAACGTGGGTTGGTGGTTAGGAAAGCGGCAGAAAGTCAGGACTGGCAGCGCCATTCCTAGCTGACCACACAACTGAGTGACCCTGGGTGTGTCATGGAGGCTTTGCTGTGTTTCCTGATCCCATGAAAAGAAGATTTCCTGCAGTCTCTGGTGGAACTTGTGAGATTTATTTCAACAAACTTGATTTCTTCTCCCAACCCAGATCATGGTCCATAATCCAAATCTACAAAACAGCTGAAGACACAGAGATATAAATTCATTTAAATTAGTTTTCTAAAGTATATTATGGCCAGAGAAGTATTAGAATCTGACTCAAGGATTTTTATGTATTTATTTAAATCAAAAGAAGGGTGACTTTCTTATGGCTCAGTTGATAAAAAGAAAAAGGCATTTTCTAAACTCTTCTCTTGGATGAGCCAAGAAGTGGTTATCATAGGTCATAAAAGAAAAAAGGATAAAAAAAAACCCAGAAAGTTCCTTGATAACTAGTGCTCTGTACTCAATATGAGTTCCTGGAATTTAAAATGAAAACACATAGTAGGTGCTTTGTTGTTGGCAAACAAACTCCATGGTCAACAGCATGCAAACCACCGTAAGACCCAAACACTTTTCAAATGTGATGTTCATACCACAGGACGGGAAAACGCTGAAGAGCAAACCTCAGCCAGTGTTATGTAGATTACAATACATGTTTTGAAGAATAAAATCATGGAAAATTAAACATCACATATGACATAAAGGTAAAATTAAACTCATATAAAAGATATGACTCCCATGGATCAGACACGAGGAACAGCAGCACAGCATTACTATTTTGTGCACGCGAGAGTTTAAATGTACGTGCTGAAATGCAGTGCAGACCGTCAGAAACGCTTCTTTTCTGCCAATTGAGTATGACTGGTCTGATGATCAGAGCTTGAGCTAGACACTGATTCTTATTAAATCAAACAGCAGGAACTTCATTTTCTGTTTTGCCCTAAGAAGCTGGAAGCAGAAAACCTGCCTTGCCAGCTTTCATTCTTCATCTGCCCGCTTCTGGAGTCTTCTCCAAAAAGTAACACAAGAAGAAACAGAATTGATCATTGGGATACATCTAGGGAAATTAGAATGATCAGCTGGATTACAGCAAGGAGATTGTATTCGAGATGATTCCTCATCTGGAAACAGCAATGAAGGAGACTCTATACCTCACAGAGTATGTGAGTGACTGAGCTATTTGATGCGGAGGATGCCATGAGAATACACCTTTGAACAAATTTTTTTATTGTTTTCTTTGTCTTGCCATGCCATAGTGCCAGTGATCAGGCTAAAGTTGCACACCATCCCAAACCCAAGACCCTTATTAGCATTTTCTGTGCCCCATTCATCGTCCACGCAGAACTCCAGCACTGCAGATTTTACTCAGTCCCCTAAATGCCCTTCCCTGCTGTCCCCATGCCCTGTACTACAACCGTCTCAACTGGGCTTTCCCCAGTTGTGCTTCATTCCCGAATAGCCCCAGGAATGATTGATGGCGATGCAGTGAGAGCCACACAGCAAAATGAACACGGTCTCTGGCCTGTCACTGCCTCCTGCTCACTACCCCCCACCCTGCCAGCCATTCACTGGGTCAGAGAAGTCTCAGTCTTAGGAAAATGAGTGATCTGAGGGGTGTGGGCTGAACAATAGTGGGTTTCTACTTATGTCTTAGGATTATTGTGAGGCTAAAAGAGATAACGTAGGTGTATTTGTCAGCTCAGGCTTTTGTAACAAAATACCATAGACTGGGTAGTTTATAGACAACAGAAATTTATTTCTCACAGTTCTGGAGGATGAGAAGTCCAAGATCAAGGTGTTGGCTGATTCAGTTTCTGGTGAGGACTCTTATTTCCAGCTTGCAGATGACTACCTTGTTGCTGTGTCCTCACATGGTGGAGGAAGAAAGAGTGAGCTACCTGATGTCTCTTCTTATAAGGACACTAATTCTATCATAACAGGGCTCCACTCTTATGACCTCATAACCTTCATTGCCTTCTTCTAAACCTATTTCCAAATACAATCACACTGAAAGTTAGGGCTTCAACATATGAATTTTTGGTAGGGAAGGCACAATTCAGTCCATAGTAACCAATGAATCTGCTTTGAAAAGATAAAAACAATTCTCTTTATGTTTGGTTTTTTCGCTATTACTGCATGATAGTCACATGGGAAGAAGCTTAAACTTGGTGTTCTTATTTTTCTTGCTTGAATATATTCCTGAAAAGTTTCATCTTAGATTCATTGATTTACTCATTCATTCATTCGTTCAATCAACAGGTATTTCTGGGGTACCCACCATGGCCAGGCCCTCCCAGCAATGATTGGTTGGAGTTGAGAAGTGCCTGTCCCCTCTCTAAGAGCCCTGCAGGTTGCCCCAATCCCCACCATGCTTAATTTCCCATCACCTCCCAGTTCCTCTCACTTCTGTTAGTTGCCTAGACCCTGTTCACATTGGTCAGATCCTTATATGTGTTCTTTGTATACAAATGCCTAGTGAATCAGGAACCTGAGACAATTCCAAAGTTTTCTCATCCCAATCAATCATTCAGCCATTTGTTTCCAGATCAAATGATAGTGAGGATTTTTAAAATTTTTTTATTTTTAATTATTACAGGATAATGAGATATTTACTGAGTTCTAGAAAGCAGTTAAGGACCTCATTCCAGGAGCAGAGTCAGTGGAAGCAAGGGTGGGCTGTGGCATCGCCCCATTGCTATATTACTACCCACAAAGAGGGGACTAAGGTTACTGCCACCTCCGAGAGCAATACCTGTGCATTGCGTTGGCCCATTTATATTCTAGGGACAGAACCACCTCTAGACTTCAGACCATCTATTTCTAAAAAATTTACCTTTTTATTTCCCTCTGCAAACTGGACCCAAAATTTCTGATTTGTATGTGTCTTTAAGTTGCCTAATATCGTTGGATGAATGGGGATGTTTGAACATATCATGATATTAATAAATACAGACTCACATTCCCCAGTAGTTACATTGTTATTTTAATTCATTTCCATTACTCTCAGCAAAACTTAATTTTTGAAATTACTTGAAAGCATACATTATTGAAGAGAATTTGTAGAAATATTGATAGAATGATCATCTTTACTTTCAGGGAAAGTTTTCTAACCTTTATTATAATGAGTAGTCTATATTTTGCTTTTTTCATGTTTATATCTGATTGCTCATTTTTAAATGCCTTGTTCATTATTTGCCACAGAAACAAGATGTTGCTTTTCTTAGGTGAGAGATTTAGCTGAGTTGATTTTAAACTGTACTCTCCTCAAAAATAAGTCTGAGGAGTTTATGTCTTATATGCTACAAATCATTGTTGACATAATCATTTTATAAATTTACTTTTTTTTTGTTCTCTAAAGCCAGTGTGTTTTCTCCTTTTGACTTTTTAAAAAAGTATTTCTAGCACCTATACATAATAAGGTATGTTATTTAACACTGCTTTTTTGCTTCTTCAATAACTTTGTCTGGTATTATGTTGAGTAGTTGAAATTAAATTTAAGCATTTCTTATATACAACAAAAACCTGTATTTCTTTAAAATAAGTTTGTTATAAATATGTTCTCCTGAAAAGCCAAGAGACCAGGAGCAAAAACTGTACACAAGTGCCCATACTCATATAAATGTATGCACACACACCCCCAAGACTCAAATCCTAGTCAAAAGCTATATTTCACAAAAGAGAATTATAGTAATGTTGATGGTTTGCCAAAACCTCAAGCAGTGACAAAATCCACAGAGTGTCCTGAAAGGGATGCCTTTGCAAAACCATGCCTCTCCAGATGGTTTAGATTAGAGATGTCTAAAAACACATGGCGGCACTAGTTTGGTTTAGAATTCATAGTTAATTCAGTAGATAAAATAATGCAAATTTGAAACCGTATCCTGTGTATCAGAAAAATCATCAAATCTATGATTGCTCTTAGGGGAGGTTGGTATGTGATGTGTTGATTTTTAAATGATCTAATTGAAATAATAAAATTAACCAAGAAGGTAAAAAAAAAAAAAGAATTGAAGTATAAGCAAAAACTTTCTTCTCTGCAGAATATTTATTCCTTTAAGCTGTCATATCCAATTAATTTGTATGGGATTCGACAGCCAATTGTCATTTCCTGAGATATACTATGTAAAGAGGTTGTATTACAGAGACAGCATGAAAAAGTGGAAAAAATAATTCTGGCGCATGATGCCAAGATAAGCTAAAATGTCCTTAAAGACCAGAATCCCCTCACCTTGCTAATCGTAGGAGATAAGCAGCTTATGTACAAGTTTTTCCTTTCAGCTTATTCAGCTCTTTCTCCTGTATACTTACTAAAAGAGAGGGCTCTTGGTCTACATTTTAGTAAATTATTTTGCCTTCTCTGTGATTTTTAATCTTGGTGGGGGCTCTGCGTGAAAAGTGATGTCCCGCATTCTGTCCTCCGGTACAAGCCGTATAGCAGTTACCCCGGGACCCCAGATGGCTTCGTCACTAAAAGCTCAGCTCCCATTGTCCCTTTCCTGTGTCTGAAATCAACAGTATCCCACCCTCTGATCCCACAGCTGGACAGCCAGCAAACAACTCCTGGAAAAGGACTTCTGTATGGGAATAGCATTAATTTAATGATGTATATTATCGTGTGTACTACCAGCAGCACAAATAAAAGCATTTGGCTGATATGTTAAAATTGCCACTAGAAGAATGTCCACTCAAGGGCTCAAAGCCTTTCAGAAAATCAACACAGGGAAAATAGAGGACAAAGATTCTATACAAAAATAGAATCAGAAGTTTTCAAACAGCCGTTGCTGGGCTTTGAAGGGCTTGACTCTCAAAGTGGCACAGCATCTAGTTCCCTGGAAAGTAACACATTTCGAGCATTTTCCAAGCATAAAAACTAGAACTGTGGCATTTAATGGCTAAAGGAGCTCCGCAGTCAAAGCAAATGTGCTTCTTTGGCAGCAAGGACAGTCGTACACAAAGAAAAATATGGGGGAGAGTTGGGAGACTCCTTTGCACAGAATTTGTGTGGGTTCATGAGTATTTCTATTATAGATTTAATTTTGTTTTAGCAACAGAGACATTTTCTTAGCCAATCTTAACTACAGATCAATTGTTCTGCACGCATGTCCACATAATATGTGTAACTGGAGATGTATTTTATTTTTTCATCTTCTAATCGTTTTTTAAAATAAATGAGAATGGATGATGACTTGGCAGGGAAAGATGCAATCATTTGAGAGAATTCAGGCATTTCATCAAAGGTGTAATGAGACCGTGTCAACCTGTTACCATGAAAATTGTTGAAAAGACTTCACTTTTGGAGACAATGCTCAGAATAGGCACAACCCCGCCTGTGCCTTCTTCCCCCCTTCACAGCCATACTTCTAATCATGACCTCTACCTGTTTTGTGGCTTCTCCTCTAACATTTGGTCAAATTTCTGAGGACTTGCTAATTTTCTGAACACGACTTCACTGGATTGTCCCTTCTGTGCTTTGAAAGCTGCTGAGACAGGCTTAACACAAATTTCCTGCCTTTAGAACCTTACAATGTGTTCACCCCCTTATAAGGGGAACATGGGAGCCAAGTTCTATAAAACATCACAAATTTAGACAACATGGAGAGGCCAGGTCTCAAACCAGATACAGTTCACTAAAGGACATCGTGATAATTAAACGATTTTTTTAAAAAAAAATAAATAATCACACTTTTCAAACTATGCTTTGTATAAATAGGAATTTTCATTATATCAGGTCCTCTGATATGATATCTGCTGATTTGGAACATTGTTTCAGAAATGAAATATAACACCAAGACCATGTGATAACTTAAACTTGAAATGAAACATTAGGGGTCTGCCTGCTTTAATAAGGAGTTAAGAATGTTTTGTTGTTTGTACATCATACCTCATAGCTGGTGCCACCCTGATGTGATCATTACACATCGTATACATGTATCCAGATATCACATGTACCCCCAAAATATGTTCGACTATGATATTTCAATAAGAAATGCAAAAAAAAAAAAAACCACATAAAATGCTTGCAGGACTTAGAAACTATTTATTCCCCATACTGTTCCTTTCCTTTGCAAGTACTCTTTTTTCATAGACAGCAGCATTAAGGGAAAACAGTCATCATTTATTATTCTGTAATAACTTCACAGCTGTTAATAGGTAGTACTTATGTTCCAGGAATAATGTCAGAGTAAGGGGCAAGGGGCTCTGTGAGCTTCTCAGACCTATATTATTCCAAAACAGTATTTAAAATGTTTCTCTCAAAAACCCTTATAGATTTTTTTAATGTTGTCCATGTCATGGATACTTATAATGAGGGATCCAAGAATGTTGAGTCTTGCCTGTCAGTGGAATGAATTCAAGCCATAAATATATTGCATTACTGTTTCCCCCCTCAAAACTCTTCCAAAGCAAGGGAGGATATAAATGGGCAAGTACATAATATAGTTCCTGTGTTCTATTCTACATAGTTCCTAATGAAAATCTTTGTTTACTATACATGTGACTAGTTCATATCAATAACGTTTGGGTACAAAATTCTGAGATAGCAAAAAGCTGCAAAATATGATACATAGGGAAAAATGAAAGTGCAGAAATAGGGCACGACTTTTCTTTGTCACCTACAGAACACAATTTGCCGCATCCTTAGGTTGATGGCAGATCAACCCAAAGAAAAACACTCTAAGCCTCTGTACAACATGTTTTAAAGAAGGCCAGTGGATTTTTACTGCCTAATTCACATGCATCAAGGTAAGAAAGATGAAGCCTTGAAAAACAGGTAACATCAGTTGAAACAAAGTATGGTGTAAATGCCAAGACCTATATTAGAATTTACATATGCCCAAAGCCTGATTGCTTGCAGCCGGAATTCTCTTCTCCCTGGCTCTGAGCCTAAGAGGCCACAATCCATTTCTCTAGGGTAGCTAGGTCAGTACCACCTATGTTCTAACGGTGAAGTCAGAGCTGCTCAGATCATATACACTCAGGCTGCTGTATTTATTATTCCACTAGGGAATGCTCTGCCCTTGAAGGCTGATCTGACCAGGGTGGGATTGCAGGCAGCAGGTATGCCATGAACAACAAACCCATATTCCTAACATATGTTTAATTTGAGTAACTCTCCTCCTTTAAAATACCTCTTCATTCTAAATCCACATCCTGATTTGCCCACTCTTGTTACCATTTGCTGCTGCCTGTTCTGAATTAATCCTTTGAGGTGGTCATTCCCCGGAAAGAGAAAAGGAAAATGAGAAGAGAGATGCAAAGTTGGGCATGTGAATGAAAGAGAATGGGAGAGAGCAGAGGGAAGGGGATCATTAGCTAGAGTTTGCTTTCATGAGCTAGATTTCCTTTGAGCTGTGTAAGAAAGGAGAGGTAGAAGAAGAGAAATACAAGGAAAAGGCACGTGAAAGGTTATCCTTTAATATCCCTGCTGAAGAATGAAAATCATTTTTTTGCAATAGAGCTCAATTTACAGATTATTTTGATTCTCTGTCGTACTTCATCTCAAAGAATTGATATAATCTAAAAAGTGGTTAAAATTATTAAAATAGTTTCCATAGTAGAAAATTAAATGATTTTACTAACTGTCAAAGTCAGTGTTTAAACTGCGATAATTTGAATTATATTTCATATAGCGATCATGTCACTGGGATGTCTAAACATTCTTTGGAAAAGTAATAATCCCTGATTCTGATTTCTTATCAACAGAAAACTGACTAAAGGTTAGGAATATTGGCCAACAATTGCTAATTGCCTTTATTTGTAAAACCTAAAGAGAAGGCTGGCTTTCTTGAGGAATTTTGAATTTAAATATATTCTCCACTTTGGAACAATTAACTCTTTAGGAGACCTTCTGTATTTTTCTTAAGTATATTTTCTGCTCAGAGGACCATGAACCTGCTTCAAATATTTGATTCAAAATATCTTTGAAAGTGAAATAGCGATATTTTATGCTATTAAATATGTTACAAAATAGCAAAATATTGTATTGCTTCATATCACCAAATTCATTTTCCCTGTATCTGTCTATCTATCGGGCAATCAAATGCAGGTTTTCCTAGGCCACACCAGATTTGTTTTTAAATGATGTCGTATTCACAGTATAAAACATGTTTCTCTAGTTCTCACCCCATCTGCAACTTAGGCCCTCTGGGGTCTTCAAATTCTCCCATTTTTCTTTCCCTGGGAGATTGCAAATGTGTTCATGAAGAAGGTTCTAATGACTGCCCGTGAAGCTAAAGGCAGCTTGCAGGGACTCCAGTGCCCAGCCCGATGGCCTCGCCCTCTGCCCTGCCCCCACCAGCATCCGAGAGCTCGGCCCTTGCTCGCTCCAGAGCAAGCTTCACTCCTATATGCTGGTTTCCACTGCCACAGCGCCCTTGTCACTAATGATGTTCTGGAGGCCTGAGCATCCCAGTAACTTCTAGAACTGAAGCAAGTAGGGTCAGAGCATATTCCACAAAGAAGAGGACGGATTCTCTCCCCCAACTTGTGTATTGTCTCAAGGAAGCCTAAACGACGCAAGCTGATACTCCACTTGTTCATAATAAATACAGTCTTCTATATTTACCAGTAGCACCCTTATGCAAATAGAGCTCTGCAGACCTGTCCCACTGGCCTGCTATTTATGACCTCTGAATTGTGAACACTGCTTAGGCTCAAACCTGACTACCTGCTTAATTTTATCTCAAGTTTGAGATGTGATGATCTTTACTTCAACACCAGGGCAGACTACATTTTGTCCAAAACAATTCAACAGATATTTATTGCACCTAGCACTATGCTACGTACTGAGGCCACGGTGATAAATACAGCCTGTTCCCTGCCTTTGAGGAACTTTGCCCCCACCCCCACTGGGTCAAAAATAAGAATGAGCAATCTGAGGTAAAATGCAGTGTATGAAACAGAAATAATTAGTGCATGGTTTACCCAGAACACCCCCAACTACCACAGTATCACCTGAGTGAAGGTTGACAGTGGGGCAGATGGGGATGGCTAGGCTAGTTCGTGGGAAAAGCCTTTGGGAGTCTGAGCTAGCTCACATTAGCAGGGAGGCGACCTCACATGAAGAATACCTACCTCCTACCTCCACGTCTTGCAAATGGTTTGGGGATGGTTGGTGAACCACAGGTATTCCTAACGCTGGTTCCTATTAGGCAGGGAAAACTAGAAGCCTCGTTTTTCCTCATCCTTGCTGTGGAATGAAACCTATAAAGTCAGTTACTATTTAGACAAGTGAGTGAGTGCTGTTCGTTTGGGAGATACTGTTCCTGGGGAGGGCTTGACCGGTAGAAGCCACTGAAGGGCTTTCTGGGGCAGAGAGAGAGCCCAGCTAGAGGGTGGTTCAAGTAATGCAAAAATCAGTGACAACTCTGTGAATGTCATTAAGTTAAATCTACCTAATCAAAATCGTAAGAAAAGCCTTACCTTTGCGTATGTATTTTTGTTATTCTACAAATAAAACATGTAGCTCAAAATCCGGCATAATGTCTGTTGACACAAGGCTGAATATCTGTAGAAGAAAAATACCTAAAAGAAGTTTGCATTGCCAGATGCTTCGCATCATACAGTCAAAACATTTTGAATGTGTTTAAAATACTCTTCCAGATGTGTGACAACTTGTAGCTAGCTATAGCCCTTGCCTATATCTTAGAAGGCGAGTGGAAAACTGAGTTAGTTATTCAAATTATATAGGAAAATGGGATTCTTATTGCCTTCTTGGTCTAATTGCCTTGAGAAAAAGTAGTTTAATTTTTTCTTTTTTTTGTTTTTTGGCCTTTCTACCAACTTCGACACTGTATTTGACCCACAAATATAGACACAGTAGAACTTTCCACAGTGTCTTGCACTTGCCACGGGAAAGATATTATTGCCATCAAGTTCTCTTTTTTGACTCTGGAAGTAGTCTAGTTATTCAGAATCAAACTTTATTTTGTGATTTTTTCCCTACTTCTTGATATTAAACATCATTAATTCTATATATATATAAATTTCTTTTCATTTTAAGGCTAATGTTCATGAACATGGAATTAAATAAGAAAGAAAAAAGTAAAATATAGTTGAGTTTTTTTGTCCTTGCATTAGATTTTCTCATAGAAATTCACATTCTTCGGGGAGATCTCTGTGCTATGTTAAACCCATCGGAGGACATTTATATGAGCACACAGGGGGTACTAAATATTCAGTGACCTACTAGAACCGCGGAAAAAATTGCTCAGAATTTGCACCGTGCCAGTTTTGCAGTTATTTCCTCTAGGCCACACAGAGACATTCTATTTATACTTAAGTTCATCGGTGAGTAAATCCGTGGACTTTGTCATGGATATGGTATCATTGCTAATTGTAAAAGGAGGCTTGGAATAGAAAATTCTGAAGTGGTGTCACGTGCAAGTCTAGTTCAGGTGTGGGGAACCTACAGTCTTAAGGCCACATGTGGCCTTTTAGGTCCTTCAGTGCAGCCTTTTGACTAAATCCAACTTTTACAGAACAAATCCTTTTATTTTTATTAATACATTTTTGTTTGTCCTTTATATTTTTATTTTATTTTTAAAATTAACATATTTAAAATAACAAAGAATAAAATAAATTACAGTGAAATAATCTTCCCAGATTGACTAGCACAAGTGGAACATGGGTAAGCCATAAGGGCTAAATTGACGGCTGCTACGCTCATAATTAAGTTCTAACTTCCCCTGCCTGCCTGGCACCATTATCCCATGAGGCTGGTTGGTGAGAGTTTATGAGGGTCAAGTATGCCAGTGTGTTATCAGCTGTTGAGCACTGTGTTTCTGTTCAAAGTGGAATTTGTGAACAGTTGTCCAGCTCAACAAGTATTTTTTTTAATTCTGTCTGCTTAATAGTCCATCAAGTCAAAGAAGACCAAGAGAAATCTGAAGGAAGAAAATGGATTTTTTAATGAGGATTGGGAATTGCAGTATTGTCTTGTTTCTGCTAAAGATAGGATGATTTGTTTGCTTTGTGATACTGCAATATCAACATTAAAGAAATTCAATGCTCATCAGCATTAGAACACTCATAGGGACCACAAATATTTTAAATTAGAGAGAGGGACATGAGAGGTTGTATTGCAGAAATTAAAAGTTGAAAAGCAAAAGCAAAGACAATTCTTCTAAGCAGCAATAAGACCTGGAAATAATGCCACTGAAGTAACCTATAAAGTAGCTTATGTACTCTGGAAAAAGGGAAAGCCACTCAGTGAAGTAGAAATTGTGAAAGAATACATTGTCGAACTTAACAACTGCCTCTTTAAAGGAGAACCATAACTGATTGGCAGCATGAATTAGCTTTCGACTTAACAGAACAACTTTATGCAATACTTAAAAACAAAATATGTATTATTCAATTGCCTTGGATGAATCAACTGATACTACTGACTTGGTGCAGGCTTTATACTTAACTTGGGTCATAACAGAAGATTTTCTTTGCTATGAAGATTTACTTGCTTTGGGCACTCTTGTGAACAGAACACAGGGAGTAGCTATCTTCAACAACTTTCAAGATAAATGTTGTGAAGTTGGACTGACATTGGTAAATTTAGTGAGCGTATGTATAGATGGTGCACCTTTCATGACAGGAAAACATGAAGATTTTATTGAACAGAGTATGAACAGATCCAGATGCTCTTGTTTCTTTTCATTGTATCTTGCATCAGCAAAATCTCTGTGCTAAAGCTACTATTTTAAGTGACACTTTGCAACAAGTTATAGGTGTTGTTAACTATATTTATGCAAAGGCATGGTCAGTTTGGTAACTTGCTAAAGTTGAACAATGAGGTATTCAGTGTGGATTTGCCATATCATTCTAAAGTGTGTTGGCTATCGCAGGGACAGGTGTTAGCCAAAATTTTATCTCTGGGAGAACAGAGAGTTAAATTTCATGAAGAACAGAATCAGCAATATGAATTATTGAAAGAAGATCTCTGTAGGAATGCAGCATTTCTGTGTGATATCATGTTGAATCAAGATGACTTGAATGTTTCTTCTCAAGGTATAACTAAGTCTATAGATGATATGTGACAAAAAAATCCAAGCATTTAAAAAAAAACTATCTTTTTTCAAAACACTTCATCTTCAAAGGGAAATTTCAGATGAACATTTTCCCCAGTTAGCAAAGGTCATTGATGAGCAGGATGAGATATGTGAATCATCTGAAGAATACACAGCTGTTTTAGACCTATTAATTGGAGAATATAATGAAAGGTTTGCTGACTTTGAGAATCATGACATCACACTCAAATTAGCATTTCAGCCTCACCTAGTTGATATCACCAAGGCACCTAAAGAATTACAGATGGAATTGATTGAGTTCTCAGTAGATATTTTAAACTCACTGTCTGATGCTAAGAAAGATCCAATTGAAATATGGAAAAATGCAGTAGAATACTCACACCTTTGGCAACATGCCTGAAAAATGCTTTCTTGCTTTTCAA
The DNA here is from genome assembly GCF_000956105.1 of Propithecus coquereli. NCBI lineage: Eukaryota > Metazoa > Chordata > Mammalia > Primates > Indriidae > Propithecus > Propithecus coquereli. The sequence continues at coordinate 3,298,536 of NW_012134747.1, forward strand.
CCACTTATTGCTGTGAATCTACATTCTGCTACCTAAACCAAATCATGATGCCCTTAGGGTCACAAATAAATGATACCCATCTAGAGGATCAACTGAAACTGCAGATCTCTGTGCTGCAACCAAATACTCAAATGCTTTCCAACAAAAAACAGACACAACAAAGTCATTAGAAGGTTAGTTAACTTTAAAATTAATAAATAGTTTTTATTTTTTGAAATTATTAAGTACATGGCAGTTAGATTTTTACAGACTAACATACATTTTTAAGTATAACTAATTGAAGTTTCTTGAATGCAGCCTTATTTGATTACAGCTAAATTAATGTGGCCTTCCAACATGAAAATCTTCCCCACCCCTGGTCTAGTTATCAAGATGTATCTTTCTGTCAACATACTTAGGTACAGTGCTCAATGACTTTCCAATTATTCCTTGACACAATTATATGTATGATACATTGGTAGAAATGGCATTGGGCAAATATGATAGGTTGTCATCTCTTTTTGAATGCCAGTTAAGGTAAAAGATAAGACAAGTTTCCTGAAATTGTTTTGATAAAGAACTGGTAGAAGTTTGCCCAAGTGACAAAGACTAATAGGCATAAAATATCAACTGCTTCAAAACAATTGAAAAACTTAAAAATGAAAATATGTTCCTTTAGGTTGCCTGCTGAAATCATCTTGAAACTCTATCTGCATTGGTAGGAGGAGGGTTGGGTGGAAGTGGGAGGTGGCTTATTGTTTTTCTTTTTAATGGCCAGTAGGACAAGTTTGAAAAAGTTTTGACAGAAGGTGTATGGATTTTGATTGATGTGATGATTGGTAGCAACTCTAGTGAGACAGTAGATTGGCGAACATGACTGGGATTTGTAGGATTTATTTTGGAGGGAGCAGGTATGTGATTCAGAAATTGTTAATGGCAGTTTAGGGGTTTCGCTGCTAGGATTCCAATATGCTCTATGCATCTCTGCTCCTGACTGAAGATTACCATCCTCTTTTTTATTGGTTGATCTGTTTGAAATGATAATGGGAGAAAGGAGTTTAGTATGGGATGTGATAGAAGGGAAGTAGAAAGGAGTTTAAATCTGTATTCTGGCTAGATCTTCATCACTGTGACAGTGAGCTATTCAGTCAACCTGGTTAGGAAAATTTGTCACAACAGATTATATTCTATCAGGTAAAAGAAAAGAACCAGAGTGTGTTTGTTAAGCCGAAACATAGGGTCAGCTTGAATGAGCATGAAAGGTGTGTGTCTTGGGAGGTATCAGAAGTGTATATAGTATATGTGTGACCATGACCTTGGCTAGGAATTAGCAGACTATACAAGTGATCATGGGAATTAGTGGAGTATACATATAATTTGAGGTATTTAACTTATGATTTTCTCAAAACATTTACGAGTTTATCAAATATTTATTGAACGCAGTGAAAGAGAGAATAATGACCACCCAAAGATGCCCTCATCCTTATGCCAGGAACCTTGAATGTTACTTCACGGGGCAAAAGGTACTTTGCAAATGGGATTAAATTAAGGATCTTGAGATGGAGAGATTATCCTGGATTATCTGGGTGACCCTGATGTAATCACCAGGGTCCTTGTAAGTGATAGAAGGAGGCAAGAGATTCAGGCTCAGAGAAGGAGATGTGATGATGAAAGAAACAGAGTCAGAGGCGTGTGATGTGAGTAACACTAGACCAGCACTTGCTGGCTTTGAGGATGGTAGGTGGCCATGAGCCAAGAAATGAGGATGGCTTGTAGAAGCTGGAAAGAAGGCAAAGAAATTGATTCTCCCCTCGAGCCTCTAAGAAGGAATATAGCCCTGTCTGCCTCTGAAGTTTAGTCCTTCTAACCTCCAGAACTCTAACATAATAAATTTGCTTTGTTTTAAGCCACTAAACATGTGGTAATTTGTTACAGCAGCAACAGGAAACTAACACTAATTAATACTAACACACCGGTTCTCAGGAACTGTCCTAGATACAATGAATAACACAGAGAGGAAAGTAACCCATCTCTGCCCTTGTGGAGTTTACAAGTTCAACATGCCTATTTTATTTTGCCCATGAAGAAATTAAGCCCAATAGAATTAACATGATTTTCATACAGAAAATCAGTCTTGAATACCAGTTCAGGGGTCTTTACACTATATCTGTATCCTGAGAAGGGAAAGAAGGAAAAAAAAAAAATCACATCCTTCCCCTCCCCCAAAACCTGTGTGTTTTTTCCTTAGGGCTGCTGTCCTCTGATCAGAGCAGAAAACAAACAGCTTAATACCAGTCTAATCATATTTACTTAGGAAGGGTCATCTGTAGAATGGAGTTCTGCCTTTGCATTCTGAAGAGCCAGAACTACCTCCAGCCATTACTTGAAAGGAAGGTGGCCTTTTCTCTCAGGCGGTGGTTCTTAATCCAAATGAAGGAACTATGTCCTATAGGAGTTAAGTCCCATGAATAAAGGGACACAGCTGTAGAAAGAGAGCCCTTCTAGAATTTGAGTTTCCTGACTCTCCTTTCAGTCTCTTACCCTTTCTCCCCACACTAGGGTGCCCTGGTTACAGCTGTTTTTTCAGAATCTGAAATAGGAATTGAGAGCCTTTCACTAACCTACTTCCCAGCACACGTGTGGATTACAAAGGAAAATTAACGTGTAAAGAAACTCTCTGGAAACTAAGGGAGCCATGTTAGTTCTTTTGCTATATTATCTGGCTGGTCTCACCCTTGGTGTCATTTTCAAACGTGGGGCTTGATTTAATAGAGACAGCCAACAACTGTGGATCTAATCAAATGGGGCTTGAAGTATATAACTTTCCGTGTGGTGAAGCTACAAGAAATATTTTCAAGTTTTGGAGTGGACTCACAGGAATAAGGCAAAAAGTATTCAAAGAAAACTGGAAAATCATGCTGAGGGGTCTTGTTTTTAGGTCTGTTATAGTCACTTCATGAAGTACTGCAGACAATTCATTATAATTTATCACTCTGATACTCTTAGATTGGCTGAAGCCCAAACACAACTGAGTTAGATGCATATTAAATTACCTCTTACTTAAAAGGAGGGTGGTCTTACCAGGGCAGGATGGAGCTCATTAGCAGGCTGAGAAGCTTTTCTTAACTCTTCATTATCTGGTTTCATATTATTCTTGGCTCCCCGGGATCAGTAGACACCTTTCCGTTTTTCAGCTCTTGGAGAAGTGCACCAGGCACTTCGTGATTCTCACCAGCCACTAAATTCCAAAGATAAAACATTCATCATCACAAGTCTATTAACAAAACACAGATTACTATGAAAATTGTTCCTATTCTTTATGTAAAATCATTGTTTTCCTTTTTAGAGAAAAGAAGAAAAAAATATTGTCTTTGTGTATATTTTTATTTAGATTTATATGAAACAAGATATTCCACTTTGTTATAATTTACTGACACATATTGGGTGCACTGTAACACATGTGTTCAGGAATTTATGATCACATTTTTTCGTAGCTGACCAGCACTATCACCCATATAAATTCGATGAAGGACGTGGTTCAGGATAGGATTCTGCCAACAGATGGTCTTTAATATGCCTCTAGACTCTTCCTCCAGAACTGTGAACTTCGAACTCTGTGTAAATACCCTTTAATTTGTGCATCCTAAGTCTTATGAATAGAAATAGGTTTTCTCTTGTGAACTGAGAAAAATCCCTAAAGTGCTATAAATTTAATAAGTTTGTCCCCCCCAAATTTTTATTCACACACTTTTTTTTTGCCTCTTGATTTATCATTTTGTCCTTTTATAAACAGCTCAGGTTGAACCCTGGGGAAGTTTATTTCCATTTGTCTGTTGGTCTTCCAAGTACACATAAATGTCGTGCGAAGAAGGGATTGACCTCGGCTTAGAAATGAACCCACCAGGATAGATTTCTGTCCCTCTCCACACCGTAGCCACTCTCAGTCTTCGGGTCTCTTGTGAAGCATCAAGGACTCTTCAGTGGACAAGGCAATGGTGTACAAATTGGGGTCCAGTTGAGACTTTGGATTGGGTAACATTCACAAAAAATCAGTTTGTCCTTGTCCCTTGCATAGATTTTACAGCAAGCACTTAAACCCAGTTTTTTCTAGTCCTTCTCAGTACTTCAAAGTAGCTGTTTATCAATAGAACCACCAAACTAGACACAGTCTTTAGAGGTCACCTGGTTCATTCCGTGCCTTAGGAATAAGCATATCCAAGTAATTCCAGGCAGATAAAAAAGAGACAAATCTTCATTAAGACCATTTCTGCCTTGGTGCCACATTGCTTTGTTGGGTGTAGGACTTCACTGCCTGTTTGCTTCCCCGAGGTCTGTCTTCACCACATAGTTTCAGTGTGAGGAAGGACCTATTCTTGCCAAATTCTTTTATTTTCCTGTTAAATTTAGAATGATCCAACTGATTCCAAGCACTGTCACAGCTGGCAAAACCACCACAGTTACTCAAAAAAAACCATGTGAAGAGGCTGCGTATAGTGGAAAATTTTAGGGTTTTTTTAATGGTTCCCCTATAATTTCTGACCTAAGTGGCTTAGTAATGATCTAATGCGGGCTATTCCATGACTCTTTGGGTGGATCCTCTGAATGTAGATTTATTTCACAAGCAGGGGATTGTTGATGACATATGGAGACTGCCTTTTCTCCTCCTTTTTTTGACCTCCTCAAGCACAAAACTTGAATCCTACAAACTCAGAAAGAAATTGCCCATAGTAGGACACAGATCTATCATGCAATTGTTTTTAGACATTCTTGCCAATCCGTTCTGAATCCCATTAGCCTATTTATTATGGCGCTTGTACAAAAAGGATACCTGATAACTGAATTCTTCTCTTGGATTCTGTAGCTGAAGGCCATTATTGCCTTTTTCACATGGCCGAGGGAGGGATCCTAGACTAAGAAGCTGGCGCTCTTTTTACACGTTTACTCTGTTAAGGGCGAGGGGAAGGTACCATATTTCTGAATGCTGTGTTTGCCCCCTTTGAGAGGACTTAGTACTTTTTCAATAAAAATAAATTTAATTTGTGGCTACATTTCAAGTAAGATGGTTTGATGGTAAAAGTGGAGCAGCCCCAGCCCTGGATTTAGAGAAGTCGTGTGGCTGACTCCATTCGCGTCACTTTCATGTGGTTGGGTGAGCCATTCTCAGAAACCCCAAGCGTTTTTGAAGATACTAAACTGGAGACATTCACAATTCTTCCCTCCCTGTTTGCTATTAATCCTTCATGTTTTAACAAGCACTGAAGTTAATGCTGCCTACACTCTTTCCTGTCAAATTGGAACTCTTTTTCTTCCCTTTGGAATAATCTGTTCTCTCCAGTTCATACTCATGTAAATCAAAGGGGTGGATGTCAACACACGCCATATCCAAATATCAACTTCCTTTTTGTAATTAAGCAGGATTTAGACATTTGATTTGAATAAAGCTGGTGCTTTTTAACATGCAAAGGCAATCCATATTCATCTCTTCCAATTCTTTTTTGTCCCTATCAAGCAAAAGTTTGCCTTTAGCTCATGCCACATCGCTATTCCAGCCTAGGCATAGAAACCTGGGTTTCATATTTCCTAAAAAAGAGACAATAAGATTTAGTAAACTATTGAAAGACAATACTGAAAAAGCTTTCTCTGACCAGAACATATTTCGGTGAGCATTATTGTCAGATATGCACCTCTCTTAATCCAGAGTAAAATTTTTAAATAACAAATTTAATACTACTGTGTTACAATTCCCTTCTGCCATCTGAGTTCAATACCTCGAACTTTTGAATCTTTTTCTCATTTTGTTTTGGTCCCAAATGTTTTGTAGGACCTAAAAAAATCTGTTTTTCCCAGCCTAATCATAGGAAAGGAAAAAAAAAAAAACAAAGCAAACCCAAATCAAGGGACAGTCTACAAAACATCTGACCAGTATGCCTCAAAACAGTTAAGATCATCAAAAACAAGAGAAGCCTGAGAAACTGTCACAGCCTGGAGAATCTTAAAGGAGACAGGATCGTTAAATGTATTGTGGTCTCCTGCACAGGGTCTTGGGAAGGGAAGAGGACATTAGATAAAAAGTAAGGACATCTGAACAAAGTATGGGTTTCAGTTAGTAATAATATATCAATATTGGTTAATTAGTTCTGACAAATGTAACAATAAGGACCATGTCAACACCAGGGAAGACAGTGTATAAGGTGCATGGGAACTGTACTTCTTCACAACTTTCCCGTAAATCTAAAGCTATTATATAAACTTATTTTTAAAAATTTGTACTGATTTCTCTAGAGATTTCTGCAGATTTCTGCAGATTTCTCTGTTACTATGGGTGCTGATTGAAATAGGAGAAGAACCGCTTTTCCTTTACGAATTTTGTAAGGAAAATAAACTTTCCTTTTACAAACTAGGAAACAGAAATGCCCCAGCTGCTTTGCTGTATAGCAGGCTCATATTTAGTGTGACACCCAGCATAAGGCAGGTTTTCAGTGCATTGTGTGGTTGATGATCTGAGGTAGTTACTTCCTAAGAATGACTTTGCGTTTTGAAGAACTTGTTACCAAGATTCTCCACCTTGAGGCTGTTGGGTAGTTAGCTAGAGTATCCAAAAGTTTTTTGTGTGTCTACAGGACTCATTTTCGCCCTGATTATTTGGTCATGTATTGCATTTTAAGGGTCTATAAAGGCTTTCCAGGTATAGATGAGGACAGAATGAACCTCAAAATTTTAATTCATGTTTTTGAACTTTTTCCTAAACACAGGCTATCCTTTTCTTTAATTCCCAAAATGTGACCATTTTGCCCATGATGATTCTATTTCCCAATGAAACTATTGTTCTATTGTTTAAAAAAAGTATACATATTATTTCATATTTCTTGAGTTCAGAAGAATATTCCCTAGGTCTGGTGTTTATGACTTTAAGTAGGAAGTTTCTTTTTTTGTTAAAGCACACAGGGGCACTATTCCCTTTTCACAATACTTAATAACAAATCGCATGATTATTTGGGGGAATAGACACACTCATTTAAAAAGAGCTTATTGGATTGTAATAGCATTTTTGGTTTGGGTGCATAGTGACAAGATGAAAACAAAGCGTTTTCTTCCAAAGCAGGGACAATAAATACAGAGCTTGTCAGGAGTGATCCAGTTGGTTTCCCAGCTGCTAGATGTTCAGTAGACTCTCCTGAAAGGATTAATTGGTCCCAATCAATTCTCAGCAGGAAGTACCCACCTCATGGTAAATATCATTAGATTGGTACTAATTAGCTCTGTTGTCACCTGTCACAACTGATGGGTTGTGGGCTGAGTGAGGTGAGCAACCTCTATACCAACAACAGAAACTCAACTGGAGAGGGATCAGAAACTCACTGCCAAGGCCACTGCAGCATGCGGGGAGCCTCAAGCCCTCTCTTCCATGTGGGGATGCATGAGGTTCAGTCTGTGACTACCAGTCTCACGGAGGTGTGGAAGTCAGAAGTGTGGTGCCCAGGAGGAGGGATTGTGTATCTAAAAGAGAAAAGGCACCTGCATTCAATTGATGCAAGTTTTCACGGTTTATTGGCTTCAAAGTCAGCCAGTCTGTAGTTCAAATCTAGGCTTTGCCGCTTACTATTCATTTGATCTTAAGCCAGTAGCTTTAGTTTTCTGTGTCTGGGTTTCCTAATTTGAAAAAATGGAGGCAAAATTACCCACCTAGTAGGACTGATGTAACAATGTACCCGATATGCTTGACACTCAGTAAGTGCTCAAAAATTTTGGAATGCCTTCACAAGGAAACAGCCAAATAACCTGGGGTAACAGTGATAATGTTCATTAGCCTTGCTAACAACAAACAAGAAAACTCCCAGATGTTCAGTGTCCCCATGGAGAATGGTGCAGAAGAGAAGTTTGGACCTAAACCATTTTTTTTTTATTATTTTTCTGAGAGCCTAATCATTTCAATGGCAAGAAGAAGTAAAGAGAGATGTAAAAACTAGCAAATAACATGGAAGGAAATTAAGCAATGGCATTATGGCAGAGAATCACATCATGTGTTTCTCAGTTGGACTGGTTATGAAAATGGCATGTGATCCCATAAAGGAAATGTCCCAGGCACACATTGTTGCAAGAGGAAACTCATCCCACAATGATGTTTGGTCCATACTCCACTAATTAATTGTTTTTGGACTGGGTTTTCCAGTTTTCTCCATGATATGAAGCATCCAGGTGCTTGTTAAATACACAGATCACCAGGCTTCTATTTTGGAAATTCTAATTCAGTAGATCCAGGCTGGGACCCAGGAATCTGTGTTTTTTGCTTATCTGTTTATTTGTTTTAATTGACATGTAAAAATTGTATATATCTGTGGTGTACAATATGTGTGTGTGTATAGTGGAATGGCTAAATCAAGCTATTTAACATATACTTACATATTTATTTTTTTTTGTGGTGAGAACAATTAAAATCTACTCTCTTAGCAATTTTCGAATATATAATATATTATTATTAACTGTAGTCACCATGATGTACAATAGACCTCTTGAACATATTCTTCTCATTTAATTGGTATTTTGTCCTTTGGCTAACATCTCCCCAGTCCCCTTATTGCCAGCCTCTGGTAACCATTCTGTGTTTTTAATGAACTCTCCAAATATTTTTTTTTCAGATAAGCTTCGGAAACAATTGTTTTATAACAGTACTTTTCACACTTGACTGCAAAATATTGATAGCTGAGTTCCACCCCAAGAAATTCTGATTTAATTGGTATGGGATGTGGGGTGAGCATTGGGGATTTTTTTTTTAAAGCTCCCCAGTTGATGCTAAGGTACAGGCAAATTTGGAATAACACTGATTTAGAAAATAGCCTAAGGGGAACCCGCAAATGATGAATAAATAATAATCAAATGTAAAGTTACATCACAGATCAATAGATTCCAGCTCTAATTCAAGGTGTGAATATGTTGTCAAGAATAAGGGCTCAAAAGAGTTAAACCATATAACAAATGCTGCAATAACACTTCTAGGGGATAGTTTCCAAACCTAGATCATCAGGACAGGACCAAGAATTACTGTGAGTATCATTTGAGAAATATTTATTGAGCAAGAGGCGTCCTCTGGACCTTCACTGTCTATGGAGATGTTTCTTCGAATAGGAAAGTAGTCATTCCTGACTTTACGTGGGAGCATATTGTTCATCAAAGTCTTTAAACTACATTAGCTAATTTGAATGTTCCAACAACCCCAGGGAAAACAGGCAAAGAAAATTCCCTATTCCATAGGTAGGGCAAGAACTATCATGCTCCTATTATGAATTAAAAATTAAGGCTTAGACACTTCATACCTATTCAGATGGCTACCACTAAAAACAAACAAACAGCAACAACAACAACAACAAAAAACACCCCAAAACCAGAAAATAGCAAATATGGAGAAATTGGAAGACTTGTGCATTGCGGGTAGAATGTAAAATGGTGCAGCTGCCATGGAAAACAGTGTGGTGGTTTCTCAAAAAGTTAAAAGTATAACTACCCTATGATCTAGCAATTCCACTTATGGGTATCTACCCAAAAGAATTGAAAGCAGTACCATGTTGTAGTTTGTTTAAAAAAAAAAAGAATTGAAAGCAGAATCTTGAAGAGATATTTGTACACCCATGTTCATAGCAGCATTATTCACAATAGCCAAAAAGTGTCCACTGGATGAATAGATAAACAAGATGTGGTATACACCTACAATGGAATATTATTCAGCCTTAAAAAAGGAAGGAAATTATGACACGTGCTATGACATGGATAAACCATGAGGACATTATGCTACGTGAAATAAGCCAATCACAAAAAGAAAAATGCTATGTATTACTTGTGTGAGGTACCCACAATAGTCAAATTCATAGAGACAGAAAGTAGAATGCTGGTTGCCAGAGGCTGGTGCGGGGAGGGGTGGGGTGAGGGAGGGGTGAGGACTTAGTGTTTAATAGGTACAGAGCTTCAGCTGGGGAAGATGAAAATGTTCTGGAGATGAATGATGGTGATGGCTGCACAACAATGTGAATGTGCTTAATGCCACTGAACTGTATACTTGAAAATGGTTAGGATGGTAAATTTTGTGTTGGATCTCACCACAATTGTTTAAAATAAATAATTGGAAAATGTGCTCCAAAATAGGCAAACAAATAAACAACTGAAGGCTTAGAGGATTCATGCAGCTAGTAGGTGTCAGAGCAGAAAGTCAGCTCTTGGGATTCCAAGTCTGCCATCCTCCCTTTCCACCTCAGTGCTCTTCAGGGAGCAGGAACTGAAGGCGATGTTCAGGAAGAAGGAGGGAGGGATGAATAATAGTTTGAGGAAGGAGTGACCCAAGTAGTCCAGACAGTTGTCCTGAAGATAAGAAACAAGATTGGTAAGTCCCATGATGTCAGTAACATGTCTGCATACTCACTTTTAAAAATAAAGATATATTTTACATACCCTTTAAATTAATTTACCCTTTTAAAGCATACAATTCTATGGGTTTTTTTTTTTTTTAGAATATTCACAAAGTTGTACAATTAGCACTGTCTACCTTCAGAACATTTTTATCACCCCAAAAAGAAACCCCACACTTTCAGTAATCATTCCTCATTCTCTCCACCCCCAACACCAGACAACCACTAATCTGCCTAACCTCTATGGAGCTGCCTATTCTGGACATTTTATATAAATAGAATCATATAACATGTGGCCTTTTAGGACTTGCTTCACTTAACATAATGTTTTCAAGGTTCATCCACGCTCTGGCATGCTTCGGTACTTTATTCCTTTGCATTGCCGAGCAACGTTCCGTTGCATGGATATACCGCATTTCATCTGTCCCTTCCTCAGCAATGAACATTTGAGTTTTTTCCACTTCATGACGATTATGAATAATGCTGCTATGAACATCAGTGTACAAGTTTTTGTGTAGACAGATGTTTTCACTTATCTTGGGTACGTAACTGGGAGTGGAATTGCTGGGACATACAATAACTATGTTTAAGCTTTTGAGGATCTGCCGGACTGCTTTCCAGAGAGGCTGCACCATTTACATTTCTGTCAGCATTGTAATGAATGTTCCCATCTCTCCGCACCCTCACCAGCACGTACTTCCCTTTAAAAAAAAAATTCTCCCATCCAAATACCCGCATAATATCCTGAAATAAAAAATAAAAAGAATTCTAGCCATCCCTGTGGGTGTGAAGTGGTATCTATCTCATTGTGGTTTGCACAATACCTTTTGTATTCATAGCCCACAGCCCAGCACTAGGTCCAGGATGAGATCTCAATAACGAAAGGCATGAAAACTCCAAGGGATTCTAAGAAAGATCATCAGGATGATTGGTTTCTAATCTTCAGCAAATCAAATTTTAGAATCAGCTGCTTTTTATTTTTTGCCACAAACTGAGTCAAGAAGTAGCAAGTACACTGCCTCAATCTTTGCTCCTGATCATCCTGCACTAATGGGGTGATAACTTTCAGTAGATGGTTACTTCTTTTAGAGTTTAGAGGAATGGCATGTTCAACCCGGGGCAGAAACACAGAGACAGGAAGGGAGAGTTCTAAAGGAAACAAGACCCTTTCCCTTCATCTCAGTTAAAGTTAAGTGTCCAACTCATGGCTCATGTTGGCTTGACCACATCACACCTTCCTCATGGTGAGCTGCCTGTGCTACATGATCGCCTGTCAGAGGGGTTTTCCACAGCAGTGTTCTCTAATTACACGTGTTTCCATTAACAAAAGAAAGAGCTTTGCAGGTTTCTTAGGTACTTGAAGAAATACATACTAGTTTACTAGTAGCCAGAGCATCTGATCTGTCTGCTTCACAGCCCTCTGACAGTGAAGCATGTGCTTTTAGGCAAATAAAATGTCAGCCACCATTAAACAGCATATGGCGATAAGATGACCCTTCCCTCCCTGGGGACCAGCCTCTCCCCAGAAGAGATGGCACTTGAAATAGGAGATGCTTCTAGCGCAGGACGCCTATCCCTCCCAGCCAGGCATGATGGCTGGGGAGCGGGCAGAATGCCCCACACTGGAGGACATGGGCAGTCAGATCGAATGTGAGCCTAGGGGCGAGCTTCTCGGCCAGGAGTGACCAAAGGCTGTCCGCCTGGGCACTTGGGTCTGTGGTTAAGGGGAAGTACCACCCCTAAACTGTCCTGGATTATCTCTACGAAATAGAAAATAGCCCCACGGCCACTTACAGAGGGGTCTAGGCCGACTTGAATTGAACATGGGGGTATGCAACAAGTGAAGGCCGACGTTGCAAGTGAAGTCTGCACCCCTCTTGTCTCTGTGGAATTCCCTCTTAATGGGGTAAGATAAACTGATGTCTCTTGAAATAGATCATGAGGATGTGAACCCGGGTTAGTGGGTCAGCTTGTGTGCAAGTGAACAAACATGTGGCAATATGGACAAGGAGGAGGCCAGCCTTTGTAGGGACAGCCAGTAACCGGGCAGTCTGCTTAGGATTCCAAACAAAACCAACTTTCCTCAGGAGCCTCTGGGCTAATGCATCTGCAGAGAACACCAGAAATTGTCGATAGAATTGGCTTGTTCCTCAAAACATAGTCTCGAAACTTTGCTTGTTCTAATTTGGGGAAACCATATTATGCAAATAATCAAAAATGTGCTGCTTGCCCCCTTGGAAGTAGTGGTTCCTTATGCAACACTGTCTCTGTGTTACGTGTGTAGGAATATAGTCAGTCGGTTCACCAGGTTTTTTTTGCTTGTTTGTTTGTTTTTGGTGATGTAAGTTTTTGTTTTTGTTTTTATTTTTAATTTCAATATATGAAGGGAGTACAAATGTTTTTGTTACGTAAATTCCTTGTATAATGCTTAAGTCAGGCTCTTGGTGTGTCCGTCACCAGAATAGTGTTCATTGTGCCCAACAGGTAAGTTTTTATCCCATGCCTCCCTCCCACCCTCTCCCTTCTTGGTTTCCAGTGTCCTTTGCATCTCTTTTTGCCCATGTGTACCCATCGTTTAGCTCCCACTTATTAGTGAGAACATGTGGTGTCTGGTTTTCCATTTCTGAGATACTTCACTTAGGATAATGGTCTCTGGTTTCAACCAAGTTGCTGCAAAGGACATTATTTCATTCCTTTTTATGGCTGAGGAGTACTCCATGGTATATATACACCATATTTTCTTTATCCGCTCAGGAATTTATGGGCACTTAGGTTGGTTCTAGATTCAACCTAAGCTTTTTGCATCAAGTTTTGCATCAAGTTTTTAAAATATGAGTTTATCATATTTCTGGGCCCCTGATTTGACCAACAACATGGCCACAGCAATGTAATCACTAGCCTTATAAAAACAAAGTTCAACTGTAGTGTCAGGAAAGCTTACTTTGATTAGACAGTTAACATTGTCCAAAAATTCTCACCAACTTTATAATTATTTTCCACTCCTGTAAACTACTTGATTTGAATTTTCAAAGGCCATATATTATTCTTCAAAATAATTCTAAGGTTATAACATTTTAAAGGAGAAAATAAAATAGGTAAAAAGTTAGAACTACAAAAATGTCTGTACACATATGCATTCTTATAGAGTCAAAAATATCGAGGTAAGGAAACTTCTTGTTTCCAATTAATTTTGTCTAAATTTTATTAATCACAGTTTAACAATTCTTCATCTTAACGCTGGATAACTTAATCAACACAAAATTTTAATTAACATAAAATTTTAATTTTGTGTTGATTAAGTTATAGGAAAGTGTCTAAGAAAATGATAAAAATTTTAAAAATAACATTAGTGTTATTAATGTTTTTCATAGAATTTGTCTTTAGAGAAATGTACTGTTAAAAATGAGACCAAGACCGTGCACAGTGGCCCACACCTGTAATCCTAGCACTCTGGGAGGCCCAGGTGGGAGGCTCACTTGAGGTCAGGAGTTCGAGACCAGCCTGAGCAAGAGCAAGACCCCATCTCTGCTAAAAATATAAAAAATTAGCTGGGTGTGGTGGTGCACACCTGTAATCCAACTACTTGGGAGGATCTCTTGAGCCCAGGAGTTTGAGGTTGCTGTGAGCCAGACTGACGCCACGGCACTCTAGCCTGGTGACAGAGCAAGACTCTGTCTCAAAAAAAAAGAAAGAAAAAAAAATGAGGACCAAAGAACCTCATGTTTTTTAGTAGTGTCAACCAATTTTTCTGAAATGCTCTTTTACTTTTTACCAAACGGATGTAACTGACAGGATGATATCATCATCGGCTCCTTTTACTGACAGTCAGTAAATTCCATGACAATCGGCAGCAGCAATGACTAGATCCATAGCTGCAGGAACAGCAGGAAGTTGCAGGCGCTTTCCAAGGCCCTTTCCTCTGAGGAGGCTTGGTGCAGACTCTCCAAATGAGAAGATGAGCTCTCCTTGTCAGGCCTGTAGCGGGAGGGCTGATCCTATGTGTCTAAGTACCTAAACATTTGGATGAAAAATAAAAAATTAGTCAATCATCCAAATGTTTGCCACGATTACATCAAATGTCAGGGTATGTACAAACATCTTGTGAAATGATCGAATTCTAAAGTTCACATCTATGTAACATCTATGTATCATGAACACATGTAACATGAACACATGTTCACATCTATGTATTATACTGCCTTAGTATTTCCATATGAATGATAGTGTCAAGTGTGATGTACCATGGAGATCTGTGTTGAACACAGAAAAAATTCATATATGTATATGAATATATATATATTTTTAAACATATACATAAAATGCATAAAATATGTATTATAATTAATGTGTTGAGCTTAAAAGATAAGTGAAATTGATGAACATAACTATATCTCATCTTCCAAATATAAAATGAAAATGAATATATCTATCCTTTTTCCTCATGGAGATGTAAAATTGGTTTGCAGCAAAACAAAGTAGACTCTGGAGGCAGAACTCTGGTGCTTCAAGGTGTTGTGACTCTTTTTTAGCATTGATTTGACTTTTTATCAAACTTAAATAGAATTCTGAATTTGAGATGGAGGGCTTTTGTGACATTTGAAATTTTTTTGAAATGGTTTAGTCGACCTCAGTTGACGCTAAGCGTTGGATGAATAAATGAATGAAGAGTGAACAAATGGGTGAATGATAAAGTAGGTAGAGTTCTTACCCTGTGGGTTGGATTCTAGTTGGCTGCCAACTGTATGTTTCAGTTTCATAGAAATACTTCCACTGTTTGTTTTTCTCTGGTTTAGTCTCTTAACAAACAGTGCAAGATTGGGAGGGGTATTTGCTGGTATTTAACTGAAACATAGACGCAATCAAGAGGTTGAATTCCGGATTTTTTAAATTGAATCACATTCCTTTATCCATATTGATTTGAGCTTTGGTAAATTCAATTGTTGATATCACCTCAATAATTTTAAGTCTTTCTGAAGCTTAAAAAAAAAAACTGTTTTCAACATAGCTCCAGCAACATAAGAATTTCATCAATTGAAAACTAAGAATCATTTCTGTGGGATGTGTAAAACAAGAAGCTGACCAGCATTATTTTCTTTTTCTTTAATTCAGGATCATTATTGAGAGTTATTCTTGAACTTTATGAAAACCAGATTGGGGCACGAGCATGTTCTCCATCGAATTGTGTTCAAGGAATTGGAACTGAAAATCATTCAAACTAGGAAAACGTGACATCAAAAAATAGTCTACATTCTTTCTTCTCCCTCAGAGTATCTGAGACTGTTTCTGACTAGGAAGCCTTAGGCAGATAGTAGATCTGGATTTTTTTTTTGTTTTTTGGGCTTTTTTTAGAAATGGATGTTTAATTTACCAGTCCGAAAGAGGTCATAATTTCTTTTCAATCACTACTGTGCTGCCTTAGCAATACAACTGTTTATCCTCTCACTTGTTTGCTCAGAAAGCTGGGATTTCTAACCATTGCCCACAGCAAAAATTCCAAATAGGGCCATTCAAGGCCTTCTTTTGTCCAGTCCAGGAGACCTACTCAGCCGCATTTCCTACCTCCTGCCTCTTCCATACAAGCTCCCTCTCAGCTGGAAAAGACTCTGGACTAACTGTTCACCAGTCTCTGTTTTGCTGCTTCAGTCCTTTCTCTCCATTATCCCGTCTCTCCACTTGCTGAATGTTCCACATACACTTCAAGGTATGACACAGTGACACACCCCCTTCCACCTCCTTCTTTTTTTTTTTTTTTTTTTGAGGCAGAGTCTCACTCTGTTGCCCAGGGTAGTGTGCAGTGGCATCATCATAGCTCACTGCAACCTCAAACTCCTGGGCTGTCACTCTTGCTCAGGCTGGTCTTGAACTCCTGACCTCAAGCAATCCTCCTGCCTCAGCCTCCCAGAGTGCTAGCTTTACAGGGGTGAGCCAACACACCCAGCCCAGGCGGTCTTTCTAACCAAGATCTTTCCACCCTTCTCTCTCCTCCCTTAACTAAAACAAATCTTCTCCTTCTACCCACCCCCTCCCACACACACAGACATACACACATGTTCCCAGGATTTAGTCATAACATGTAATCACATTAAAGACACTTGTGTGTGCAAGTTGTTCCCTGCACAAGGATGTCAAGCCCAAGGGAGAAGTAAGGGCAAAAATCCATCTTGCTGTCCACTTGCCAAAACAGGTGCCTGCCCCCATGGCTGTGTCTGTGCAGAGGGGCACCTTTTTCTATTTCACACAAAGGCACTGTATGGACTAGGAGCAGCTCTGTTCATCTGCATCCTTGCTTTTCTAGTTCCCTTTACCAGGGCACAACTTTGTTGAGGGCAATGACTACCTTTTTATTCCCACCATGCCTGGTACAATGCCTTTCTTACACATAGTAAGTTCTCAATGACTGTTCATTGAAGACATGAAAGGTATTTATTAAAAAAAAATTACTTCCACTTATAAATGCAAATATGCAAAGTACTGCAGGAATCAAAAATAGACTTAGCAGATGTAAAACAGTAACTTGTCTGATTTTAAGTGCATCATGGTTCTATCTCAGCTGAGTAGTTTCCTACAAAAATGTGGTGCCCAGTAGTCTTTGTGGAATTTCAGAAATGACATTTGTGACAGATCATGGTAGAGCATGGAAGAGTGGGACAGAAATCCATTTCGGGCTGTTTGTTAAAACAGGCAAAGAATAACATGAAGAATTGTCTGAAGTGGGCAGGACAGAGGTCAGGGAGAACACCCGTGGGAGGTGCGGGAGTCTGGGGTGGAGCCAGTTGCATCAGTCTGAGGTCAGTGTACTTCTTAGAAGTCTACATTAAGCCAAAAACAAAAAACAACAACAAAGCATCCCATCTTAAACCTTGCAGCTAGAATTACTCTGGCCTTACAAACACTGCAAACAGTGTAACTTGATGTGGCCATGCCCTCAAAGTAAACAATTGCTTTGTGAAGCCTTCAGGGGAGAATCAATATTAGTTCTGTTGAAACTTTATTCCATAAATGGGAAATGTCCACAGGACAAACTTTACAGTCCACAAAAAAAATGATGTACTTAAGGTAGGTTTTATGCCTATTTGGTGACATGGCCAGGACTTAAAATTTCAGAGTTCAAGTGGTAACCATTGACCAGCCTGTCAAGAGAAAGGCCTGTGTCTATGTACAAAGTTCCCTAACTATGCACTTCACAGTCCCAGCTTTAAACAACTGTGTGTTGTCCAGGATGTGTTGCATTTATGTGATGACCTGCTTCTTCTTCGGAAGAAACAAGCCTTCTATAGGACACGCATTCACAGAGACTCTCTCTCTCCTTTTTCCTTACAGTCATCCGTGATGTCTGTCTGCTTCGCCCGTTTCCATCCTAACTTGGTGGTTGGTGGCACTTACTCGGGCCAGATTGTCCTCTGGGACAATCGAAGTCATCGAAGGACACCGGTGCAGCGGACACCCTTGTCCGCTGCTGCACATACGGTAAGTCAAACTTTTGTCACATCCGTCTCAGCCATCCAAGCCCTGAAAGAGGAAAGAGCTCAACTCACAAAAGTATGGATGTTTCCAGGAACAAGTTATAAGTATCTTACCCAAAGGAAAAAAGTCATTTTATACAAAAGACACGTGCACTTGAATGTTTATTGCAGCACAATTCACAATCGCAAAGCTGTGGAACCAACCCAAGTGCCCATCAATACATGAGTGGATTAATAAAAGGTGGTATATGTGTACCCTGGAGTACTATTCAGCCATTAAATAGAGTGGTGAACTAATACCTTTTGTAACAACCTGAGTGGAACTGGAGACCATTCTTCTAAGCAAAGTATCACAAGAATGAAAAAACAAATACCACATGTACTCGCTATTAAATTGGGAACTAATTGACCAACAGTCATGTGCACATATAGTACTAAAACTCAACATAAATAAAGTAGGTGGGAGGGGGGAGGAGGGCAAGAGTAAATTCACACCTAACGGGTACAATGTACACTATCCAGGTGATAGACACACTTACAACTTTGAATCAAAATGTACAAAAGCAATTCATGTAACCAAAACATTTGTACCCCTATGATATTCTGAAATTAAAAAAAGAAGTATTTACATTATAGTTATTGTATCTTGACTGACTAAAAGAAAGCCGAGTGAAAAGTGGTTGAAAGAAGCACTGGGTTTAGAGATATTTCTTAATAACCTACATGTTCTAGCATGTAGAAAGGATCTCCTCGGAGGCCCCAAAGACCACCAGTGAAGAGAAACTTTGGAAGAGGCATCTGTGGAATTTTTTTCCTATAGAAACCCTTCACATTTACATTATAAAGTAGAAATACATATTTTCAAATAAAGCATGAAGGGTAAGCATTTCATGTATAGGGATGGTATATATGGGACTTTTGCCAACAGGCCTTTTCCATTTGAGATTTAAGAGAGTACTATGGCTTTAAATTCTGGAATGTGTGATGTAAATCTCAACATAAAGTCTACAGTGACAATATAATCCCTAGGGTTAAAAGTCAACATCTCAAAACCATTACCCATAATTTAGTAGAAGAGGTTCACTATAGTCTTCGTGAGACAACTATTCTGTCATTTCCTTTAAGAGAATGACAGGTGTGTACAGCAATTGTTAGGAGGAATGAGAAGACAGGCATGTCTCCATCAATCCTGGCTACCTTGACATTCAGGATAACTGATGTTCTTTCTCTGAAATGCCCAAATTATGCCCAAGGATACAGCTCTACTATTGTTTTCAATTTCCTTAATGTGGTTGCCTCATCTGTTTCATCTGCTGGCCTCAAAATCATTCTGGCTTGAAAAAGGACTGCTAGCTGCTTCAGCTGAGACCATGAGGAAGAAAATTCTTTCACTCTTGGAAGATTGACAATGGGAAATGACAAATACCAAGTCTGTCCTAATTTTGATTGACGGGGGCCAAAGACACATGCAGGTGAAACTAGTTCTTGGGAATCTTGGGAAATTGCTCTTGCCTACCCTATTTCTCCAAACTAATTACAGAAAATTGTGGCCCAGGAGAAGACAGGCTTAATGCAGGTGTTTGCTCAAGTAGTGTGAAACCACTTCTTGACTCTACGTGGATGTCTGTGCATTGTGAACATACCTTTTGAAATTTCCAAAATTATAAATCCAAATGGTAGAACATTTAGCAATAAGCTTTTGGGGAGAATCCAAACCCAGGGCCTCTTCCAAAGAGTTAACCATTCTTTTTCAAGTAACTTAAGAGTGTGATCATCACAACTAAAATACTATTGTTATCAAATGTAGTGGCATTATTTCTGTTAGAAAATAAACAAAAATGTGTCCACTTTTCTCTTTCACTGTGTTTTATCTAACCCATAACTAAAAGTACACAGTTAATTTTGTGATTGTCTTTCCACTTCCATTATGGCCTGACTGGTTGGAACCAGGATCAAAAAGGAGAAAGAGGCTCACCGCAAATTACTGACTAATTTCCTTTCACACCCACCACACATGTGCATTTGGGACAACAGGAAATCATAATTAAAACAAAAATCCTTCTGCCACACAGTTAGTTTATTCCTGAAATAAATAAAAACAATCTGGCATCCTTACTGGAAAAATAAGCTATACTGTTGTTTCTTTCTTTTCATTAAGTAGAGCTCTGTGTGTGAGTGTGTGTGTGGGGGGGAGAGGGATGCGTGTAGGCATGGTGCAGTATCTGCTTCTGTTTTGTTTTCTTTACAGCTCTCTTTTTTCTTTTAAACCGAGTTCTATTACTCACGGAAGCACAGGCCGGTAGTTCTGATTAAAGCCCAGGAGAGGCTGCCACACACACTCCTTCTCTGGCTGTTTGGCTCTACAAATTCTTCCTGCCTTCTTTCCCCTACTGCACCTTCTGAGTCCTAACCCGTTAGAGTTCTGGTGATTTGTGTTGATGCTCAGTGATTTAACAGAGAAGCCCCATGGTTAGATGGATATCAAGTTTGTAAGAATATTTGGACCCTGCTTTCCCATTCTTCACTTTTAGTAAGCCTACTATTTTTAGGTGAGAATTTCTTACACGCATTCTTCCATCTGATTTCCACACAGAGCTTTGCACGTTGTGTGACTCCAGGTGTGAGTTTGATTGTACGCTGTCTCAGGCTCCACATACACCAGAGACTTGGGAAAGAGTATTGTCTGCCGTCCCACAACCAATCAGTCCTCTTGATATTTAGAGACCTGATCAGGATAACACTTAGTTTCAGACCTCTGCGGTATTTACAACTGTGTAGATCCACCAGGGCTAATTCCTTTGAAAGTTTCAGTAGGAATGTGGTGTGAAAGACATAGGGACTCAGTTGACTATCCATCAACATGGGTGAAAGAGGGGATGTAATTGTCAAAAAAGAAGATGTAATCTTAGGATGCATTAAAGCAGGTGTATTTTTTTTATCACATGAGAATTGACAATTCAATGCACCCAGATTTCTTTGTTCTGCTAGTCAGATTATAGTAAATAGCTCTGTTTCATTCTCAGAACTTCACTGTTAGAGGAACTCAGATAAAATACAGCATATTCAAAAGAGATTGACAAGGATGGGGAAGGTTTTGAAAACCAGCTACCCAAGGAACAGTTGAAGGAATTGGTAATGGTTAGTCTGACTAAGACAGCACTTGTTGGGGGTAGGGGTGATGTGAAACAACAATCTATAAATACTCAAACAGCTGTATTGTTTTGACTTGACCAGCTTGATACTAGATCAAAAATATCTCCTTGGACTTTCTTTATCCTCATGAGTGGAAGAAAAAACTCCCCAGGAATCAATGTTAAAACTGGCTACCCTTTAAGAAAGGTGTTTAAGTGAAGTTTGGACCACCTCTTGGTTGAGGCAGATGAGTAGCTACACTAGATGATTATTACTGCTCCTTCTGACCAGCAGTTTATATGATAATAATAGTTTGGGAACCATCCTTTATATAATATCAACTTTCCAATATTAAAGATTGTTTCATTATAGTTGTGGCGAGGTATTATGGACAGTAACTCATCAAGAGTAAGACTTAGACTGTCAGCTATTTGCAAAGAGAAGCATCAAGTAAGTTGTGGTTTGGCCACTGATAGCTAAGCTGCCTGAAATCAAACCCAAATTGCTGCTAGGTTCTGTTTATGCTAACCTTCCATTTAGTGTTTAATGCGCAGCTGCAAATAATTTTTGGCGTACCGTTTAGAATTCTGCAGTGGGATAACCTACTGGAGTGTGATGGAAGGTTAGAGCATCTTGCTTTCAGTTCCTGGGATGTACAAGTGACCTTTCTCAAGGCCCTGGCCAAATGTAAGCCTCCATACTACTCCAAATGGTATTTTGAAAAATAAATCTATCATTATCCTAGATTTTGCAGTAACATTAAAGGACCTAATTTTATCTCACTAGGTATGTTGTGCCAATAATTCACCACCAATATCTTCCCCCCAAAATTAAATATGCAGATGAATATTAACTACTTTTTATAAAGAATGTTAACAAATGTTCGACACTGTGACTGTAATTCAGATTTAGTAACACATATACCTTCCAAAAGTCAATAGTCCTACCCTTTTGAAGACTGTCTTTTTCCATCACTCATGTCGAGCTTAGAAGCCAAACTCTGCAGCGGAGACCTATCCACATCCCCCTCCCTACCTTGCTTCTGCCCCACCGAGCCTCATTTGCTCCCTTTAGTTCCACTGCGCTGCATCTGACTGAGCAAGGTGAAGCTTTGTAAGGATTTCCACTACTCTGTGTTGCTGCCAGAGCCTTTAGAAAGAAACCAGGTTCAAATCAAAAGTGGCAAATGACCTAAGGCTTGTATTATAGTAGGATTATGTCACTCTTTAATCCTTGTTTTGGAGTAATGTGTTTGACACTCAAATGTAAGCATTTCCTCTTGGATCTGTGTCTGATCCTCCGTGTTTATGTTTCACAGCATCCCGTGTACTGTGTCAATGTTGTCGGGACCCAGAATGCTCACAACCTCATCACTGTCTCCACCGATGGTAAAATGTGTTCCTGGAGCCTGGACATGCTCTCAACTCCCCAGGTGGGTTTGTTTTCCCCTACACATAAGTGCATCCTGGTTAAAAGAGATACCTACTTAATGGAACATAGTTCCTAAAAGCCAAACCCTCACATCCTATAGGAGCTAAAACCAATGGATGCACTTGAAAGAGTGGGGCCTGCTTTCAGCAGTCTCCTCTTGAAGCCAAAACCCATTTCCTTTACCACAAATCATGTAATTATTGTAATACGTTAATCCTTAGGTCAGTTTCAAGTGAAAATGAAATAATCCATTTTAAAGCATAGTAATTATGGAAGTTGCCTCTGGTATGAGTTGTGCTTACCCT
Organism: Propithecus coquereli; assembly: GCF_000956105.1. Taxonomy (NCBI): domain Eukaryota; kingdom Metazoa; phylum Chordata; class Mammalia; order Primates; family Indriidae; genus Propithecus; species Propithecus coquereli. The sequence goes on from NW_012134747.1 coordinate 3,321,240, forward strand.
ACAGCATCGTTAAATAAATGCAAATGAGGTTGGAGCTCAGCAGAGCAATCCCTTATGGGTTCTTGCCTTGGAGAAAAGGTCTCCCAGCAAAACAGAAACCCATACCCTTGCTTGTATCTGCAGCCTAGACAACCGCCTGTGTGTTTGAAGAATTTGTCAAACCATCTGTTTTCCCCTCTGGAATGTTTGTTAGGATGGCTCCTGCCATTCCTTGCTCAACAAATGAGAAGTCAAAAATGAAAAAGTTCCAAAGTTTCCAAACCACTACTGATTGCAGTAATAGGAACCAAACAAAGGAGCAGAAGTAGGAGAGACTGTGGAGAGAACCTGCGTGTAAATGCAACTTGCAAAATATACGTACGGATGCAGACACATGTGCATGCACTCATGAACACATGCACACGCACTCTTTCCACATTTCTCTGTGTGAAAAAACAGTACTTCATCATCCTCCAACTAAAAGCCACAAAGAAGAGTTCATTGTTACAGAATTTGACAAAAATGTAAGGGAACATGAAGAAAATTGTAACGGATATCTAGGAGATAATTTTCAATTTTAACATTCCTATTCCCTTTCCTGGAATAACATCACTAGGATGCCTGTCACACAATTTTAGAAGACATTAAAGTTTCAAAACATACATAAGGAAACATGGAAACTAAAGAACCTCCTTTAAGTCTTCACAAAATACAGATGCACAGAATACTAAGACTACATCAGTTCTTTTTATAACTGTAGGGGGGAAAAGAGAGAGTGCTAATAAGCTGCTTACAAGTGAAGTTCCTCTATTTTTGCTAATCATTAATATTACACAGGTCTGGAGTTGTGTGGGGGTATCTTATGGCTTGGTCTTAAAATTCTCAGCCATGTGTTGTTTTCTTTTAAAAGCACAGAACTTGTAAACATATATAAAAATAGCAAACTATTTAGGAATTTTTAATTGGCCATTTTTTAAATTGCATATGTATTTGTGTAGGTTAAAACCAGTTATACGGGGCTTCAAGACCATTCGTATTAGTGTCAGCACACCCACAGGCTGCTGTGTCTATGCAGAGGTTGAGAATTTCATGGCATGGCTTCTGTGGATGGCACGAAGGAGTAGGAAGCACTGACAGTTATCCTCGTCCCTCTCTCTCCCAGTTAGGCAACCAAAAGACTTCACCTTCCTTGCTGCTATTTTCAGTGATGGGACAGACCACTGGGTGCTCCAGTTTTCTGTATTACATTGTCATAGCGTCTTCTCCTTCAGCCCAGATGTTGATGCACTTGCTATGCGTGGATCTCACAAACTGTGAGCACATCACGGGACCACACGGTCTGTGCTGCGTATGCTGTTAGCATGTGCTTTTGATGTATGGGCTCCTTGGCTGAAATGACCCGGTTTATTTGTTTGTGCAAGAAAAACCGAACTCCCAAGAAACTGTAATGGGAGTTCAGTAGTGATACCCCAGATGGGAGTTCATGATACCCCAGAATGATTTTTCAAAATTATTAATATTTCAGATCCACAAAATAGGCCGTTGGATGTAAATAGCCAGACATACTCAGGAACATTATTTACAGTAAATTACTCTTCTCTGTTATTAAACTTAATTCAGCAGTGTATCTTTTAAAATTGGAAATCTTTAATTTCCAATTTAAAAAATCATTTTATAGAAAATAAAGACTTTCATTAACTATTTTAAAGGCTTATTTAAATATCATTCTTTGTGGGCTTATAGCCTACACATCCAATGGCTGTCCTTCATGAAATCTAGTCCTCGTTGAAATCTGGTTTTTATGACCTGAGTGACAACTTTCTGGTTTTAGTCCATGGAGGACCCACATTCCTGCTTTGACAAATGTGCTTAGTACACCTGATATTAATACATGTGTATTCTCATGAACAATTGATTTTGAAAATGTTTGTAAATACAAGGGTATTGTGTGTTTTATTAAAGCCTGGAGCTGACAAGTGTAACCATTACAGTATTATCTTTAGTTTCTGCACCATTAGTTTCAAAATTCTCACCTGTCATCTCTGCCTGACTTAAGAAGCAGCAGCACATGCTGATGAAATCCAGCCGGCCTGAAACCAGAGCTCCACAGAAGCATGAATGTCAGGGGCAGTAAAGCATGGTTTCTGGCACAGCCGGGGGCTTTTGTAACGCTGTGTGAAAAGCAAACAGACGATTTAGCCAAATGATTTTTCCGTGCTCTCTTTGGCATGGCAAGGAGTTGACAGATGGAAATGTAACCACACCGTGTTTTGGTAGGAGAGCATGGAGCTGGTGTACAATAAGTCCAAGCCTGTCGCTGTTACCGGAATGGCTTTCCCGACGGGAGACGTCAATAACTTTGTGGTTGGCAGTGAGGAGGGTACAGTCTACACGGCTTGTCGTCATGGAAGGTGATTTTCTGTTTTCCTACCGATGACATGTTCCTCATTTCCCAAAGTCTGCTATCACCTTCTGGAGTATATCCACCTTGCATTCTGAGAAAGGCATTTCTGAAGAAATGCACAGCACAACTTCAAGTCTTCCTTATCTTAAAGCATACATACATCCGCTCTGCTCATGGCCATTGGGAAGTCTTTGGTGGTTCTTGCAGCCTTGGGGGGGAAAGTCCAACCTTCTTAGCATATCAGATGAGACCACCTGCCCCTGCCCAGCCTCCTCTTCTCCACACACCTTCAGGCTCCATCCGTGCGCCCATCGGGGTAACAGTGCCCAGATATTTCTCATCCCTCCACCCCTCCACGCACCTGTACATTCACCCTCTGCTGAGTTTAGCGTTACTCTCTGTTTTGCCTGGTTAATGCCTCCTCATCACCCAAGAGCCAGCACAGAGTTCATTCCATGTTGAGACCTATCCTGACTCTTGGGCAAAGAAAACTTCCTCCTTTAAGTCCTACTGAATTTTCATTCCTTTTATTCATTCATTCTTTCAAGGAATATTTACTATTACTAAGAACTTATCATGTGTCAGGCACCATCATAAGGATACAGTAAAGAACAAGGCAGTCATAGAGTTCATGTTCTAGTTAAGGGTAAAAAACAAATAGGCAAGTAAATAGATAGTTTAGGATGACAAGTGCTATGGAGAAAATCAAGGTAGAATAAGTAGAATATGACTATAGGCTGTAAGACTTACCACTTCCTATATTTTTCTTATGCTTCTACAATGATATTAATCATATTTTGTTTCAATTATTCATTCATCTGCCATTTTTCTCTTACTAAACTATTTCCATTTCATCTTTGATTCCCTGGCAAGTTCCTGGCACATAGTAAGTGAGGAGCTAAAAATCTATCTGGGGAATAAAGAAATGACAATTTCTAAATATTATAGAGAAGTGTCTTAAAACCCTTCCTCCCAGGCCGGGCGCGGTGGCTCACGCCTGTAATCGTAGCTCCCTGGGAGGCCGAGGCGGGCGGATTGTTTGAGCTCAGGAGTTCGAAACCAGCCTGAGCAAGAGCGAGACCCCGTCTCTACTAAAAATACAAAGAAATTAATCGGACAACTAAAAATATATAGAAAAAATTAGCCAGGCATGGTGGCCCATGCCTGTAGTCCCAGCTACTCGGGAGGCTGAGGCAGTAGGATCTCTTGAGCCCAGGAGTTTGAGGTTGCTGTGAGCTAGGCTGATGCCACGGCACTCACTCTAGCCCGGGCAACAGAGTGAGACTCTGTCTCAAAAAAAAAAAAAAACCCTTCCTCCCAGTCATAGGGGTTGAAACTGTGGGAGTCACAGAATCCACTGTGCAGTTTCCAGGTGATAAGAACTCTGCCTTGATTGAGAGATTGGCAAATGTCCCCAGAAAACAGAGCCAGCAAGATAAAAGTGGAATCCAATAATTTGGACTAGATTATAAAACTGCATGCAGAACTTAACAGGTGGTCTCACATCTTTTGAAAGATTCACTATGTTCACACTGGTGCTTAATTTCTCTTGTACTTTAGTAGTTCTTGTTCAATTGATTTATTCATCTCTCGCATTCATCTCAGGCTATTAAGATTTAATGAGGACTCACAAATTGTTCCAAGTTCATATTCCTGTGTTTTTGTGACCTGTAGAAGTAACAAGTATCTGTGGCTCAGCTCTGTGATTCTTTTCCATTCAAACAATACAAGCTGTGATGTTCCTGCTATTCTGCACATAGAAACAAACAAGATTTGCCCTGCTCACATGACTTAAAGATGACTTGGTGAGCTGTGTCTCACAGTTCCATGTCCAATGTGCCTCCTTCCTAAAAGCTGGCAAAAAGCACACTTTAAAGTCTTATCAAAGCATATAAAGATCTCATAAAGTTACTCATTCACATACACATTTGCCACACACCTATTTTGAGCAAAGTGTTTTGCTCAATGGTACAGGGCCTGCAGGCATCATTTAAACTTAGTTTCTGTCTTTAAGAAACTGATGAATGATAAATGCACAAATATCCAGAAGACAAGTAGAATGTCATAAGTGGCATGAGAGGCGCAGAGGGTACAGTGGGCCAGATATGGAGCCACAGCTTTACCTGCACACGTGTTGGAACCAACAGGGCATAGGATCAATTGACTTAATCCAGAGTCCTTCCTTATCTGTGAAGGCTATAGAACATGTTCAGTGATAGTTTTCAGATTCCTTCTTTTTTAGTTTCTCTAATGTGCATAACCTTTTCTGTGATGAGTATTTTTGGGCTGTGGCTATTGTCCTTTTCAAGCACAATCAAGTATACGCTCTGAGATTCAAAAAAGGGTCCCTAGGACACACACCACAGATCTCTTTACAACAAACCTCATTTTGGTTTTTACGTTGGTCCATCTAATTCCATCAGAAATATAAAATACAAACCTTAACGAAGTCATAACCTAGCAGGCATTGGCTTTGTAGTAATTATAAATGGGTCATACGGGGCTATAGGGAGAAGCGGGGCATTGCTGTTTTTCACCTAATACAGAGAAGGTGCAAATCCACTTCCATAAGTTAAACAAGGTCTTCATTTTGCACCCTATAAAGCCTTTCAGGATACTGTTAAGAGCAAGTGGAGTCTCACCAGGGCCCACTTCAAAGACCGGTTCCTCGGTTCATTAGAACAAATTTCAACGATCACATGTAGAAGTGCTGTTAGCAGTTTCACTGGGCGTACTTTCTGAGTGCCTGTTACACGGGACACACACTGCAGCACTTTGCGCATGATTCCACATTTTGTTCAGCATGTTGGCATTTATTGGTGCTCCAGAGACCCGCATGTTTTAATAATGGAATTCATTTTTCCTCTTGGTGACACAATATTAAGATTCCACAATCCCCTACATATTTGTCATATGTAAAATCTTATGCACATGAATTTTAAAATATACTATTTTTGGTATATTTTCTCAGATTTCCCTAATTCTGTATGATTGCACGCAGACTATTATTTGATCATAGAGGGCTGGAAATAATCCCAGCTTTGTTAAATAAGTGAAATATGTCTGTGGGTGGCTTTTAAAATGTGTATCACTATTTCTCAGATGTGCTTCTGTTTTTAAAAAAGGTAACAGGGACATAAGATTGTCCTTTTTTCTTTGCTATTTCATGCAACAAATATTTATTGAGCACTTACTGTGTGCTAGACACTTGGCAACAAGAAAGACAAGGTACTTGCCCTTATGGAATTTACAGTGGATTTGTAAGTTTCTCTTCTGTTTTCACTGAAGAGAAAACATCATTTTCTCCATATTTTCTTTAAATCATGTGTATCATGGTGACAAAGGTTTCTACAAAATGTTACATTTTTAGTTATGCCAACTTAATTTAAGAAATTTCCTTGAAAGAATAAATGATTATTCCTCCAAGGACGTATGGAATTTCATAGCCAATAGGCTCCCTCAAAAGAGTTAAAATATAATAGAAGATATACAAAATGCCACTTCAGGAATAAAATAGTCTTACTATAAATACGAAAGCTTCTGAGATCTAAGTATATTTCTTTCCATCAAAATAGCTGCATCTACAATGACAGGACTTGAGGAACTCCTGAAAAAGGATCAAATGATAAAATTTGATATTCAATTCTGAATTTTAAAAACATGTAGTTGCCCCAGATTGTTTTTAATCACCAAAAATAGTGTCATATGTTTGCAAACAATTTCCTTCCCTCAAGATAACGGTGAAAGCAGGTTCATTTTTAGTGGTGTATGGTGGTGGTTCTAAATTATGGAGAAGTCATTATGCAGAGATGAGTTTGGGTTTTTTTTTTTAAGCAATCTCTGATTTGCAAAGGTCACCACTCACATGTGCTCTTCATGCAGCAAAGCTGGCATCGGTGAGGTCTTTGAAGGTCACCAAGGGCCAGTGACGGGAATTAACTGCCACATGGCAGTGGGCCCAATCGACTTTTCCCACCTGTTTGTTACATCATCGTTTGACTGGACTGTCAAACTGTGGACCACAAAGGTAAGAATACCTCGATTGAAATTCTCAGGTAATATATAGGGGAAGAGGATGGTTTTTCATTTTCCAGGGAAGTTGTAGGGGACAGCTGGACCTGAATCCTCTTCCAGGCGAACTGACATTGGAATTTCATACACCCACTGGTGAGCCCAACCTGCCTCAGAGCTAGTTAAGGGTCACTTTCTCAGTCCATTTTACTTATTTTTAAATACGTAAAGTAATACTGGAAAATATTCTAACTGTAAAAAATTCAAATGGTTCAAATAATGATGAAACTGACATCATTCTTCATCAGCTCTAACCTGGTCCACAACATCCCCTTCATTGCCTGTCCCTCAATCCCCTCCCCAGAGGTGACCTCTCTTATCAGTTCAGTGTTGGTCTTCCAGAACGTGGTAGCATTTACTTACTTATGTGTGAACTTAATGGAAAGATATACTTTGGGACTTCAGTTGTTTGTTTTATTGTTTTGTTGGTTGCCTGGGTTTTGGGGGTTTTTTGTGGGTTTTTTTTGTTTGTTTGTTTTTTTCCCGTGGTGGTTTTCAAGCTGGTAAATGGATTATGTTATGTGTGTTTTAAAAGGTAATTGTGACCATGTTTTAGAGCAAGAAGAAAAGCAAAAGCCATCTGAAAGGAAGTTGCAGTAATCTAGGGAAGAAATGACAGTGGCCAGTGGTTTAGACCAGTAGTCTGGGATAGAAAGAAGTAAATGGACTTGAGAACCATTTGAGAGATAAAAGCCACAGAAATTGGTGATTGGTTTGATAGGTGGAAGGAAGGAGAGGGAGTAATCAGCAGAGGGTCCAGGCTTCTGACCTGGGCAGCTGGTGCATCGTGGCAGCCCTCACTGTACTGGAAAGCACCAGAGGAAGGGTGTGGAGGGGAAGAGCTTTGCACATGCTGCGGTTAAGGTGCCTGGGAGGCCCATTTCAACATCTCCACTAGGACAGATGAAGAGAGATAGCTGCAGGTATGCACCTAGTAGCAGTCAGAATAGCAATGATATTCACAGCCAAAAGAGTGTTTTTTAAAAGAAACAACTACGATTCAATCTGAAAGAAGAGGGATACTTAGAAAATAAATGGGAGAAATGGAATTAGAAAAGAGATTAAAAAGTAACTCAAGTAATAAAAGACAAATTAGCATTTTGTGTGTGGCTTCATGGGTATGAATGGAGAAGACCATGTCAAAGGTACATAATGGGCTCTTAATTGTATGAAAAAATGCACAACCTCCTTGTAAGAGAAATTCAAATGAAAACTGAGTTGAGAAACCTATTTTCAGCTTTCAGATGGACAAAAATCTAAGTTTCACAACATACTCTGTGATGAGCGTGAAAGAAACCAGCCATTCTCATTTCCATTGCCATTGAAAATGCAAAATGGCACAACACTATGGAGGAGAATTTGGCAACATCTAAAAATAATACATGTGGCAACATCTAAAAATAATACATGCTTTAACAGAGCAATTTCCACTTCTGGGAATCTATGCCAGAGATAGACTAGCAAAAATAAGAAAAAGACATATCCAATTTGAATTGGACTTACCAGTAAGAACTCATGGTGTGTATTATCTTTAAATATGCAGAAGGATATTCACTGAAAGATTACTTGAATAGCAAAAGACTGAATTCAACTCAAAAATCTCCATCAGTAGGGCACTGGGTGGATCAAAAGTATGGTACATCCCTCCAAGGGAGTATGGCTATGGAGGTGCAAGAAAAAGTGAAGATGATGTCTACATGCTATTAATATCATGGAGTGATCTCTAGGACATATCCTTAAATGAGTAAAGCAAAGTAGAGAGAAGTACAAATAGTGTATTATCATTGTTTAGAATTATATTTATGTATATTTAAAAGTTGAAAGAATAAACCACCAAAAAAAGTTACTTATAGGGAGGCAGGAGGCTGAAAGAAACAAAGATAATAGCCAGACTTCTTTGCATATACCTTGTTTGTACATTTGATGTTGGAACCATGTAAATATCTTATATAGTCTTAAAATGAAATAAAATAAATTTAAAAATTGGTTCCTAAAAAATTTAAAGTAGCATGAATCAACTTTTAGCGTGGTTCAAAGTGGTGGCAAAACCTTACAGTAAGGGATGATTTGAAGTGACTTTAAAATCCTCATGTTGAGTATTCATTCCTAAAGGGATATATTTTAAGGATTAAAAAAAAAAACTACAAAAAAATCTTAAACTACTTCTAGTACTCATATTGCTGGTTGTCTTTTTGTCACTGTTATTCTGAGACTATTGTTTTTGTATTATGACATAAATGATTATGTTGGTGTCATTGAGAACTGAGATTATCAGCTTGGTTAAAAAGAGATACTCAGCACGAAGTTAAGTAACAATTCCGTAGTTATCCTGAATTTGAGTTAGACTTGTCAGTAAGAACTCATGGCGTATATTATTTTTCAATCTAAAAGAATATATATTCACCATACTATCTACCAAAAAGATCTAGAAACAGCGACCAATCCAATAGTAATGACATTCCTGGTGCCCAGAGTGTGCTCCCAAAATACAAGTTCCACTAAAAAGAAACCAGGGATTTCAGAAGAAATTCCTGATTCTAGGTCAAGAGCAGGACATGCATAAAATGAACTGAGAAAATGTTGTTATAACAGAAAGCAAGGAAGCTACCAAGCACTACAAAGTTTGTGTCAAAAAGACTTGGAAGCCAAGTTGAGTAAGCTTTTGCTCACCCAAAGAACTTCAATAAGGGTAATAGATTCATGAGTTGATAATGACACTGAAGAAAATAAACGAAAAACCTCATTGGTCACCTTTAGAGAATACTAGGCAAACCAACTCATGATTTTGAAAGGAAAGAGTCAAACATTTATTCTGTTTTTTCTATAGGATTTGTACTTCAAGGTTACTAAATAGTTGATGAGGGGAAGTTTTTCCAGGTAAGGAATAAGAAATGATAGCATTTTAATATCATCATTTTGCCAACCCTATTATGTAGGCAATGATTATTGGCGATAATATTATTAATATAAAAATTGAAACATTTATACTTATAGAAATAAACAGTAGTGCTTATGAAGTAGGCTTATGAATTTGAATCTGCATCTTATCAATCCTCTAGGTCTCTGAATTTAGAAGCAATGGGAGATGCAGATGCAAAATATTAAATAATACTATAAGGGTATAATCAGCCAGATCCACACTATGTGGAAATCTATGGGACAACTGACTTCATTTCTGCAACAAAACCAAAAAATGTTTTTTCAAGGGCAAAAAAGAAATGGAAGTAGAAACTATAGAATAAAGAACAAAACAAAACTTGAGACATTTCAAACAATTTCAAAATATGGGTCTTAATGTAGATCTAGATTCAAACAACCAACCAATTGAAAAAAATTAGAAGGCAGTCAGAGAAATGCAAAGACTGTATATTTGATGTTATTTATGAATTACAATTTTTAGGTGTGATAATGATACTATGATCACATGAAATGGATTTACCTCTTAGGGATGCATATTGAAACATTTACAACAGAAATTATGTGATGTCAGTGATTTGCTTCAAAATAAGTAGTTGGGAACGGGAGAGCTTGTGGATATAGATGAATAAGATTGGTCATGTATTGACCATTACTGAAGCCAGATGATTGATATTAATCTCTGTATTTACAAATATGTTTAAATTTTTCTATAGTAGAACACTGAAGAAAAACAGAATAAGAGGGAGTGAGTAACAATGATAAATATTTCAGAAAAGTAATATTAGGACTGGAATATGTCCATTGTGTTTAGCAACTCAGAAGCCACTGGTGTCCATGGCAAATCCAGTTTCTTTGGGGTGTGTCGAGGGTGGGACACAAATTACAATGGGTTAAGGAGTGAGTGGAAAGTGAGAAAGCAATAAAGAAAAATGAAGATCTTTTTTTTCTTTACTTTTTAAAAAATATTTTGAGATTGCAGAGACTCTCAAAGATGTTGCTGCTGTAGAAGAGCCAGTAAAGGAGGAGAATAGGAAGTCCCAAAGTGTAAGGTAGAGAAAGGGCCAGGGAAATGTTGGCATGAACGGAATTAACAGCATGGGCAGGGGAATGAGTTTTAAATTTGAGCAGTGATGTCTTTTTTGTGGCAACAGGGGAGCAGGAAAGGATGGGAGTGTCAGTGTGTAGGTTTAGTGGGTAAAGGCAGAGCAAACTCTCCTACGATGGCTATTTTCTTTTAATGAGAGAGGAGATTAAATATTCTGCTGAGTGGGAAGTGAAGGTACCGAAGGAAGCAGATTTCAGCTGGTCACAGAGCCTGGAAAGAGCTGGTTAGAAAAAGCAAAGATGGGCTTTGGGCAGTGTGGAGGCCCCAGTTGCAGTCGGAGACAAGAGTTGTTTAGTGGCTTTAATCTTCAGGACTGATTTCCTTCAAGAGAGCTTGGCAGTGCAGATATGGGCATGAAGGAGGGGGGCAGTTAGATGGATCTGGGGCCAGAGCCTTACCGGTGGGCGATGGGAGGACAAATGAACTTGGAATTTGGAGACATGGACAAGAAAGCGTTCGATGTTATAAGCTAAGGATTCTAAGATGGAGCAGAAAAGAAAGAAAGAGAGACAGGAGAAAGAAAAGGGAGCAAGGGATTGGATGCTCCTGTAAAATCAAAGAACAGGTATGAAGGAAGTAATTGAGTAAGATAATTAGTAAATAATAATAAGAGATTATTATTAGGAAGTGGGATGTTTGGATTTAGTATTTTACAACTGAAATAGTTGTAAGTGATTAAAAAAAAGTCAAAGGTGTGATCATGTGCGTAGCTGAAGTCTAGTGAAGGTGAAATTCAGTGGAAATGAGGGGGTCACAGAAACAAAAGGTCAAAATGCTGGTATGCTGTGGGCTTTGGAGCGGGTCAGGACAATGACCAGACTGGGATAGAAAAAGATGACCAGACAGTGATCACAGTGCTACTGTCCTCAAAAAATTGGGAGGATAGCTCAAAAGAGGTAAAGGATGATACAGCCAGATGGCCTGAGCTTTAAAGAAGCAGAACTTTTTACTGGAGAGCTAAGGAGCTGTGAAAAAGCTCTGGGACGCAAGTAAGAAGCGGACCCTCTTGCCATCCTGAAATAGAATACAAGATAATGAACAGCTTCTACCTTGAGGAGACGGCAGGAGGGGCAGTGAGCTTATGGCACAGCAAGGATTCCTCTGGTGCAGGCAGGAGAGATAGATTCCAGTGAGAAGGCTGAGGATGGAGGCAAAAACATTTACCATGGAATGAAAGATGGGGGCAGGGAGGAGGCCATGGTGGAAACATCTGGAAGGAAGGGAGCAGTGAATGATGGGTTCAGGTGAAATAAGGACTATTAGTGATTTCAGAAAATGCTATGAGACCCCACGAGGAATGGGAATAGGGGCTGGAAAAAAGGGCCTAGAATTCAGAACAGGGTGCTAATCTTGACAAATTCTAGCACAATGAGGACAGCACGAAGGGAGAGGGAATTAAAACATATTACAAGCAAGGAGGTGTCCATGGAAGTCAGAATCTGCTAAGGAGTGTGTAACAATGCACCTGCCAGAAAAAAAAAGAGGAAAAAAAAAAATAAAACCCATTACATTGCCCTCCTGCTAAACCCCCTACCTCCTACCCCCTACCACATCAAGTTTCATCATTAAAGCACTGTCAGGGAAGACTTCACTTTGAAGCAGAAACTTTATTGGAGTGGCTTACCTTGCAAACAGAGGACCAGGCTGCATTCCAGCCAGCTGAGTCAACAAACGCAGAAGAAGCCATTTTCATCCACATGGCTGGAAGGTAGGGAATCCAGTTAGGGAATGAGACTGGAAGCATAGATATATACGTGATTGTGCAGATTTATTTTTATTTTATAGGTGATGACAAGTCATTCTAGGAGGGAATTAATCAAAATTTAATTTTAAGGAATTTGCTTTGCGATACTATGGAAGATGAATTTGCTCGTGGGCCAAGATCAACATTTATTGAGGTCATACTGTGTACTAGGCTTTGTGCTAAATGTTTTAAATCCATCAGTCCATTAAATTATTACAATAAATCTATGAGTAGATATTAGTATCTCATTCTATGTGAGAGGAAAATAGGCACAAGAGAGCTTAAATAACTTGCCTGATGTTCTCAGGGAATAAATGAGGAAACTGGGATTCGAATTCAGATTTGTGTGACCCCATAGCCTATGTTCTTTCCTACACCAGCATGCAGAGCCTGGAGACAAGACGGCCACTTACAAGCCTCATTTGGTCATCCAGTGACTAACTGACCTGATTTGAGAGCAGTCAGTGATGATTCTGATGCCTCTGCCTTAGACATCTGAGTGGAAGAACGGTGGTGCCAGTGACTGAGACAGGGCATTACAGGAGGAGGAGCAGACTTAGGTTGGAGGTAGAAAATTAGCAGGCTGGGCACACTCAAACTGAGGTGCCTAGAGATTCCTACGAGGTGATTGAAGATACTTGTCTCAATACGTTCAGATTGCTGTAACAAAATACCTTAGACTTGGTAATTTCTAAACAACAAAATTTATTGCTAACAGTTCTGAAGGCTGGGATGTCCAAAATCGAAGTCCCAGATTTGGTGTCTGGCGATAGCTCTCTACTTCATAGATGTTGCCTTCTTGCTGTGTCCTCACATGGCAGAAGAGCAAACAGGTCCCTCAAGCCTTTTTATAAGGATACTAATCCCAATCGTGAGGGCAGAGACCTCGTGGCCTAATCACCTCCTAAAACTCCCACCCTTTAATACTTTAATACTATCACACTGAGGATTAAGTTTCAACATATGAATTATGGGGGGTGGGAGGAGGACACAAACATTCAGACCACAGCAATACTGAAGTTCAGGGACAAGAGTTGAGTTAAAAATATAGACATACCAGTGATCAGCATATAGTTAGCCATTTACTCCCAAGGTGAAAATTATGAATAGGATGTGAATTGAAGAGGATATAAGTGCAAACTTGGAGCTGCAGATGCTATGGGTGCTGAGGCATGAGAATGCTCACAAAAGAATGTGATAAAGTATGTTGAAACCCCGAGATGTCAAGAAATATACAGACAGCAAGGCAAGAAGAGGGTCCCATGGACCTCAGTAAGAATGATTTTAGCGGAGCACTGGGGATAGATTGCGGGTGGTTGGAGAGTGAAGAGGGAGGACAGCAAACACAGAAAATACAGACTACTCTTTCAGACAGACATGAGGTGATAAACAGAAGAAGATAGGGCAGCGACTAGCAGGGAAAGCAAGGTCAAGGACGGATTCGATTATTATCGTGTTCTTTCGGAGACTTGAGCAGGTTTGTGGGCTGAAGAGAAGGAGCCAGTGGGAAGTGTAGATCAATAGTGTGTGGTTTAAAAAATGCAGAAAGAGGATTTCAAGTGTCTGTGTGGGGTTGGGGTAGGGAGAAGACGCAGGACACCGGTAAGCCTGGAAAAAGTCTACGGGGAGGTTTAGCTAAATGGAAGTGGAGGGAGAGCAGGGAAGGAGGGAAGGTCCCTCTTTCCTTGGTGAAGTCAGAGACACAGTTATCTGCTAACAGTGATGGGAACTGAGATGTGGTAGGAGAGGAGGGAGGTTTAGAGCAGGTCCTATAAGAGGTAGGAAAGGTCTTGACTCCACAGGATGTCTGAACTGCACAGGTTTGAGGACCACCCAGGGCTAACTATCACAAATGCATTTCATGGTGATGTCTAATTTAAATTTTACAAGGTGATAAGAAGAGCATCAGGAAATAGTAAAGTTGCCTTTGTTGAATCTCTTTTCAGAAATCTACTGAATCTGAGATTCAGAGCTCTCCGCAACCAGCCCACACCATTGCTATAGTAGCAGATCGACAGATTCAGATGTGGGGGATATACTACTTGCCCACAGTTCTAAATTAAGTGTTCTCAACGTGTAACAGCATTACCTGGGGCTTATTAGAAATGCAAATTCTCCAGGTTCCACCCCAGACCTCCTGTATCAAAAGCCCTGGGGATGGAGCCCAGCAATCTGTGTGTAAGCCTTCCAAGTAATCCTGATCCTGCTGGAATATGAAGAGCTGTGCTCTAAATCGCTGTGAAGTTCTCTTTCAACCTTCCCATCCTACAGAGCTGGTGGGACAGTTTGGTTACTTTGAGAGATCCCTGCTTTCTCCCAGGGACCTGGGGAGCTAGTTTAGGGTTCAGGCAGGTGAATGAAAACTATTGTCCCACCCCCAACCAGGTTTCCTTATGTAATTAATGTCTTACTTGTTCTGGCTGTGGGTTTGCACTGTGAATGTACTTGAAACCCCAAAGTAATTATAACTTTTTATGGGGTACTGGGAACAAGAGTTGTGCTTGAAACTCTTGAAGGCATGGGCTAGTATCTTTCTCCTCTTCTTAATTTGAGCAAACATAAAATTCAAAGGAAACAGTAACTACATCTCTTAAAATTGTTAATCACTTTTGCAAGACTATAACTAAAAATAACCTTCTTTGTCTTAATATAAAGGGCAAAGTGAGAAAAATACTATTTTTGAAATACTGGTTTGGCCTTTTTTTTTGGTCTTATTAACAATGAGAATTTCCAGAGAGATGCACAGCTGAGAAAGAAATGAAGTGAGTAATTATTTTAGGCCCTTCTGACAATAAAAATAACCTTCTTTGTCTTAATATAAAGGGCAAAGTGAGAAAAATACTATTTTTGAAATACTGGTTTGGGCTTTTTTTTGGTCTTATTAACAATGAAAATTTCCAGAGAGATGCACAGCTGAGAAAGAAATGAAGTGGGTAATTATTTTAGGCCCTTCTGACAATAATGGTCACCTTAGTAATCTTTATTTTAAACTCACTGGATATTATTATTTTATTATTTGAACAAAAGAAAAGAAGTTTATGGTGGAGTCTCACTCGATAATTGGATTAGAGTTGATGCTAAGAAACAAGACTTGGAAGTAGTCAGAAATCAAATGTAAAAAGAGGCTACCATATAATACTTTGTTCATAGAAAATAAGTATAGTTCATAAAGATAACCAAAAAAAGTTCAAAGGCAAACCAAACAACAGAAAACATTGGCAATACAAATGTGCATTTTCTATACTCTGCTAACCAAGAATTCACATTTCTAACACAAGATGAAATATTAAAAAAGAAAATCTGTATTCCAGGGGAGAATGTCATGCTGGAATTAGTGCACTGAGAGAAAGGAATCTAATCTTGAAGCCTGTAGCCAAGTCCATATGAAATCACTTTGCATAACTAAAATGATTGCCAGAGAGACAATAGCACATCACATACTATGCTACAATTTCAAAGATCAAAATTAAAAAATAAAACTTCTCTACATAGAATTTTAGAAATATTTCAGTTAAATGGAAAAATATATTTGGAGAAAATTCAGTCATTGTTAATTATCTTTGTGATTTGAATAATTAATATCCCATTAATTTTATATTTAGTTTTATTAAAACTCTCCTCGAAGATTGAGCAGGTTGACTTTTTGAACTAGGAAAGGCTAAGGGAGGACTATAATACTGCATGTTTGGGGGGTATTTGAGGTTCTTAACAACACACAAAAGACTGGCTTAGTTTACGAACACCAAATAGTCACATTTATTATAGGTGGATAATTTACCTACCTAATAGTATTATGCAATCTTGATATTTTTAAATGATTCTCTCTTATTTTATTACCTAAGTTGACTTACTAAGAAAAAATAAGGAATTGCACATTAGTGACAGAACACTTTTTTTGGTCAGAAACATAAGGCAATATAAATAAGGGCATTTTTTTTTTAGCACAGTAATGGAAATTTCATTGTTGATAGTGACAGTTTTGTTGATCAACTTAATTATCAACATATTCTGTTTTAACTCGAGGTAAGATATATTGAGGGAAGCGAAGGAAATAAACTATATGACTCCTGCCCCTGTAGAATAAAAAGTTAAAATATAACCATGTGTGGCAAATACCATTGTTATTGTTGGTTACCATACAGACAGTATATGGGAGATTCGAAATGAATGGTAGAGCAGTCAGATGTGTCCTAGTTGGGGCGTGGGGAGTAAGCACGGAAGATGCAGAGTGTAGGTCCTCTACCTAGCCACATGTGAATTCTCATACTTAGCATCATCTGTCTCTGTTTCTGTGTGCCCAACTTCCCCTTCCATCCAACCCATTGCAAACAAAACGAAACGCAAACCCTCGACCTTGCTGTCCCTTTTCTGTCCTGTTTATCTTCTGCCTTTTCCCCCCCCAGACTTCAGTTTCACCCCCTACAGTCTGTATTTATCCTCATGATTGCCACTAGACCCGCTCCTTTAAAAGTTGCCCTGACCTGCTTCTTGGCTGTTCCTGGGGTCATTTTGCCATTTTCATTTCCTTTGATGACTTTGCTGCTTTAATAATGTTGATTAGTCCCTTGGAACATCCTTCTTTAAGTACATCAGTGAGGCTGCTTTTAGAGTACAGTAAAAAGCCGCATGCTTAAGTCTATCCTTTATGATCCTTTTAAAAAGTAAAAATGCATTGCCTGAATAAATTCTGTTGAGTACCAACTCTTACCTTTTACTGTATCTTAGCACTTTAAATTTCCCATCCATCAAAAAATGCTGGAGTTCATGCTTAGAAATAAAGTATGTACTCTTGGCTGGATTAAAACATTCATTATTCCACTCAGCTTTTCTGTTTGCTGAGGTTTTGGATAATTTTTTTTCCTGTGCTGCAGTTTAGCTTAGTGGCTAGACAAGTTATGAGTCTTTGGACTTTCTATCATTGCATCCAGTTTGGAAAGTTTCAGTAAATTCCAATTAAACATTGGGTTAATATTTATTTTGGTCCTGGTACAGCTTCAGAAGGATTTAGTTTCTTGATACTGTCTGTGTATTTGCCAGGTCAGTCCCTTTCTTTAGACTTCAAAGGGCTTATATTTCTTTTACTCGTATTGATGCTATCTTCTAAATCCTTTCTGCGCTAGACTTTTGGGCCCTAAAATTCAATTCCTTTGTGTTGACTGGTCAGGTACATGGCCTAACTTAACCCGTCTGTTGGTATGTGATGTGGATCTTGGACACCACCCTGGGGTGCTGTCATCCAAAAACCTTTCACATTTGATTGATGGAAATCACTGACTTCCTTCAAATGTATCTTGACATTGGATAATCTGTCTTAGTAGTTAACATGCATCTCAGTCCTCTAATCTTTTAACAGTGATTCTGAGAATGAAATTTTCTGAGTGACTGGAGAATGATGACTTTGCACGAATTAGACACATAATCTTCAATTTTCAAGCAACTACTGTGAAATCAATAAATAAGCATTACCTATTTTACTTTTATATCCTCTGCCAGGGTTAAAATAAAGATGACTGGCTTAGCTGATTGTTTTCCCTCTTACCTACTAGAAAAGAATGATAATTTGAATTTATTACAAATGAAAGAGATTGGAAATTTTTTTTCCCTAGGGAAGAACATTAGTTTTAATACCTTTCAAATATATTCATTAAAAATTGTTATATATTGTAATAAGTGTTAAATATGGCTATTTTATAAATAATACAATGATAAAACTACTTTTGTCTTGTCCACTGAATCATGGTGAGTATGCAACTGCAATCACATTGCTATTCTTTCCCTTTAAGACTGTGAGCTCCCTGAGAGTAGGCCTTTGTCTTTTTCGTCTGTGTCCCCGTTACCTGGCATGGTGCTTGGGACCTAGTAGGCACTTAATAAATCATGGATTTAATACATAAACAAATAAACCCTAGGTTTTTTTTTTAAAGATATACATTGAAGACATAACTGTAGCAAATATTTACTTAGCAGTGGTTTTGAGCAGTAAAATTCATGGTCATGATGTAGAAATATAATATTAATAATTAGAAAACTGAGGTTAAGCTCTCAAAATCCTATTAGGAAATATTTAAGACATTGTATTATTTGGGAGTGGGAACCTAAGGCAACCATCCAAGAGTAGAGTGGCCTTCTCAATATTTTCCTTACAAAGTAGATGAGTAGAATTCCACTTAGTTTTTAAGAATGGTCTAAAGAGCTAGGCAACCCGAGCATGTGTTCCTTTGCTGCCCCTCCCATCAAGAGGGTGAGCATTTGTCTGATTGAGCAAGAGAAGAGGTTCTCCAACAGCTCTGGCTGAGGGGCACGTGCTCCTGTACAATTACTTCTTGGCATACTATATAGCCCAGTTACATGCAGGAATGCTCTTTCTAAAGAGACCCCTGGGAAAGTCTGTCTCTTGTAGGATGTGGTTCCTTCCAGAAGAATGGAGCCCATCTCGTCTCTAAATCACAGCTTATAAGAGAAATCCCTATCTCACACTAAGGTGGTGGAGGGAGGATGGTGAGGGCAATGTTCTAAAGAGGCTTCTCAAAGTAGGTGACATCCAAGCTCAAGTTTGAAGGAGGTGTTAGGTAAAGGGAGAAAGGAAAGATCATTCCAGCAAAATGAACGGAGTATGCAAAAACACAGAAGCATGGGATAGTTGACACTCTCCAGCTGTGTGAATTTAGAAAAGGTACTTAACCTCTCTGTGCAGCAGTTTATTCATCTATAAAATGGAGATTAAAATACTACCTATTTCATAAGAGTTCTTGTGAAAATTATGAATTAATGTATGTAAAGCTCTCAGAACTGTGCTAAGCATAGAATAAGCATTATTAAAGTAGTAGCAATAGTAATAATTACTGCCATTACTATTAAATATTGTGGTTATTGTTGCTGTTATGATTTGGATGTTGGAGTGATTTAGTGGGGCGTGAGCATACATGACCCAGGGGGGGCTAATAAAGGGATGGCTCCGAGGGCAGAAAGGACCAGATGATGAAAGGCAGTATGTGATGCCATCAATGGAGTGTAGACTGAAGGTGACTAAGGTGACAGCTTAAGTTCAAGTGGGGCCTCATCACCTCTTGCTTGATATCATGCAGAGTGAGGGTGGGCACTAAGGACATCTCACCTTCCCCTCTGTGTTCTGAACCACGGGGATGGCATAATGTTCATTCTGCATCTGATGCCTGCTTTATCAAATCACCAGCAGTATTTGTGTTCCACAGTAACCCCTGGATGCATCCCATGGATCCCTCCGATTCTGACATTAATCAATTGGATGATTAATTCACATGCTCACAATTCCACCTTGTTCAGTGACAGCAGCCTGATTAGCCAGTGTCTGCTTTTGCAGTCCTCCATGAGACTTCCCCTCCCAACTCATGCCACACCTACATTTCCAGATGACAATAATCATAATAATACTTGAAGCCTCTTTTAACTGAATAATCCATGTGACCGGCATTGTGCCACTGATGTCATATAATTGTAAGTGTATTTATGTAAATATACTGCCACATGACCTCATCTTCAATGGATCATTGCAGAATTATCTCATCTTACCTTCCTGCTAGCTTTATATTTACTTGCTTCTATGTTGTGTCTTCAATTTGACTTTTCTTTTTATCAACTTATAATTGTTTTTAAAATCTGGGGGCTAAATATATATTCCCTTCCTCATCCTTCTTGGTTCCAACAAATTTCTGTCACTAGTACTCTTAGTCCTCACCCGAAGTCCCATTAGTCTATTCACGCCCGCTCCTTCAAGTCCTGACTTCTCAAAGGGGATTTAAATAGGGCAAGACAAGAAGACAGAAGTACTTCCATTTGTCTTAGATCTAAGGAAAGTACATGTAAGGACTTTTTCTTGGTATATTCTAGTATTAATTACTTTTACAATATCTATATATTTCTTTAACTTGTTTGACAATTTATTACATAATTACGCATTCTTCTTTCAGCATTGGACATCACATTGTTCATCTTTATCCTGTAGTCTGCCAGCGTTTCACTCAATATAGAATGAACAGAATTGCCCATTAGGAGAAATTACTACTTTATCAGCTTGGGACAATAAACATTTGGAGATTGTTTTCAATCTTCTAGTACTTTGTAAAGAATAAATAAGCATTTTGTAGTGAGAAAATAAATATAATTAATCTTTGAAAACTCTCTTTTTTCTTTCTAAAGTGGAGTAACTGGCCTTCCCATAAATTCTGGAGAATCAGGCTTCAGTGTTTACTACTGGAAGCACACCAGCTCTGTGGAAGTTTCTAGAAAGGAATGCTGTGGAATTGGCGGGAGAGTGAAATAGCTTTCTCTCCTGCCCCCTGGTTCATTGGCTTGAACTCAGCCCAAGTCAAAAGTAAGAAGAGGTCTCTTATAAGCTGTCAGTTTCCTTCTCACTTAGGACCTTCCTTAATTAAAAACTTAACTTTTAAACCAGAGTACCTGTTTACCTCTCTGCCAGGCCCAGTGGTATTAGGGGATGCAGTGGGTCACCAAGCCATGAGGGTTATGCTTGAGACTCTTGGCTCCCACCCACAATGGAACTTAATTTATGCCTCATTGGCTTGATTTTTCTTTCTCTCAATCACCCTCTTTTAACAAAGGCCAGTAAATGGGCTGAGTTTTGCTCTTCTTCTGCTATTAGAACCATTTTCTTAATACAACAATCCATGGACCATCAAAATGAAGTGTGTGTGTGTGTGTGTGTGTGTGTGTATATGATTTTTATTTCTTCTCTTTATAGTATTTTGTGTAATCTAGATCTGTAATAAGTTAAAGTGGCCATGTTCTTCTCTGAGAATGCTCTTTCCTACCTCCACCTCAGAAAGTCTATCCATTGGGAAAGTGGTTCCTTAAAAGCAGAGAATGACTACGTTTTCTTTATCATGTTTGTGACAAAATTATTACCAGTTTCTCTGGGGTGGGTCTCTCCCCATGCTCATTCTTCCTATGTAATCGTCTTAGATAATCTTCCTAAAATACACCTTTCATTATGCCATTTCTTTATACTACAACATGCAACAGTGTTTGTATTCTGTGGAATTTTAATAGGCATTTTTTAGAGGTAGGAGTTCCAAGATTAAAAAAAAATACAGGAAGAGTTAAAGGCAACAAGCATCTTTAGCAAGGCGGCCTTTTAAACTTATTCCTCAAGAACGGGCTGGATAAATGGCATGTGGAGATCCTTAGGCTGACTTAAATATGGGATTTGTTTTTACTCAAGTGCACTGAAAGAACAGTATTCCTTGAAACATAACTCGGAAACTGTGACTGATAACTGCTCTACTGACTTTCCTAATCATTTCAAACACCTCAACATGCATTTCATGGTTCTCCACACCTTTGGACAAGCATCTAACCATTAGTCTCACAAGTTCTAAATACAGTCTTTCCAATTTGCATTCCTGGTAATAATGTCAAACAAGTAAATTTTAAAATCAGTAAGGATAGGGATTATTTGAACAACACAATTAACAAACTTGAATATATTGAGAGAGAGAAAGGAAGAATTAAGTGTTCAGAAATAGTGTTTAGAGACGGAGACGTGACAGGGCTCTAACAGGCCACGGAAGGAGCTTTGCATGAAGACATGCACAATGCCAGCACCACTTGGAATAGTGATCAAATAAATATACCACTTGTTTTTTATAAGGTCTTTATGTCCTTTTTAGAATCAAAGTTCATGTTTGGGAAATGAGATAGAAGGACAACAAGAAAATCTGGGTTAAGTCCTAGAAATCAGTCCTCAGGAGGACCCTGCAGATCCCCTATGCAGTTCTCTAATTTTACATAAAAGAAAACCAGTGTCTAGAGAGGAGTGATTTAAATATCCTTCTAGTTCCATAATTTTTCCTTCTCATGTTAAATGTGATTGAATTTGTTAGAAATTGGTGTGTTAAAGAAAATGGTTTAATATCTTGAACTACCGGCCTATTCTTATGTGCCATTTAATAGTAGACTCACATTCATGAATAACTTACCAGATTTTATATGGTTTGATAATGCAGCACTCCTATAGTCATAAAACCATTCTTATAGTAATTTTAATCAACACCAAAGAAATCAGCACTTGAATATAATGTAAATGATTTTTTACTGTATTTATGTATTAATTACTTCCCTCTTCTCCACTGAGCTATGAGCTTCTTGAGATCAGTGGCCATATTTCATATCTATTCTATATGCCCCATAGCTTTCGGGCAGTGTAGTAAATGATTAATATGTAATATAGGCTGGTTGTCTTACTGACCACTTACATATCAATTAAATTAAGCCATTAGCACTCACATTGCTAGCAACAGTGATAAAGCAGGATAATCTCTGGGATATTATATTTATTGCAAATTTATTTCAATACTCATTTGGCTACCCTGATGACTGAAACACAGCTCCACCCCCATGGACTCACAAAGACACCTCTGTCCATTCTGTATTGATATTTCTGACTACTTTAGTCTCCATCTATCACCCTTTTTCTACTCCATTGATCCTTTCCCCTTTCCGTCCAATCAAATGTACCCAGGAGTGTTTACATACCAATCTACATGTTATCATTACAAAACATGCAAGAATATAATAACAGTGAAAATTTAATTAAGATTCTGCCATGAAGTGAAGGCAAATATTGTCTTCTCTATCCTTCTAATCAAAGGAATACTAGATTTGATCAATTATTCATTCATTAAATCAGTAATCATGGAGAACTTAATGTTTTTAACTTCATACCAGGGAATTGGGTTAGAAATGAGGCACTGCCCCTGGTGCCAGCAGGTTCAAATAATGCATCTTATTACTCAAACTTGTATGATAAATAGAACTTCTTTGAAGGAAAAACTTTTTTGTCAACCTTTAGTATTAAATTATTTTAATTATAATGGAATTTAAATACACATGGACAAAGAACAAGCTATATACTCCTTATTCTTATTCATCGATTACATAACTATTGAGAGCTTACTGTGGTCCAGGTGCTGGGAATATCACAGTGACAAAGGTAGATAAAATCTTTGATTTCATAGAATGTTCATTCTGGTGGAAGAAAAAATGTGGAAACCAAAAGAAATAAATATAGTTAATTCTCATTATGCGTGGCAGTTATATTCTATAAAGTTGCCACAAACACTGAATTGGCAAATACTGAACCATTGTTTCTAGGGGAATACAAGATTCCTATAGGTTTCCACCATTGTCATCAACTGATCAATATGTGGTCTTGTTTTATGGTGTTTCTGTTTAAAAGCACTTCATTATTTAATATGTACTGTTGGTTCATTGACATGGACTCCCAGCCAACCCCTCATTCCTGAGGAAAGCTTGTCCAACATATATTTTTTCAGTACGGCACATCACAGCCTCCTTGTGCTTAGGAACACCAGACAGCACCTCAGCACTGTGCTTGGGGGCCATTCTAAACACCTAAATCACCAATAAAAAAAAATGCAAAAATGCGAAAAACATGACACCAACTAGATAGCAAAAAGAATGTTTGTTTACGTTATGAAAGCTGAAACAAGAAAGCAGAATATAGTCTTATTCCATCATCAGCTGGGAACATGTGCCACTGCACACTTATCCATGAATGACCTTGAAATATTGATATTGGGGGTTACAAATAAATTTTAGAGAGTAGGAGAATTTGCACATAAGGAATCCATGAATAATAAGGATTGACTGTGCACAATAAATAATCAGATAGTAATAGATGTTACAAAGGAAATGAAGCAGAGTTAGGGATACAGAGTGACAGGGACTTGGAAGAGCTATTCGATGTGGGTGACTAGAACACTTGAGTAGATGTGTGTCATGAGCAGTAACTAATTAGCCCTGTGAAGATGAGGAGCAGAGGGAGCAAGGGTTAAAGTCTGTGACAAAGGAGTGAGCTTGACTCATTGAAGGAGAAGGTGAAAGGCCTCCATGTTTGCAGGGAAACTAGAACAGAAGATGAGCTTGAAAAGGTAATCGGGGGTCAGATAACACACGATCTTCTTGGCCTAACAAGGAGTTCCGATTCTGTTCTAAAGGGCAATGGGAAGCCCCTGAGGGTTTTAAAACATATTGAGCTATAGCTTATAATTCTTAAATAATTTTACAGCCCCCTCAAGTTCACAAATTGAATTTACCCCCAAACAATGCCATTTAAATGAACCACATAAACTTCATGTGACAAATGACGTTTTGCTGCAGCTAAAGTGCTGTTCACAGAGTGACTATCAGGCTGACTTCGTGGTGCAGGTTCTTCCCAGTCCAGCCACCTATGTGACTCTGTGCTGCGTGATGGCTCCAACAACTACCCTCCCTGGCACAAATGCATCATTTCCTATTCATGGTTCCTCGGTGAGGTTTTTCTCCCCCGAGTCTGTCATGACTGCAGCAACGACAATCCTGCCGGCCTGGACTCTGACGTACACAGTTACAAAGCTGCAGCCTGCAGATGAGTCACACCATGCTTACATATTTTTTTGACTCTCACCTAAAAGAAAACATAAAATCAATGTTTCCCTTAGAGAACTCAGACACCCTTACTCTCAAGAATGAAACCCACAGCCCCCCAGGATTGTATGAAAATCTTGCTCTCACAGAAGATTTTAAGGACAGTGAAAATACTCTGTATGATGCTATAATGGTAGACACGTGTCACTGTAAATATGTCCAAATGCATAGAATATACAACACCAAGAGTGAACCCCAGTGTGAACTATGGAGCCTCGGTGAAAACGATGTGTCAGTTGTAACAAATGTACCATGCTGGGGGGCATGTCGATAATGGGGGAGGGCATGCATGTGTCACAGTGGGGGTATATGGGAAATCTCTATACTTTTCTACTCAATTTTGCTGTGAGCCTAAAACTGCTCAGAAAAATTAAGACAAAACCCCTTGCTATACATGCAAAACTAAATGACACTTCAGTCATGAAGTAAGAGTATATTTAAATACTACAAACAGCATAAAACAGACTCCACAACAGCCCCAAATGGAGCACCTTAAAACTGCCATCCTCAATCCCCAGGCCATGGACCAGTAGGGGTCCATGGCCTGTTAGGAACTGGCCACACAGCAGGAGGTGAGCGGCAGGTGAGTGAGTGAAGCTTCATCTGTATTTACAGCTGCTCCCCATCACTCATCATCCCCCCAAACCCTCACCCCTGTCTGTGGAAAAATTGTCTTTCATGAAACCAGTCCCTGATGCCGAAAAGCTTGAGGACCACTGCCTTAAAAGAAGTCAGAAAACAAGGGCTGAGGCCCAGGGGAAGGAACACCCCCATGCATTCTGTAGGTGTTTGAGAGACAGTGGAGTTAGGCAGGACAGGATTGGGCTGGCAGGAGAAGGAAAGGGAATAGTCCATTCTACCAGGGAAGTATGCAGCATGAACAAAGGCTGGAGACCAGAATGGATTCAGTGTGGGGAGGAGATTATGAACGTAGCCGACCAGCTGGAGCAGAGGTTTTTGATTAGGGTGTGAGGGGAAAACACACTTGGAACGCCTGGTCCTGCCGTTTCAGCAGGGTTCTGCCCAGCGGGATCAGATGGTGGTATGCATAGCCCCGCACTGTCTTGTTACGGAGCTGGCTGTGGGATCTGTGGCATGGAGGTACTTTCTCAATGTAGCTATTTGTACTGAGCCTGTCACTAGCTCAGCAAGAGGTAAAAATTACTTGACAGTCTCTCCTGCTCTTACCCATCCAAAGCGTGAGAGAGAGTGCGGGGTGTCAGTCAGAGTGGGTGGGCGTCGGGGAGAGTGAGTCCCTAAGAACTGGAGCTTTCAGGGAAGGAGAATAAACGGGATTAGGAGGCTTAGCCACAGTTGGGGGATGCCCATGCCAGGCGAGCAGGCCCCCACAGTGGAGTCTCTGCATCTTTTCACCTCTCTATAGTTAGCCCTACTTGACTGGGTATGGAAAGAGAGTGTCTCCTCTCTCTTAATCTCTCTCTCTCTCTCTCTCTCTCTCTCTCACACACACACACACACACATACACACACACACACACACACATTATCAAAAATCACATCACAATTTTTAAAATCTCAGCTAATGACCCTTCTTGGAATCAAAAAGCCACATTTTGGTACAATTCTATTTGTTCCCTATTAAATTGCAAATGTGGACCATTCACCATATGTGGTGCAGTCATTTAAACCCATTTGACTTCTTAAAACAGGGTGATAACATTTTGGATTTCAATTTTGTTTGTCCTATAAGAGTCTTGAGTTTTGGCCAAAAACCCAGGCTTTGGATGAATGTGCCTTAGACCTCACTTTTTGTCATGAGGCCAAGTGGACTTGGGAGAGAGGGTGGAGCTGTCTGTTGAGACATGATTTTTAGTTTTGCCCTTTGCCTCTGGAGCCAGGGCCCTGGCCCACGTCCAGCCCCACGAAGAGAAGATTATGGTATTTTCTAGGTAATTTTAAGGAGCACAAACCCAAACTAAAGTCAGGTGGTTTCAAGTCTGCACTGAATTTTTCATGTTAGGGATTTGTCATGATTTGGGTTTTCGGCAGAGCTGTATTTTAAATGATGAAGGGAGTTCTATTCATCTGGAGACAGGCATGTTTTGGTTGTTTGCTAATGACCTCTGGTTTTGCTTATGGGGAGTTTTGTTAACAAATGGAAATGTAACAAAATAAAACACTTTCTTTCTTTTTTACTTTCTTTTTTTTTTTCTTTTTCTCTTTTTTTAAACAATGGGAACCCTTGTGGTAAACTGTCAAAACCAAGCTATAGATATTGGTTATTGTAGCCTCGTTAATACTGTGTAAAAATAAGTTAGTCACTTTGGCAATCAGACACATTCTTCTGATCTCCTGTCGTTGCTTTTAAACAGAGCCTTCTCCTGGCTGTTTGATAGATCCTATTGTTAAGAGAACTGTAGAAATGTATTCAAAAATTCTTCGGAATTTTTTTCAACCTCTGGAACCTATTCAGCAATAATTAGCCTTTAAGGCAGCTGATAAGGACAGCTCGGCAGGGGGCTGCTATGGAGTTTAAAGGTTAACCCCAACCTCTGGATGAGAAGGTGTCAGTTCTAGGACCCACCTCACTCTGCTTGCCCCCACTTCCTATCTCCCCTCTCCCCTTCAGCCACCTTTTCTAAAAGAAAGAGAAGTCAAGGCTAAGTCTGCAGAAGGTAACAAAATTAAACAAAAATACGCTCTAAACTCAAGTGCAGAAGACTTCTGTTTCAGGGAAAAATAGCTCTGCCTTCAGGCAAAAGTGACTGAACCAAATTGTAATTTCTGGTTCAAGTTTAGTCGGATCCCTGGGATGGTTTGAGTTATTTGTATTAAGATAGCATTGACTTCCCCATAGCTTTCCACTCTCCATCCATACTTGTCCCGGTTGTCTCAAGAACATCACAGGACTATGGGTATGATTTAAAGCTCAGTTGAAAAATTCAAAAGAGGCTCTGCTGTCTCCAGAGAGAGACTATTTTTATGTTCATTACAACCTGTCCCTTTCAATGGAAAGCACAGTAGAGCTGAGGGTCAAGCCTCCATCACTGACTGCAAAGGGATGTGTTCAGGAAGGGGAGAAGTAGCTGCTCAGAAGTAGCCTTCCATCTCTCTAAAATTGCATTCTTGGTGACAACTGCATAAATGCAGAATTGTAAATGTGCCCATGTAGATGAGCATTAGAAGTCAAGAGAAAAAAAGAATCTGCCTTTTCTTCTCCTTTGAGAGTTGCATTAGTTTGTTAGGGCCGCCATAACAAAGCACCGCGGACTGGATTGTTTATACAACAGAAATGCATTCTCTCACAGTTCTGGAGGCTACAAGTCCAAGATCAAGGTGTCATCAGGGCTGGTTTCTTCTGAAGGCCTCTCTCCTGGGCTTGCAGATGGCTAAATTCTCCCTGGGTCTTCACATGGTCTTCCCTCTGTACGTGTCTGTGTCCTAATCTCCTCTTTTTGTAAAAGGACACCTTTCTTATTGGAGTAGAGCCCATCCTTAAGAGACCTCATTTAAACTTAATTACCTCTTTGAAGGCCTTATCTCCAAATATAGTCATATGCTAAGGTACTCAGGGTTAGGATATCAACATAGGAATTGGTGGTGGGAGTGGGGAGGACACAATTCTGCCCATAAGAGCTACGAATATTTCATTATCACAATGGACACTTGGTTATGGACAAAAAAGAATTAACAATGTTGAGCTTCCCATGAGGTCTTTTCACCACCACCATAGCACCCCGTAGACCTAGTACCTGAAGGGCTCCAGTCCCTCCAAGGCTGACTCCCAGGGGCAACAGAACCTCGAAGGATCCACAGATGTTGAGGGAAAGTAGCAGAAACGTTGATGCAATGTGGTTAATGTGAGAGGTGATGCTGAATCCAGAGACCATTTCATTATGATCACCATCTTCAGAATATATTTACTAAGTGGTGCAGGATGTCTACTTGCTATGTGATACTGGTTTGGATTCCAGCTTCTTTAGAGTTGATGCCTGTTTCTAGTCATTTTGTTCTTCAGACAAATAAATATGTCAGAATATTGCATGGAAAGATATATTATTCTCTCTCTCATTGAAATTTATGTGTTTCAGGTACATACTGTTGATTTAAGTCAAAGGATATGTTTTCTTTTTAATAAGATAAAACTTATTGGACATTAAATTCCCATTGCCTTGTTCCTATGGTACACAGAAAATTCCTGGCTAGATTTCCTACTGTTCAACTCACTAGTGGCCCACTTTTTATTATTAATACTACTTTTCATGTAACTTTCCTGCTCAAGAAGAGTCCCTGGTGTTTTTCTGTGGTGTACAAACATGCTGAAATCTTTGCCATGACTGGGCAGCAACTATGACCTTCATCAGAGGTTAGGCCTCAAGGTACCAGAGTGAGGGAAAAGGTTCTGAACTAAAGCTGCACACTAGAAGCACAATAGTCAACCCAAGGAGGATACGAAATTGAAAATCCATCAAAGAAAGTAGAAGTTCATCCCTGGGGAGTCTAAGAAAGAATCTCGAGCCCAGGGAATCAGAGGAAGGCTCAAGGCTCTGTTCACAGGTGTCAAGCAGAAATGGAACTGGACCCAAAAGCTAACTGAGTGATCACCCACTTTCAATACATTTTGTCTGCCTTCTGTTTTGCAGGCTTTATGCCATGTGCTTGAGATATAAAGAAGTGGTTTAAAACATCAAGGATGTTATGTCTAAATAGAGAGTGGGTGGTCTTAAGGCAAAAAAAAAGAAAGAAAAAGAAGAAGAAGGCCCTAGACACAAACACCAGTAGGGATATTATGATCCTCTTAGAAATTAGTGGTTGGCGATTAGATGGGTTGGATTAAAATATCACAAACATGTCCTATAATTTGGGTTAACTTGCAAACCACTTGAAGAGCCAGTGTGCATCCACATTGACCACTGCCACATTTCCCAACCACCCTCAATCAAACCTATCAACCTTCTAACACTTCTTGCTCCAAGGCCATTGGTGAATCCCTAATCACTGTATGCAGTGGCTTCTTCTTAGTACTCATCTTATATCATACTGACCAGCACCCCTCATTCTTGCAGCTCTCTCCTGCCCAGTTAGTTATGTTCTCCTGCTTTGCCTTGGCTCTCTTCCCTGGTTCTTTCTACTTTACTCTCTTGGCCGATTTGTTCAAAATATCCACCACAGTCCTTCTTTTTCTCTTTCCTCCCTACTTTCTCCTTTCCTTCAGCATCTCCTGTGATGATTCCTTACCGTGGACTTCAAGCCTGCCCTCTTTCTTTTCTTTTCTTCTCTTTTCTTTTCTTTCTGAGAAGGGGTCTCGCTATATTGCTCAGGCTGGTCTCGAACTCCTCGGCTCAAACCATTCTCCCATCTCAGCCTCCCAAGTAGCTAGGATTAGAGGTGTGAGCCACCATTTTCAGCTACCTCTTTCAATGCCAGACTTGTATTTCCACTATTAGCTTAACCTGAGATTCACTTCCAGAGACTCAAATGCACGATGTTTAAAATACAAATCAGATCTTCTTCCCTTACTCTATTCTTTCTTCTATTTTCTACTCATTTCATGGTTTTTGTCATTCAGTTGCCCACTCTAGAAAAGCTGAAAACACTATCATGAATGTTAAAGTCTCTGAATCTGTTTAGCACATAGCACATCGATCAATGCACATTTAATAAATTAGTAGATTATTGCAGCAAAAACTCCTAACTATATACTCAAGACTTTGCATAACATGCCCAACCCCTTGCTCTACCCAACCCAAAATTATTATTTTATTTTTATTATTTCTTAAGAAAAATTCTCAGAGTCCACCTGGGCTGTACCCACCTCACGCCTTTACATCCGTCTGGGAATACCATCCTTACTTATGTAGCCAAGCTTTGCATGTTTTTCTTTCCCCTCCTTGACTATTTTCCTTACCATTTATCAAAGTTTATGCATCTTTCAAGGCAGGTCCCCTCACCTGTCCTAGATAATACCTGCCTTGACCACATCAGACC
Organism: Propithecus coquereli; assembly: GCF_000956105.1. Taxonomy (NCBI): domain Eukaryota; kingdom Metazoa; phylum Chordata; class Mammalia; order Primates; family Indriidae; genus Propithecus; species Propithecus coquereli. The sequence goes on from NW_012134747.1 coordinate 3,351,894, forward strand.
GTGGTAACCACCAACACACCACCACCGCCCCCAGTCTTCAAATTCCTCTGGCACCTAACATCTGTACCACAGAATTTAGCACCTGGCTACATACTTGTTCTCTTTCTTTGGTATAAACAAGGCAGAGAGCCAGTCTATTTCCAGTGATTCGCAGACATGGTAAATTCCTCCTTAAGTTTTTCCCAGGAATGTGTCTTTGAGGAGGAATTTATGTTCTTCCTTTCTTTAGACAGTGAAATCTATGTACCGCCTTGTGATATGATGTGTTTTCCCTTTTGTCTTAGTTATCAGGAAATTTAGAGCTGTTTCAGTACCAGATTGTAATAATCAGCTTATCTCAGGATCCTGGTAATAGCTATCTATTCTGCCTGCCTTCTTTAGAACTCTGTTGTGTGTTTGTTCTTAATTTTGCAGTATATTTAACTTGTAAGACTCCATAAATCCTTTTGGAACAAAGTGAGAAAATAGATCCCCAAATAAGCAATATTCTTCTCTTATTATTTCATAATTCTCATTTTCCTACCTGGATTGTTAGTGCTTGAGAACAGAGTCAGATCTTTTATTTCTTTTGATTGCCCAAAGTAGAAAGCATATGTTAGGTCCCTAATTAATCACTGTTGATGGATTAATACTCTTGGATATCCTAACTAAAATATGTGCTTTGTTAAAGTAAGTTAGATTATTTTAACTGAGATGGAAACATCTCCTACGATGACATCATTCTAACAAAGGGCCCTAGCATTATCTATTTCTGCTAGCATTTTGTTAAATGTTCAACATATCAGAAGAAAAACACAATAAAAAATCAAAAGTTAAAGTTTTAGCTATTACAGTATCTAAGCATAATATTTAAAACAGGCAAGAGGATTAACCAAATCAATAGTTTATGCCAGTAACACTTACCGGATAACAGAGTGCATTTTTTTCCACAACCCCAAAGCCCTGCTGGCTGCCTTTCTGATAAACACGATATTCACGTGGTGTCTGACTTATTTTTTTCTTCCCTTATCCCCATATTCACTCCCCCTTTCTAACATAAGAGAGCAAACATTAAAATTGGCTTTTGATAAAACTACCTGTGCCAGTCATCAGATTCTTTTCTTTCTCACCTTTTTTTTTTTGGTTCCCTTTTTAGGCTCACCCAGGGAGAATACTTTAACTTTGAAAGAAACCACAAGAATGTAATCCTAAAGTCACCCCCAGACTTGGCCTGTGTTCATACTTCCTGTCCTTTTACCTCCACCTCTACCCTACCCCCGCAAACATTCATCCACCAACACATACCTATGGCTGTTAAATATTTATACAGACGTGTGAAAAATTCGTAAAAGTACAAACACTTTTGAGACTTAAAATCCTCTCAGCTGACTGGGCTTTACCATTGTGCAAGAAGTAAGAGCTTAGTGAATCCTTTCTTTTGCTCCTTTAACCAGAGTGGAAACATTTGCCTTTTCATTTTAATTATATACCGCACTGGTTGCCTTCCCCAACCTTCTCCTTCTAAGTAGAGAGAGAGCGGGGAGGAATAAAAAGGAGAATAACAGATATAACTATCTACATTATTATGAGATTCAGAGATACCCTCACCCCACCTCCCTGCTCTAACCTGCATTTTTTATCTAACATTGGAAAGTAAATTAAAACTCATCCTTATAGCTAAAGTAGCTGTTTTTGGCCAAACCAATGTGGGTCCATCTTGACCAGCCTCCTGTGACCTCTTAATCTTGCAAGTTGTCCAGGACACATAATTAATAATAGATTATTTTCCCATGGCCGATTCCATTGTCCTGAATCTCCTCACCTCACATTTAGCTCATGTTCACTTCTTAAATAGAAATTAATTTCAATTTGGTTTAAGTGAAACAGAATAAGGTAAGCAAATCTGCTGTAAAGCAGGAAGCATATTAAATATATTCTACATTTGAACAGAATATTTTGAACTTCTCCTATTTGGGATTCTCCATACTGTTTCTCCCCACTATTAAAATAAATACAAGTATTAGCTATACTAATAATAGATATGATATAAAAGATACATTACATTTAATACCAGGAGACATGGGAGTGCAGAGCTACAAAAAAACTCTTCTTGATTCTTTGAAAATGTGCCCTTTATGTATAGGTGTCCAGAAAGTATCCAGCCATTGTTAATATAATAAGTACAATGACATGGCTGAACACTTTCCGGACAGCCCTCATATATGTTGTCAATTGTTGATGCAAGAAGTAGAATTGAAAATTTAGATAATTTTACCATTTGATTTTAACCCTGTTTGACAGGACCAATCTGGGCATTTGGATATATGACTTCTTGAAAAAAAAATAAAATTTGTCTAAATGTTATATTGACTCAATGTAGTGAGATCACTAATGTCATATTAGCTTTGGGAGCTGGCAAACATTACCCTAAGCATTTGAGAAATAAGTACAAAGGAGGATTCAAAATGTCATCTATGGATCTGAATTTGTATGTGATATTTTTAAAACTTTCTTTAAGAATTATATATATATATACATATATATTTAACTTATTTATGTCAGTGAGACAGTTTGTAAGCCAGATGCTAGAGTAGAGGTTGACAGTTTAAGGACCAGAGTGGAAATATTTTGCCACTTAACCTACCCACTAGTAAAATGCAGCTTTGCAATTTGATATTAAATAGGTAATAAATAAGCCTGCATATACCACTTTCCTTGCTCGTTCTTCTAACTTCCAAGGCTCTGAGGCACTGATACAAGCACATGTCTAGCTGCTTCTAGGTCTGGTCCCTTCTCACCCCTGTACACCCCGTAATCCTTAATACCAATATCCACCTCTTCCCTCCAGCCTCCAAATGCAGCCTCTAATCCACCTGACCTTTATAGGTATATAGAATGCTTCTTTGTCTAACTAATATCATGTTGGATTTGAAACCACTCAGCCATGGTAGAGACAGGGTTGGGGCAGTAACAACTAAAGAGGGGCTCTTTGGAACCCGCTTACCTCCTTCTACTGTCACGTGATCTTTCTGAGAGCGACTATAAGTCCAGAATGAGGATAACAGCTGAGAGAACAGCCACCTCAATTGTACTAATGAACCAACTTGGCTGACCCAGTTTTGCAGGTAAATGACCCTCTCTGCCCTGCTTTCGCTCAAATAAGCAAGAAGGCAGAACGTACCAAAGGAGCCAGAGCAGTTGTGATGTCTGCAAGAGACAATTCAAAAGAGCATCCCACTCGCTTAGTGTTTTCACAATGGTTCTGTATAGATTTGTGCTATTAAAAAGCCAGTTTTAAAAGAGAACCTTTAGGTGGAGCTGATATTCATAAAAAATCATGCCAGTGCGGGAAATGCTCCTTTTATGAATTAAGCAAAGCTTGTAGCTTTTTCCGTGGCTTTAAACACTCAAACACTAGTCAAAACCTGTGAATATGTATACATTCTTTTATATGGATAATTAGCCTCTTTATTGGTGGCGCCTCCTGGATTAGGAGGATTCTTCCATGCAAATAAGCAGGAGAGGGAGACAGTGTAACAAAGAACACCTTTCATGTGGCTTCAGTACTTATTTAGCAAAACTACATTTATAGAGAAGCAAATGCTGCATTCTTGAATTTCCATAACCTTCTTTCAAATTGTTTTATATTAAGTAATTCAAATTAAAGTTCTTACATATTTTTGATTAATACACACAAACAACAAATAGACCCACTATACGTATTCTATTGAGAATATTTCACTCTAATTGCATATATCTAATTTTGAAAATCTGACCATTATAGAAACAGGTAAAGATATCATGCAGTGATCACATATATTGTTTTAATATTAGCCACAGATTTTAAGATAAATATAGGATTCTTTGTGCATTAGAAGAATCTCAAACTAAGTGGCAAAGTTTTCCAGTGATAGTACCAAATTCATAACACCTCTCTCCGGCCAAGAGAGTTGGTTTTTTGGTTTGGTTTGGTTTGGTCTGTGAGTTTCAGTTTATTTGTTTGTTTAAGCACTTTCTTTTTATGGTAGAAGCATCCACTTTTGTGTGAGCCTGAAGTTTTGGGGTCCTTTGGTGGTTTTCTTAAAGTGATATTGTGGTCTCACATTTTAATGTTTCCTGGAAGAACTGGCTAGCTATTTATTTTAATAACTTCACAGGAACCCACATGACAATTTTTGAAGGACATTTTCTTATTACTCATTGTTTATTATTTTGGTCATCATTTTTCCAAAAAGGATATAGTTTTCAAGGTAAGATTCCATTTATTTTCCTTTTATTTTAGAATTAAAATTTAGAAATTTTACTATTAGTTTTCTGTCCCTTCCCCCACCTACCCACGTAATACCCCTCCCACATTACCCCTCGCCTCCAAAAGGTAGTTTCATTTCTACTAAATCAACTTTAAAAGCTGAAATGCAACCTCAAGAACCACAGTGTTTGGAGGTGTTAGGAGACATTTTAACATAAATCTTCCTACTCATCAGCCTTCAAAACAGTAAATCCTGTTGGGATACCTAGAATTGCCTGATAAGAGGGAAATAAATAATATAGAAGAAAATAACCATTCTATTCTCTAGGTATAACTTTGGCACATATCTGACATTAGAAATAGAAACTTATCTCTTATGAAATCATTTTATAGTTAACTGCAAAAATCTGTAGGTCTATTCATTTTCAGAAGTATACTTATGAAATTGAAGCTCCATGCTAGAGATAAAGTCTTTGTTGTATTAATAAAATGTTGGTGGATGTTGTAAAGTTTTTAATTTTTAACAGATTTCATTATCTGCCTCTCTTATGTGAATTTAATATTCTTTATTCCCTAAGTAATCAAATAGGAGGTCTATTATTACTTCTATAATTTCAATTTTTTTATTAAAAACCACCCTGGTGCATTTGTGTATGTATATTTTAATGAAATTAAAATTTAGGAACAAAACACTGTCATATGGATTCCACAAAATATCAAAGAAGATTGCATTAATTGTAATATGTACCTTTAAATAGAACTTTGGAAAAAACTTTCACATACTTTAGTCCATTCTATTCTTAGTGTAGGGCAACAAAACACATAAATAGAAGTCATATAATCACAAAACTAATAGAAACCCTTGAGGCCAGCTCCAGCCTTCCATCTTACAGATGAGAAAACTAAGATCCAAGGATGTTAAGTGAAATTTCCCCAGGTCTGCAGTTTTCCACTTTTTCCATTACCTTTTCTGCTCCATACTACCTGTGTTATCCGCACTTTTCAGGTAATATAATTGAAGTTCCTCATCCAGAGCCTCACAGACCTTCAGTGAACTGGACCCCAGATCTTTGCCTTCTAACACCATTTTATTCTACTCTCCAGTGCACATCCTGATGTTAATCTCTGCTGCTTAAAGAACCATTCCCATCTTATTTCTAGCTTTCAGAAGAAAAATATTTCCATTCATTTTACAAGGTGCTAAAAAATCCTGCAAATATATGGTAACATCCTCAGGATTATTAATAACAGGCTCAGGAAATGGAATAAAGATTGTGATATTTTTTAACTATTTCTACAAGTTACATAGTATGTGCTTAGTAAATACTGGATGAATTGAATGGGAGAGAAAAGAGTAGAGGTAAGAGATTATATTGTTTTTTCTTTGAGGACTGAAGACCATTGCTATGTTTTATAGAACTCTACAGTTCCAGCAAACAGAGGATATGCTTAACAACTAGGAAAACCTGAAAACTAAATCCAACTTTACCACTTAACAAGTTTTGTGGCCTTGAGAAAGTTACTAACTTTCCTGAACCATAATTTTCTTTTCGGTAAATAACCATCTACCTTACAGAGATTTTATGTGGATTAAATTAGACAATGTATGTATAGAGTCAGGCACACAACAAACACCCAACAATTTACCCTTCCTCGCCCTAGATGTCTGTCTAGGAGGGACTGCTAGTAGCCTGCTGCTCTGCTCTGTTTGAGAGTCAGAGTATTAAAATCAAGCTGGGCTGTGTCTGGATATTTCAGCATTATTGGAACAGCCCTGGAAACTTGACTAACACACAGGGTGTCACAGCTTTGTATCACTGGCATGTGCCACACGTGCAGCAGGTTGTGTAGTGATATAATTTTCCTTTTTCTTTTTTCTTTAACAGTTTGCTGATGCTAGACATGGCATTAAAAAAGGAAACACATAGGTGAAGGGGCTTTTGTCTAGTGAAACTTGACTGTTTTAAAAAACACTTTCTATAATAACATGCTATGGAACAATATTTAGTTTACTAAGTGGCCTTGCGTATTTTGCAGAGTAAATATTTAAAATCGTAAAGCTTCTGTGGCTTTAATATATACAAATGATATTACAGAATTCTTTCTCAGAATCATTGGTCAAATTTGCCCCCACACTCTCCACCTTTCCAAAACTTACAGTGTCCTAAAATCAGTGGTAATATACTGGAAAGCTATAACACGTTGGTGGATCCAGAAATTTATGTCTCATAAATTTAAAAACAGATTCTTTAACACCTGATGCTTTTGATTTCTTTTATGAAATTCATGATATATGTGGGTTTACTATAAAATCTTTTATATTTAGCATTTGAGATAGATTTTTAACCAGGTTTTCAGATTACCCTTTGAACACGAATAAAATAGAATGATAAAATCCCTTTGTTGAAAAAAGTACAATGAATATTCAAAATAGCATTATTGTAAAAATAGCATTCGCCTGTGCCCATAGCTCATGCCTATGCTATACTTGGAAACTAGTGGTTCATAGAGTTCAACCCTCTTGGTACCCTGATAATAAGTTCAATCAATCTGATCAAGACTTTCCCAGCCTGTGAATTTATCAAGGTTAAACAAAGCCTTTGAAAAAATGAGCCCTCCTCCCTTCTCCCAAACATGCATATACTGTAGCCTAGAATTACTTGCACAGTGACTTTTATAATAAAAGGTTCAGGGGGTGAAGTGTGATAAGGAAGTTGGAGAAAGACTAGAGAACAATAGCATTTCAATCAATACTATTAAACATGAGAAACAGCGTTTTCGTAACATGAATAATAGCAGTTATTTCCAGATGTTTAAAAAGTGAAGTCTCCAGGATCTACTACAATTTTGATTAAATTTCTCATAGAAGAAACTACTAAAAGAAAAAAAGGAAAGAAACAGAATGTTAAAGATTAACAGAATAATTTATTAAGGGAATTAATGTGTCAAATAATACCAGGTCTTCAGAAAATTATTGTTTCAAGCTGGATGGTCTTTTAATTGATCAAAACAAGGATTGCAGTTGTGTTATATGTTTATTGTATGTCTGTATGTGTATGTCTATATCTAGACCTCTATGTCCTCAGATATACTATCTGCTGGGTTAATGAGGATAACCCAGAATTGACTTGTTAAAGCATGTACAAATCTTTAACATCCTTTGACTTTAAAGAAAAAATTGTATTTATGTTCTTTAACAAATAGTGGCTGGCTAACTATAAAGTCAAGAATTTGCAGAGGAAATAATCTTCTGCTAAGAGTTAGAATTTAATATTTATCAGTAGTCAGTGAAGGACCAGGTACTCCACACTGTCTTTTTAAAAAAATTAATAAGGAAAAATGATACAATCATGCTATTTTCAGATATCATTGGATATTTAGATTTTCTGGAGAAAGTAGTTTGAATCATCTGGGCCAAACAGTGAGAGGAAGAATGAAGCTACATAAATAGCCAATAAACATATAATTTTAGCTTCAAATCACACTGCAAACATACATATTTTGGCATAAAAGAATTATAGAATAATAAAATCCAAAACTATAAAGCTAATGTCCAGGTAATTATTTTTGATATCTCAATGTCATATATTTCTTTTCAAATTACAACCCCCATCAGATACTTTTTGAATTAAAAATAAGACACATCATGCACACACACACACACACACACACACATGCACACACTCACACACCCACAATGGCCTATCTGAAATCTTTTATGTTGCTTTAATGTGTTAAATTTTTGTTCACATCTAAAATCTTCTGTGTTACTTTAATATATTAAAATTTTGTTCCGTTCTAAGCAGTAATTTTTAACTGTCAAAGCAATATAATTCATGGAAAGAGAAATCACTTATAGTTACTACCTTAACAAATTTTTGCATGAGATTTAGGTTATAGAAGTTTTATTGTTTTTGCACTGAGTTTTCTCACTTTGATTTCCGCAAATGTATTTTGCGCATTTTACATTCACTAAAAGTACACTTTGGGAGTTCACTCTAACATTTGGAGCTTATTCCCTATAGACACATTCTTTGAGCATTCTATGCAGAAAGGATTTGATTGTTCATACTGTATGTTATCTTTTCTTGATCCTATTACTCTGGCCTGTACAGGCATTCAGTGGAACCCAGGAAGAGAGTACAGACAGCTGACTGGATGAAGAAGACATTGGGGGAAAAAACTCCCATTGTTTAGATTTCTGTCAGAGGATATAAGAATACTTAATTTCTTTTATCTCTAGGGCTTTCATTATCATTTAAATTTCATTTTACATTAATTGATCAGGGATTAGTAAAGCCATTATGCAGAAATTAGAATAAGACAAGCCAGATGGAATGAATAATTCATGAAGTCCAATTACGTTTTATTTCTGGTGTACTTTCAAACTTGCCTCTGACTTCTGTGCTATTTTGATGTGACAATATTCACTGGAAATCAAGAGTGCCATTTTAATTTATTGTATCCCTCTGGAGTGGAAGCATTTGCATGCAGTGGGGGTATGCTAACTCATTTCCCCCCAGAACATCAATTTTAGGGATCTTGGAAATACTGGGTGATCTAGAAAATATGGTTCATTTTCTATGGGCACAGCAATGAGCCACATTAGCCTACCTGATTTGGGTGAACTGTCCCCATGTAGAGAAACTAGTTTCTTAGGACCGCGAACTTTGCACCTCCTGGAAGAGCTGTAATCCCCTTTAAAATATTTGTCCCCAGTCCTGCCTCAAAGGAACCGTTAAAATATGAATTTGGTCTAGAGTTGGGCTGGAAACAGCCGCAGCCGTTGCAGCTACAGAGGAGGACCACGAGGTGGCAGGGGCTGCCTTCATTGCGAAGGGTTCGGGCGACCGGGACCGCCGGGGCTTCGGAGCATCCCCTTGTGTCTGAGCCGGGCGGATCACGGCTGGGGTTTAGGCTCCGGGCGTCTCGCAAAGCGTTGCCCGGCGAGAATTCCCAACTAATGGGCAGTCCCGTCCACCTGTCTGGAATGTCTCATGCGACTGTGTCTGAAACCGCCTCCCCCCGCCCGTCCAGGCCCCCAGCCCCTCCAGACCCCCCCCTCCGGTATTTATTTATGCCACTGGACAGTTCTAGTCACATTAAAGCTCCGGTTCACCTTCTCAAGGACTTTCATCTCGGGAAGTTTTATGACACTTTGTGAATGTGCAAAGTTTTTAATTAGGCTCTCTAGACAGCCCGAGGCAGCAGCAGCGCCACAAAGTCTTCACGGTCTCTCTGCTTTACAGCACAACAAGCCGCTCTACTCCTTTGAAGACAATGCAGACTATGTGTACGATGTCATGTGGTCCCCCGTGCATCCCGCGCTCTTTGCCTGCGTGGACGGGATGGGGCGCTTGGACCTCTGGAACCTCAACAATGACACCGAGGTGAGCGGCGGCTCAGGCGCCCGGGCCGGAGGGCTGGGAGGGGGGCGCCGTCGGCCGCTCGCAGTCTCTCCGTCTTTCTCCAAAACGGCCTTTTTTTGGACAGACCCTCCAGTTGTAGCAGGGCTGCTGGCCTCCCGTTCTTGACTACTCTGAAGGGAATTGGCAGATGCATTGGCCCCAGATCACTTAATCCCACTTCAGCTTAAACTGTGGCAGATCCTGGACAATTAACGACCCCTTTTTTGCAAAGAGCAAAACGATACGTGTTCACGCCTTTCCCAATGGGGAAGGACACACAGGCGTTTTTCAGAGCCGTGTTGAAATAACTTTATTGGCAAACACTTGGAAAAGTAAGCTTTTGTGGATACTGATTTTAGATTGGGCTTTTAAAAAGGGCTATTTTGTCAATGTTTGCTATTTGCACGATTTCTGTTTTGAATATATGAAAGGTGATTCTTTGAGTATTTTATGTTTAGCTCTTTTATCCATTTGCTTTTTACCAAGGTAAATATTCCCTGTCTAAGATATTGAACTCAAAGGCAGATTTTAACAATAGTCTCTAACTTTGAACATGTATATCCAACTCAGTATTTTTTTTTTAAAGATTTTAACATGTCACATTTAGAGTAGTCCACAAGTGAAAATACCCATTTTAAAAAAAAAAAAAACAGTTGATTAAATAAACATTCTGTTTTAAAAGCGTGCTATAAAAATTTATATTTTAAAAATTATGCCATGTGCATTTTTCCTTGTTTCCACTCTCTCAGAATTATTGAGGTGCTAATTCAGCTACTTTGTTTTTTTTTTTTCTTCTGTTTTGGGGAGCTTAACCTAAATATTAAATGTCCTTCAATTTTATAAAATAAGATAGTCTCTGCATCATTTCCTGGTTTCTGATTCAGTGAAGTTCTCCATAAATAAGAATGGACAGGTAAGAGGAACAAGTGCTGAAAACTATATGTCAAGTGGAGAACAACAGAAAGGTCTTTTGAAGTGTTTTGAGCAGGAAACAGCTCAGCCTTTTTAATTAGGAAGCCCACAGCTGGAGGACATGAGGAGGAGTGGACTTCCCTAGTATTTTTTTTTTTTTTTGTGGGAGGGGGCAGGGAAATATTCCTCAGGTGTTATTATAGAGTCATTGTATCTTCAAGGACATATACACCTATCTTTTAATAATCTTTCAATTTAAGTCTCTTTCTCCTTTTAGCTATAAGAACTATATGACAAAGATAAGAGTTATGTAATGAAGTATCTTTGAAAATAATCAAAAGGCATGAATATGTGAAATGCCCATGATTTTGGATGTTGAAATGTTTATAACATTATTGCTTTTACTAGAAAGATGTTATTACTCTACATTGTAAGCATTTCCCAAAGTCTTTCATCACTGTTGATTAAAATCATATTGCTTCTGTTTGCTAAGAAACTCACTTAAAGCAACCCAAAAAACCAACGTTTCCTGGATTGACTTAGGAGACCTCTGTATTACAAATCAGGCTTACTTGAGGTGATGTTTAGGTGATAGGCAACTACAATGCGTGGGAAGGAAGTGAATGTTCCACAAATTCCTTAATAATTCCTATGTAACTGTTTTTTTTTTTCAGTCTGTTTTTTAGATAAAATGAAAGTAATACTTCAACATTGTCAAACGTAATTTTTTCCCTCTGCTTTCTCTAGGTATCAAGAGACATCCTCATGAGAGTTTTATAGCTAAACACTTTTTAAAAAATCAATATTGGTCATGCAAACTGCTTAGTTTTGTGGTAAACATGACTCTGCTTTCACAGTAATAGTAGAGAGATAGTGAATCTGACTTAAATCCAGTAATGAACTGAACACTTTAAAATCTTCAAATGATTTTTGCCTTCTAGAAATTTGAACAAGATTTTTCAAATATTTTTCAGATTAAGAATTAGATTTGTTAAAAGAAAAAAACCCGAAAACTAAATTCCCAGTGCAGCAATGTGTTTTGTTGTTATTGTTCAAATTACAATGTTTTAGACCAGGTTTTCCCTATGCAAGGATAGTTCACATTTATCTACCTCAGTATTACCAATTTCTACTGCTTAATGTAATAATTTATGCTATATATACATACGTGTGTGTGTATGTATGTATTTTGTCTTTGTAATTAAAATGGTAGAGCCATGAAGGCTGAAAATATTTGCAAAACCAAAGAGAAGGAGACAGAAAATACATGAATTATTTTTATCATAGATTCATCAGTTTTGAAAGGTCATTACTGATCAAATTAATAGAAATATATTTTGTCAATTCCTTCATGCATTCATTAATTTTTAGCACATAATATAGGCTGTGATAGTTATTTTCTGCTATTTATAATATCTATGAAAAGAGTATTTTAAAAGGCTTAAAATATTGTTTCAGTTTTCAATAGTACTTACATTTCAAATAAATAAAATTCTTAAAAATGTATTAGGCATTATTTTAAATGTCAAAAGATCACCTTCTTTTCAGGATTAATTTTTCGTTTCATTTATATTAAGATTAAACATTTTATTTAATTTTTAAGATTGTTCATAGATAAAATCTGATACTGAATAGAATTAGGTAATAGAATTAGGTAAGCATCCTGTATGATCCTTCTAAATTATGGTGTTAAAAATTAGCTCTGAAGACTGTAGCTGAATCACAGATTTGTTTTCTGAGCAGCACAATAATAATAAAGTGTATTGACAGAATTATGGTCCATCTAAATTCACATTGTTTCAGCCTTTGAAAGGTTTGGTTAAGAATTCAGACTCTAGCCTGCACAGCAGGTACCTTTGTTGTAGAAATTGTATATTTTTAAAAAATAAATGAGCCAGGGACTTTTGGGAGTTTTTTTGTTCACAATTGACATACAGTGATTTAAGCGGGTGAAAGAATTTTTATTGATTTCAAGATTAAGTTTAAACATAGATTCTTACATATGATGGAGTTTTTATTGCTATTTTAAAGATAGGTATTGGGTCAATAATTTCGTATAAACAGATGGTTTCAATTCCCTGAATAACAGAATGCCAGGCGTGCTAAGTCACAGTACATGTTGTGTTCCCATCCTAATGCGACATGTTTATTAGACAGGTCTTAAACAGTGGTATGAGATGATCTTGGTGGCCCTCTTTTCACCATTTTTTTTTCTTTTTGTTTTAACATTTATCTTTTTCTTTCTTAATGGGATGTTGTCATTTCCTATTCAACATTCTTATAGAAAGCTCAGATCTCATCTTCCAACCTTGAAAATAAGAATTTACACAACGAATGATGGAAAAGAGGTAGACATACTAAAATTTCATTTTCCAAATACTAAGGTTCTTATAAATACCATAGGTTCCATTTCAGTGCCTCTAGTTCATTGTAATAATAATTATTATTATAATTATCAGTGTTTTTAGGTTTGGAATGTTTATAAAGAAGATATAAGGCGTTTTCTAAGAGTAGGTGGCTCCATTCTATCAAGATACCACCCTGGGGACATTGTCAAAATTATGGATTGCCTGCCACACCTCACCCTGGTACTTCCAGGCAGAGGAAAACAGAAAAAAAGAAAAGAAAGAAAGAAGGAAAAAAAGAAGGAGAATTTGAGGGTTTTGAAGTTTTTTACCTGCATGCCTTCTTTTCTTCTTGTGATCATTTCCTCCCCATGAAGTTTGGAAGGATCAATACCTACATTAATTTTTCCCTGAAGACTCATATTAATATGACTTTTATTCCACCATACACTCCCCTTTCTGCCTTTTATAATATCCTTAACTTTGATAAATCCTGAAATCTACTAATCCATAAAGCACGACCTGATGGTGAAGTATCCTATTTAGCTGCTGTGTTTGTATGTTGAGTGTACACCTGGCATAATCCAAAGAAATATTTGTCACTCGCTGCCCAGTGACTGTGGAAAAAGACTCTCCCTCTTCTCCTTTTTTGTTAAAATGTCTCTTCTCTCTACCCCTTAATTCAGTGGAGCATATGATTTAAGAACAATGAATCCTTTTCACCCCTGCACAAGGGATGTATATTACTTCATGCACATGAAGGCAGTGGTGACTCATGCAGTTAAACTTATCATTGTCAATTAGTATATTTAAATTTATATTCACAGATTCTTTTTTTCTGCTGTAACCGTTTTGGCAGGTTCCAACAGCAAGTGTGGCCATTGAGGGGGCGTCTGCCCTAAACCGTGTTCGTTGGGCTCAAGCTGGCAAGGAAGTTGCTGTTGGAGACTCAGAAGGCCGTATTTGGATCTACGATGTTGGAGAGGTACATGTTTGTTTGTGCTGTTGTTTTGACTTGTGTATCTACTTTAAAGACCTAGTGAAATTATTGACAAGACCTTGTGGGCTGCAAGAACCCTCTCTAGTGTGTTTGCAAATTTCCATTGACTTCAGTGGGAGTTTGGTGAGACTTCCTTAGGGCCTAATTTGATCTTCTGTCTCCATGCACAGGACACTTTATTAATAATCCAAGGCTCCTTTTAGAGTGCTGTAGAATTCTCAACTGTCTTGTGATGAAACATGGACTTCCCACCAATTTCATAAGAATGAAAAGTTTGCCAAATTTACCATGCTAAAATTGAATTTGGAATTTGTTACTTACTTGAAAAGTCAAGTTTAAACTAATGTGCTCAATTAAAATGTATACTATTTCTCTTTAATTAAAGTGTAGCCAATTAAGAAAACTGAGATTAATCATCATTTTGTACCATTTTCATGATATTCAAAGTCATTATGTGAGATATATAACTCTTCAGTATGTCTTATTACATGATATGTGAAGTGTTCTTGAATATCATGGCACTTGTCAAAGAAAAAGAAACCTACATCTTGTATTTCCAACATCTTCTTGAATTTTATACTATATTTAATATTACATTATCAATTAATTATACTTAAGCTTATCTGTTTATTTTCACTATATGAGAACATGTTGACAAAAGCCTTCATTTCTGATGAGGTTAAAAGATTTTTTCCTTAAAGACAAAAAAATATTGAACTTTCAAGTGTTATGTTATATAATGCTATTTTGGCATAATATGAATCTAACATTGGCATTCCAGGGGCAAAATATACCACATTTGTATGCATAGCATCCTAGACCTACAAAGGACTCTGTGAGTGCCTGGTGGACGGGTTTAGCTGATCACTCTGAGAAGGGTTCTTTATGGTTTCATCAATCAGCATTCTATAAATTTGGCAATCCTAGATGGGTTGTTCTACAATGGAACTTTTGATGACATATTATATACTGCTATATAGTACAGTTGATTATGTTGAAACAAGCTAGCTGGTGTTTTAAAATTCAGCCAGGGACAGAAACTGAATGACTTTAGAGATGGGAGTTTTCTATTCTGGATGCACAATTCTAAGTTAAAAAACAATTTCTTTACTGCATGTTATCTATTTCATTAGACACCCCCTTGACTAGTCCTGATGCCACAAGCAGGATCCTTACAACAGTGACAAAGACTCTGTTAATATATTGACCCCGATGGTGAAGATGCAAAGGGTCTGGTGACTATTGACATAGTTTAGAGTCTTTGGGAAAAAGAATACTCTCTGAGTCAGAAATACTACCAATAGTTTAACTGCAGTATTATCTTCAATGAGTATTCTTTATATTTAATGTATCTTTCTCATGGTCTTTATCAAAATAAAACTATTAAACAGCAATAACAAAAACAAATATTCTTTATCAGGTCATTCCCTAAAAAATAAGACAGCAAAGGAGAATGTAAAAAAATAAACAAAATTTCTTTCTTTTTCTTTGTTTTTTTTCCCTTTCTTTAGTTGGTTTACAACAAGTGTGATTGTGGGAGAGAAATAGACATAAAGACGTGCTCAGAGATGAAATGGCAGAAAATAGATAAAATTTAAAAATTCTTTTCTCTACCTCCCTTGCCTATGCATTATGTCCCTTCGCACTCTTAGGATTATATGCAACATTAATTATTTTAACCCCCTTTCTTGTATTCTAACAGGGCTGAAAAATAGACATAAAGACGTGCTCAGAGATGAAATGGCAGAAAATAGATAAAATTTAAAAATTCTTTTCTCTACCTCCCTTGCCTATGCATTATGTCCCTTCGCACTCTTAGGATTATATGCAACATTAATTATTTTAACCCCCTTTCTTGTGTTCTAACAGGGCTGAAAAATATCATAGTTTAAAAATCTAGTTTTTTTAAAAAAGGGGCTTTTTGAAAAATCTTTGTTAACTTTAATATTGTGTATGTACATACATATACATGCATACACATACATTCACATATACCATCTCTGTGCAATAAGGAAACACGATGTGACATATATACAGAATTTTCTGCAATAAAGTGATTTTATAGCTTATGGACAGAATTACTTGAATATGACTCATATCTTGGGAGTCTATGTGATTTTACAAAAGTTGCTTTGGCTGATATGTGGCTGCTAAAATTTCTTTCTAGGATGCTATCATCATTTCTAAATTGTAAAGTGTTGTTATACTCATATTTCTACTATCGCACTGGCAGGTCAGGCTGGTTTTCATTTTTGCGTTATTGCCCTTACTTTTCTAAGTGATATTACAGACTATAGAAATGTCTGCAACTATAGGCCAGTCTCGCCTATTGTCTGGAGTCTAGACAGCTATAGAAAAATCTCTGTGACATATAATAGGCCTATTTGTAGGGTTGTTTATCCCTACAAATTCACTACCAAGAAAAAAAAAAGGATATACTATTTTATTGAGAGTAGGTAATATTACAATCTTCTAGCCCTTCACTGAATGACCAAAAATCAGGATAGACTTATACACTTGAACAATTCTTTCTGTGTTGTTTGATCATATACAAAGCAAACTCAGAAAAACTCAGACTTAACAAAATAATTTTGTCTTAACTGTAGTTTTTTCCTAAGTATTTTTGTAAGGTATATATTTTTGGGGGGTGAAGGGGACTTTTCTGTTTCTCATTTCTCACCTCTATGCCTTATTCTAAATCACTGAAGACTAAGTCTGTAGAGACACCATGTTAGTAAAAGGGAAAAAATAACTTCCCTATAGCTGAGGCTTAGCACAGCCCATTTCTGAGAGAAGGTACATCCCTTCAAAGGCAAATGCTGCCATTATTGTAATTACTGTAGTATTGTTCACCAGCCTAGAACTGACAGAGCATAACTGTGCTTAGAAGCGAAGGGCACCCTAGTGCCTCTCCAGCCTTCCAAATCACCTAAACTGCTGAAAGCCGGATGGAGTGCTTTCACGGCAAGCTGGCCCATTTGGAATTAGAGGTCAAATCCAAGGCTGGTGCATGACTGACGAGAGGGAAGGTGTCTGAGCAGGAAGCGATTTAAGAAGAATAAAATATGGCATTGAGGACCAAATTGCCAGTAGGCTGTGCTAACATTGTAAGTATTTCAAATTGGTTCTCTGGTCCCTGTTAAAACTGACCTCCTCACCAGGGTCATGCTGGCCTTTGGATGGAACACCTTGCTTTATGGAACCCTCTAGCAAGAAGATGAAACACTTTTAGATGAGCCTTATAATACAATCTGTATAAAAAAGTGAATGGTAGTTTTTAGAGGACACCATGTTGTTTCATTTTCCTCAGTACATTGAATCGATGTCTGTAGGAAGACATCTCCCATTCATTCTCCCAGCGTTGACTTGACTGACACCTCCATTAGGCTGGAGAGAAAGGAAGGGCGGTAGGCTATCTTTGCCAAGGCCCTATTCCACAAGTGAGGCTGGCTCCCTAGGTGTGTGACCTAGGTGCAGCTACATGGGGTCTCGTGCTTAGGGGAGCCCTGGGCTTGGGTTGACACTTTGCTGTCATTGTCTTGCAATTGTTAAAACTTTTTCAACAAAAGGCTCCACATTTTCATTTTTTGCTGGGCCCTGCAAAAAATGGACAGCCAACCCTGTCCATGAGAGTACTGCTCTTAATGCCACTCACAAGGTGATTCGGAAATGAAAAATTAGGGCCTTAACCTAGATCATTGGGAAGAAGGGGAAATCTCTAGAAATGTGGTTAAACATAGTACGTGCCATATAAAACTATTTAAAAATGCCAAATGAGAACAGAAACAATTCTGCATTATAAACATCATGAGGCTCATAAAAATAGAGCTGAAGCCATAGTGGAGATTGTTATTCACCTCCTCATAGCCCTGTTTTGATCATTTTAATTGTAATTTTAACTGAAAATATAATTTGGGGAAAGATCTCTGTGACGCCTACTCCAGTTAGGGTGGAGTGAGACAGGGTTTCTCTGTCCACGCCATTGTCAAGCACTCCCTGAGGAGAGACTTCTGCAACTACCAACGGAGACGTCCCCATTCAGGCCCAGGTAGACTTGCCTTCCTGTGAGACCTGGCACTGAATGAGAATGGCGCTGCAGAAAGTGACTCTGGTGTCACCAGTCACTAACAATCATCTGCCTCATCTCCTGTCCCAGCTGAGGCTGCAGCTGCCACAGGGAGTCACAGCACAGTGCCCCTAAGACTGTGCCCTCCTCTATTATGTACAATTATCCTCCATGACTTTTACGATGATGGCAGAGAGCGGTAGCTGGAATCCTGATTTACTGATGCAATTTATTATGAACTTCTGAAGGGATAAACAGAGGATTGTGTATGCATTCACTGCAATCACCAGATTGAGTTTGTCCATCTACCCCTTTTTTTCTTTTTGTTACATTTAAATGGCAAAGGTATGAGTAATATCTCCAGGCCTATGAGTCAAGAGGTAAAATAGAAAACAGCAATGTCTTCAGGTAGGCCACATGATGCTGTGTTTATATAGCACACATTTTTGGTTGTTTGATTTCAGGATTATATCTGGAAAATGTACACATTTATTTTCGCAGATAGGGGTCTATTTTCTTTGCAGAGCAGGTGCTTAACTCCCATTAGCATAAATGGAAGTTATTCAAATCCAACAAAAGACAGAGAAGACCCCTTTTATTGTTTGGTTGTAATTTTTATTCTAGTCGTGCATTCAAAAGTTACTTAAATAGACAGTGGTTGCGTGCCCCATTGAAATTTTCTGAGATCCACAATGAAACATGACCCTAGCTCTTGAATAAGTTTTGAGAAATCTCCAAACTGTGGAATGCAATCTGTTTTGGCTTATGGGAGGTATCCCATTCAATTAAGTGAAACATGGGTAAGATAACAAGTCATAAATGAACTATAAATATACCTGAAAGAGAGAGCTGTTAATCATTGTTGGATTTTTTTTTTTTCCAAATGATGTGTGAACACACATTTTAAAGAATTAAAAACAAAAATCACTCCCTGCTGTGGCCCCTTACTGAAGAGCAACCTTTCCTATGTACATGGAGGCGATCTTAACAGCACACGGGCCAGTGCATATAGAATTATGCTCGTGTCCTGATGATTGATAGTCAGCTATCTACCTGTCTTTCTTACAGATGTATTTTATGGAAGGCCGCTGCCATTGTTAAGGCTTCAGTGCTGTCACAAAGATGTGGCTGTCATAAATATCCCCTAACAACTATGTTTGCTGCTTATCTGAATTAGTTAGAATGCTGTTTGCAGCTCCAGTTTTGAAAGAAGCAGTTTATTTTCCACCTCCTATTATTTCTTTTTCCATTAACCTCTTCCAGGGAACATTTTGTTTTCAGTTGTGATAAATACACGTAGGTTTCAAATCCCTGATTATATTTTTACAGTGGCCCAGTGATAAAATTCCGAAATCACTTTCAGCTTAAAGTAGGATTTGAAAAATAAAATGGCAACTTGAAAACTATGATTTGAGAGATGGATACATCTTATTGCCCTAGCTGTATTTATTTGGTATCCCATTCACTAATTACCTAAGAAAATATGCATAAATCTTTAAATTTTAATTTTAAATTTTAACTCTTTGGTATCATTTCAGATAGCTTGTTCAATATGACTATTTGGGGGCCAAAAGAATAGTAGCCATATTATTACATATTTCAACAAATATAATACATTCGACATTTGTTAATATACTAAAAGGGCCTTGAAAAATTCTTGAAAAAGAAAAATGCAGATTAATATGAGAGATCAAATATAACTATTAAAAAAATAAAGCATGATTTTAAATGTTCATTGGAATACATTTTGAAGCTGAAATGAAAAATTAAAGTCAAAAGTTTATTTGCAATCCCAGCAGGAAAAATGGCCTATGTAATATACTTTAGAATGATGGCCAAGGTGTTATATATAAGAACTGTTAATAAATGCCTCGAACGGTTTTCATAGCTAACAAGAGTAAGAATAAAAGGAAAGAGATTCAATGAGCCATTTCTCTTGCACTTTAAATAGCAGTTCGATGTAGTAGCATCTGATAAAACTGGAAGTGCTGGGAGTTCAAAAGGGCTTGAGTGACACAAAATAAGTATAATACGATTATGATTTTTAAGTGGGTCACACTTAGGCAATAATTATTTACTTCATAGAACTAATTCGTGTTTCTAGTAGTACAGGGCCTACATCAGTTCTCCATAAGAAGCATGTGCCTTGAATATAAAAATAACTCTCCTCCTTCAGGAAAGGGTGTGCAGAACACAAAATTTAAAGTTAAAGTGAGATGGGTGGAGGATTAATTCAAACAAGAGTTCCTTAATGAAAAAGAACTGCATTTGAAATCAGCCAGTTTAATTATTTTGCTGCGTAAAGGCTGTTGTCCCCTGCTCAGGGCAAGCCTGATTGCATGGCTAAGCTGTGGCAGCCTCCGGATGAGCAGAGTTGGTCTCAGCTTAGCAACGTCTGGTTATGATCGTCCAAAACACTTGTGTTTCTCATTAAATGAGTGTGGCCATAACTTGCTAGATTCTTGAAGGCCTTCGCAAGTACTGGCGTATTCTTCAGTGGATAAACGGTATTATTTTCTTTAGCCGATGCTAAACACTTCCTTTGGTTTACCCTCCATGGAAAAGAAAAGGCTTAGGCATAAACTCTTCCACGACACCAAACACCCAGGTAAAAGCTGAAAATCCAAATACCTGATCTTGTCTATAACATCTAGATAGTTGATGACATAGGAACAGAACATTGAGATTTTCAACTGGACTTTTCAGTTTTTACCTGAATTTTTGGTGTGATAGCCCCAAGGCTGTGGAGTTAAATCAAAGAGCACAAAAGCATATTTGTGTAGGCAGATTTGGGGTGCTAATAAAGTTAATTACATAAAATAAGCCACTTCAAAATAATATATTAATTCATTTCTTTGTCATAATAAATTATTTGTATTTGAAATAAAATAATTTGGGTAAAACATATGACTTTAATTTTAGTGTTAACTTCATTTCTTCCGAGAAAAGTGCTTAATTTAAAAAATGAAAGAAAAGGCACTATTAATTCCAATTAATGCTATAATTATTCATCTTATAGTGAATGTAGAAGCAGTGGCTTTCATTTTGGTAATTATGTATGTAAAAGACTGTGATTACATTAATTATTATATAAATAGTGTGCTTATTCAGGTAGCATTAGTATATGAAAATGGACTTATAGGATTAATATCTTCTTAAGCAAATTGTTTTTC
Organism: Propithecus coquereli; assembly: GCF_000956105.1. NCBI lineage: Eukaryota > Metazoa > Chordata > Mammalia > Primates > Indriidae > Propithecus > Propithecus coquereli. The sequence continues at coordinate 3,373,026 of NW_012134747.1, forward strand.
TGAACCGATAGGAAAATACTTGTGACTTTTATACATTATGGAGTAGTTGATTAAATAAAAAGAAAGCCCTAATATCTAATTTTATAAAAACTAAATTAATGTGTGCATAGTAATTTGCAATATTCAATGAAATTCATATGTTCTCATTTTGGTGATAATTGGCCCATGAATATAAACCTTCTGAAACAAGACCCAGTTTGTATAATTAATCATTTTTATGATTCTTCCTTGGTTTCAAACTGTCATCTTCAATAGCAGTTTAGATTCTAAAGCAGTTGTTAATTATAGTGTTAATTTTTTTTATGGCTGACAAAATTGTGTTTAGTTTTAGAATTTCAAAACTGCTAAATTTATCTTGAAAAATTGCTGCTTAGAACAGTAGCCTCAAATCACAGTTTAGAAATTAGAATGTGAAGTTGCTCCAATCATCTGTGAATCTAGATTAACCCTGGCCTGTATAGAAATGAAGTTATTTGTTTCATATATGAGTATGTGTGCTACTATTGGCATCTCTAAAATATAATATGCAATAAAATATCTGCTTATGCATGTTTTCTGTGTAAATATTTATATGCCATGTAGGTTGGACTTGCAAAGTGAGGAAGTGAATGAATCATTATATTTCACTTGTAAGAAAAGTTCACGAGTTTTTGAGAATGCCAACTATCATGACGTCTTTTAAATTGTAAAGCATGAAATACTGATCATGTAAAGAATGCTTAACCTTCTAACATTGTAGAAGAAATTTTGCACAATTACTTTTAAGCTTGTAGATAAAACTGATCAGTGACCCATTCTTAAGACCTTTCTCCTAATGGCTAACCAAGAGTTTCTCAATATTTCAATTAAACCTTTTACGTTTATTGGTCTCAGCATTAAGATCCCTTAGACAGAAAGTGAACATAATAAAAAAAAATTTAATAAATAAAGATAAATAAATAAATAAGAAAGTGAACACCTTCTGGTATCATAAAGACCAGCTACCCTTTTGACAGAAAAAAAAAAAAATTCCGGTTGGCAACTCTCCTTTGGTTATCACATTCCTCAGTAGGTTCTTTCTAACCTTTGGAGCGCCACATCCACAGACATGTACACAAAGTGGATACTTAACAGCTGTCTGATAGAACAGGATAACCCAGTCTAGCACAATGCCTGGCACATAATAGGCACTCAGTTAATACTTGGTGGGTGAAATGAATGATTCATGTGTGAAAATTTGAGGAAAAATTAAGGGAAAGCTTTTGTGTAAAGCATTTAGGATGCAGCCTCCAAGTTGGCTCCAGATTGATGAACAGGAAAAAATTTAGTTAACTATATTTGCATAGAAAAGGATATTTAGAAAGGAGTGCTTATCCTTCTTCCGCAGTCTCTACCCCAGTTTCCCTCCCCTCCTATGCTTTTAGAAGTGAGCAATTGGCCACTAGTGTAATGAAAGTATAACAGTTGATTCAAACAGTTGTCAAACCACTGGAAAAATGCTTCCTTTTCATTGTGCTTTTTTTGGACACTATAGATATGGTAAATCATGAACTGCGTTATAAAAATACCTCTTTTGTGCCCAAACATTCAGTAGGAGGGAATGACATTTCTTTTATTACCTTGGTAAATGTTTGTAAGGTGTTTAGCAATAAGCCTTCTTTTTGTCAAAACTGCTTAGACGCAGTGGTTGCTAAGAATTTATTAGAAAACCTATCGTTAATAATATCAGGAAAAGAAAGGATATATGTTTAGTCAGCTAATATGACAGATCCACTTGAGTCGTACATGCTCTTTCTCTTTCCTGCCATTTTCTTGATCTTTTGTGTTATGGAAAAAGAAGTAATTGATGTATAGAAAGTTTACTTTCCATTATTGCCCATCAGCCAATGTTTTTAGCATTTTCTACATCTTTTGGACAGAGAAATGGATTGTTCCAAATAGTAGGGAAAAAAAAAATAACGCTAAAAGATTTCCAAAGAAAGAGGATGATAAGATTTTAATACAAGCGTGAGCAAGGCCATCCATCTTTAGGTCTTAGTAAATTAACTCTTTCTTCTTTAGCTGTTTGTTTGGGTTTTTTCCCACTACTGGTAAAAACTTCAGAATTTTGCCATGCTTCCTATGATGCTTTTACCATGAAAACAATATTTTTGAAATGCTAATTTCTTAAGATAGCATTTAAAATAAATGGTTTCCTTCCATATTTGCTGGCTTATTGAAATTGATATAGACCCATATTTGTTACTATTTACTTTGACTTTTATGTTCTTCTTTTATTTCTTTCCTTAATTAGGTGGTAATGGATTTTTTAAAAGTGTTGTTCTAAGAAACATGCAGTAAAAATAAACCACTCATTTAAGGATACAGAGAAGAGACCTTTGGCGGAGAGGTCTCAAGCTTCACGGGTGGATGAGGGTTCCCTTAGATGGGATTTTCAGATAAAAAGAAATTCAAAAATAGTCAGATATCATCCAACTACAATAGGTTAGAATGCTGCTAAATTTCACAGAAATTTTAACCAGTTGACTGGTGATAGCAGACTCTACAGAGCAGAGACTAATGTAAGTCTTAACTTTTTCGACTTCTCTGAAACTGCTCTGAATACTAAATGACTCACAGTGTATCGTTTTGTGGTAGAACGCTGTAGCACGCTTACACCCTCTGTATGCTGCATTCCGGCTTGGAATTCTGGTCCGTGGTTTCCTCCACTGTTAACAGTGATGCTAAACTCTCCTGAGAGTTAAATACGGTGGAGCTGTATTTATGCGAAGCGGGTATGCTTGGTTGTTCAGTGGGTGTTTCATTGCTTATTACCTCCCACTTTGCTTCCATCTGTGTGTGTGGCAAAGGGAATTGTCCTAAAAAATACAGGCTTCCTCTGAACACAAATGTGTATTTGTATACCAGTAAGTCAACAATCTCCTGAATTTGGGTGCTATTATAATTGTGCTTTCTAAAAAAGCTTTGAGAGCTTAGAGGGATTTAGCAGTCGTTCTGTGAAAACCGACGTACATTTCCCTGGTTTCTGTAAAGCATGAAAAAGAATATGTATTAATGTGGAAAGATAATTTGTAAGATATCTTTTTAACAGAAACTTTTATTTTTAGATTAACACAGGAGATGAATTGCCACATATCTGTTTGGAATCAGTGGTTAACATAATAGTCCCACACGCTTTTGTTTAATGCTGATGAACCACACACATCCATGGAATATTTATCTTGAAACCTGGAGTCCTGCTCACTTAATTTGTTTGCCATGCTTAATGCATCTGAGAAACCAAACTGAAATTACTGAGTGCTTTTCTAATGTCTTAATTATCCAAGATTAAAAAAAAACCTAAATTAAGCAATGCCCGAGACAGATATTTTTACCATAAAAAGTATTGCACTGGGCTGATAGAAGTTACTGCAGAGAATGCAGCTATTTAAAATCAGCTGCTAGGTACTATAAACCCTTAAAAATTACTAAAAAGTGAGGGGAGTTTGACTGAGGACTTTCAAAATGGTTATTAGCCATGTGCTTATAAAAAGGGACACATGAATGATATTTGTGTGTTTAACCCTGGTTATAAAAAGTTATTTGATTTTTATAACAGCATGTTCAACAGTTACAATTCAGCAGTTACAGATCTTTACAACTTGAGGTAAAAATGTAGAATCCCACTGTAGAAAGCACGACAACAAGGAAATAGCTGGATTAGGATATATTGGTTATATGTGAAAAATAAAAAATATGTATGTGAATGTCTATACATGTGCGCATGTGTTTACTTACAAGGAATGATTATATTTTAACTTTGATTTTTAAATGCACAGCAAAAAGTAACTCTGACAGAATTTTTCTTATGATCTGAAGGAACTCTTTCCCTGCCTCCAGCTCATGAAAGTTAACTGTTACTAAAAGTGTGACTATTTAGGAAATATTCGTGTGAGTTTTTAAGAAAGAAAATGTGATAAAATATAAGGTAAAATTCTAAAAAAAAAAAGCAACTCAATATAGGTGAAAAGAAGAAAATGGAGAAAGAAAAGAAGGAAGAAAGAAAATAAGAAAAAAATTAGAAGAGAGGAGAACAAACATTAAGAAGAAAAAATAGGAACTTTATTTATTCAGGGTTTATATCATGTGCCAAGTACTATGCTAAGCTTATTATATTTTTTGTCTTATTTAATATTCATAACAGTTCTAGAAGATGGGTTTAATAAGTCCTTTCACATAAATGATGAAGTAAAGATTAGAGATGTTAAAATCATGCCTTTCCTAAAGACACACAGCAAGGGAGTGGCAAAACTGGGAGAGAAACCATGATCTGGCTGCTGTCTGAGGTAGAAGAAGGTCAACCCTGGTTCTGTTCTCAAAATGTTGTTACTCCACAATCTGTGCCCTCCTTTAGGTCACGGGACACCCAGGCAAGACAACCAGTTAGACTGATGAGTTTATTTGGGGTGGGATGGCGCAGGGTCCAAAGGCAGCCACTAGCCCACTCAGCCAGCGAGGCGGGGACAGATCCAGGATGTGGTCTCAGAAGTAGAGTGGGGGCAGGGGACAGGGAGGCTAAAATGATACATTTTCATGAATTTTCCCATAACTTTTGTACTTTTGCTTTTTATTTTTGACCTTTCTTCTCCCAAGAATCTTAGAAGATTAAAAACAATCTTTAGAATGTTTTAGCAGGTGATTCAAAACACATTACCGGCCTGCCATTCTGCCCTGGAATGCTGGCATTTCTTAAAAGGGTGAGGCTCCTAACTGCTCCACATCATGGGGTGAAAGTTACGTGGTCTTTAGCAAATCATTTAGCTCCCTGCACTTCCCTCTCCTATCAGTTAGAGAAAGGTCTACACCCTGTTCCTGAACATTCTCACATACCAATCAGAATTAATTCATAAAAAAAATTTTTTTTGAACCAGAAAAAGTGCTGTAGAATGAATTTGTATGCCTCGTACAGATCATTTTTAGGAGCCTGTTCGATTTGACTAACAATTCAAAGAAAAAGAATGCATGACTATTCCATGATGGACTCATAGTACTTTCTTCACTTAGATTACCTTTCTCATCCTCTCCACATCTCTGTTAACAGTTGGGTCGGACATCCCATCATCCCCATTTTACAGTTGCAGCAATGAGTGCCTGACCATTGCCAGCAACTGAGATGAGAGTAGGACTTAAGTCTCTCATCCGAATCTGAGGTTCATTTTACCTCCTCCTTATGGCCAAATTGCTACCTCAAGAACTACCTTTGGCCTTAGTTCCCTCAGTTATAAAAATAGGAACATACCGTATTTATACAAGGTGATTGCTCTTCAAGTTAAGATTTTATTATATCAGGAATCAGAGCCCTGAGTTATTTTGGCATTAAAATGCTTTATATGGTTAGCAAAATATTAGAAAACAGTTTCATCTAATAGGGGATAGAGCAGCTATTTGTGAACTCTGCCTATGAAGCAGTGGGACTACTGAGTCATCCCTAACCTATGATGTGGACTTTAGCAGATAAATCTGAAGGCAGAAAATATTTCCAAATCCACTTTGATTCAGAACAATACTGGGAAATTTTTGAGCCCTTCTTTTATGGTATTTCCTTGATTTAACTATGGACTATTTTCTTCACTTTGCTTCTCATATATTTTTTAATTTATTGAAATGATTCATTGCCATAAGAAACTTGTGGATCTTTTTCCCTATCGTAAATGTAAATTGTTTGGAAATTATTCTAAACTATTATATTCAGGGGAAAAAATCCATAGTGATGCTCTAGATTTAGCCTTTAATGCCTTGATAGAAACTAGAAGAGATGCTGAGGCAATGTTATTAAAATACCATTTGTTTCCCTGCTACTTGCTTGACACACAACAGATATCAGGAAATGTTGCAGTTGTCACTGTAAGAAGATAAATTTTAGACTATTCATTTTTTTTGAATGTCAGTGAAGATTTTTTAAAAAATCTGTGCCCCTATTCACACGTTTTGACCTACAAACACATGATCATTAATTTTCATCTGTATTTTGTAGTCATCATATTCCAAAATGATTCACCACTGTATCTTTAATTCAAACACAGTACCTGGCATATAATTGGTGTTCAATCAATGCTGATTGAATAAGTATTGAATAAATTTATATGCAAGTTAGGACAAGAGAGCAGTCTTATTCTTTAACTAAGAAACATGAACAAAGATTTTTCCTATTTAATGATTAAAGTATTAGTGGATTACAAGTCTCCTAGAGAAAATCTGAAATGCATTTCTGCTCTTGAACCTTCTTTCTAGCCATTATTAATCAGAGAGTACCAGGTGAGAAGAGCCAGGAATTGCCAAGAGTAAAAAGGACAGTTCTGTCCAAACAGATGATGTTTACAGCCATGTAAAGTGGAAAGAGTGGCCTTCTTGTTTTTTAGAACACCTGTTTGGTCTTACCTACAAATAATTCAAATGCCAAAATTTATTACTTTAGATGTGGAAATAGCCTGTGAATACACATTCACACATTCAAGCTAAGATTATACTTAAAGTGCTTCCTGATGGTGATATTTAATTCTAAAAATGAGGCAGTCTGCAGTTCACCTTCTAAATCTAACATTGCAATCATCTTGGGTTATTTTTAAGTCCACTAGATGAAAAAGTGTAATAGGATGAGGTAGGTACGTTTATTTCAAGTTTCTAGAAGCAATTGTGTTCTCATCATGTTCTACTCTAGAATTCTTTTTGTCAACAAAGCAAATAAATATGTTTGTGAAATTTATGATAGTGTAAAGAGGAAAAGACTTGGCAGAACAAATTCTTTTTAAAAAACAAGCCAACATTTTGCCAACTTAAATGAAACTTTAGGAAATCAAAAAGAGGACAAGATACATTTAGAATACTGTAAAAACTTTTGTGAGGACAAATCTGTATTTTTAAGGGCATGTGTTTGTATTATAGCACTATTACTCCTACTCCCATTAAAAAGGTCCAATATAGTTCAATTGTTGGGTTATTTTTGTTCGTTTAGCAGAAACATTTAAATTTGATCAGATTTATTTTTTGAGAAGTTAGGTATGCACTTTTATATAGCATAAATCATTTATGCTATATCATTTATGCTATATAAATGTGCACATCTAACTCTTTAAAAAAGTTACATGTGTAAATTTATATAAAATATGTAAAGGCCTATATTCAAACTTTAATATTCCCTAACTTTCCTAGGGTCATTTCTTAAAAGTGTTGCCATTACTGCCACATGAAACTATGTAAACACATTTACCTATTTTCTTGTTTTAGTGTATAGTTTCTGTACATTGCTATCAATGAAACATTACAGAGGGCATAGTATTAACTTAAATTTGCATCATTTTAACCAATAATATAGCTTTCTCCTTGAGAACCAAACTCAGCTCTTTATGAGCAACATACTATGTATTATTAGTTAAGACCTGCTTTTTTCCCCAACATTCAAAGTTGTATAAAGTTATGGGGCACTTTAGCTTTAGCCTGATTCTCACCTTATATGAGAAAAAGTTATAAATGTGTTATTATGATTGGGCTTTTGTCTCTTCTTGGGCTTTTGTTTTGTTGGTGTTTTTTGAGAGGGCTTGGTCAGCGGTTGGAGGAGGGAAAAGAAATAGTGAACCTATTCTCTTACATAAGTGTAATCCAACCCTTTGCTGCTTATGCTTTTTGTTAGCTCCTTTGTATCATTTATTTGGGGGGCCTCATTTCCCCAGTGCGGTATTTTCTAAAACTGAAGAGAAAAATGAAGAATAGTGGAATATAGGAAAAGAGCTCAAAGCAGGGAAAATAGATTGAGTGTCATTCAATACTATTGTGAACTTGTGTCATTGCTTAAAAAGAAATTTGGATTCATTTCAATAACTAGACAAGTATTTAACCATTCAAGAACTCATTCATATGACTAAATGAGAATTCTTATTGATACGTATTTCTCAAAATAAGTCGAAGAGCTTACTTCCCCCACCAGTATATCATTTCCAGAATTATATTCTTGAAACATTTAACTAGAACACTCACTTAAGGGTAAGTATATCCTTTGCAGAATGACATTGCCACTCTCTAATTAGTTTTCTTAGATAGTATCTGAGAATATCATCCTTGTAATAAAAATTTTAAATTCTATTTGTTTGGCTCTGTATAGTGAGTCATTTTCTAGCTGTAGATGTGATCTCACAACTTAGATTTATTTGCTTCCTCTTTTTTATTTTTAAGAATGTGTGTTGCTTGGGATGAATGTATATTCTTAAAGTTTATAGAATATGTGGATATCATGTGTAGCACTACTACCTATAGATGAATTATACCATCTTATGGAATAAAACTTCAAGAAAAGGGCTCTAAAGTCTAAATCAATTTTATTCTATGTGAAAACCATTCAGACTTCTACTCAATCATGTTTCTCATCTTCAAATATTTTTTTTTTCTGTTTCAAACACTTGCACGATATCTTTAAACAATTCAATTTTTGGATGCTATGTAGAGAAATCATTATCCTTTAAAACAGTTAACAAAAATTCATGCATTCAGTTTGCCTTGGGGAGTTAATTTCCTATTTACTGAATTGTACACAGAAGAAGATATTATTTTGGAAATCTTATAAATCCCCCGTTTTGGCAAATCAGTATAGCGCACTGGCTAAGGGCACAAACACTGGAACCAGATTACATTGGCGCTGATATATGCTAGGTCTGCAACCTCAGTAAGATTATTTAATCTTTCTCTGCCTCAATTTCTTCTGCTGTAAATTGAAACTATTTTACCCTACATAGGATTGTTGTGAGGAATGAATTAATACATATAAGTAGTTAGAACAGAGTTAGCTACTATTACTAGTACTATTATTCATTGTTATCATCATGTAAGTCTTTCTGGAAAGACCCAAGCACTCTTTCCTAGTAGGAAGATTTCTTTGCATATGTAAACCATTCTTTTGCCGTGTGTATCGACACATTAGCAATACTTCAGAAAAAGAATCAATCGCATTGACTAGAAAGAAAATACTACATTTATTTCAAAGTCTTGGTCAATAATGCAATTTTATTTGCTGTGTTCATTGTAAGTCTGGTCTTATGAAGAGTTTTCATTACTACAAGTGCTTTAATGTGGCTGCTGTAATTGTATAGGTTACATAGGTTTTAAAAGTTTTATAAATTTGGTGAGTGATTTTGCTTCTGAGAGTGACATGGTTCTCTTGAGTGGTTAGTTTAAGAGCAACACCTTAGGCCCTACTTGTTCCAAAGAAGAAGAATATTTGGTTTCCTCTGCATTCCAAGGGAAACATCTGCTTTGGGAGGAACAGCCTTTTAGGCTTCAAGCCTTTCAGACACGAAAGATAACGTGTTCATCATTTCTCCATTAATTTGCTTTGCAGCTTGCAGTTCCCCACAATGATGAATGGACCCGATTTGCCAGGACTCTGGTGGAGATTCGCGCTAACAGAGCTGACAGCGAGGAGGAGGGCACCGTGGAGATATCCACCTAGTGGAAACGAGCCGCCCTCACCGCAGCCCCCCCCTTCACATCCTGGAGCTCAGCGCCTGCAGTCAAGCCCATTGTATTCCGTGTCCATTCAGTATCAGTGTTGCTGTAACATTTTGGGTGCCATGTTGTGCCAGCTTCGCTCCAAGTATTCCAGATATATCCTGCCATGCTTTCCACTGACCTGAAATTCACCAGAGCATTTCTATCTTTATATTTCTGTCTCAAAAATGAAGGAGGGGGGGCCTTTTACGGGTTTAGTTGTTGCCTTTTAACTACTTAGTAGCTGTATTTAATAGCTGGAAACCTCTGGTTAAATTTGTGCTTACATGCACTTCTGGAGTAGTCCTATTAAATCCATATGAAGCCAGATATGATTGGGTGCAGATGTGGTATGCCTCATGATATGGTACAGGGCCAAAGACTTGAGATGTGGTGTTTTACATGGTGACTCACATTATGAATGGATTTACTAGAAGAACATTGCTGTTCCTTATTTATTGTAGTGTGCTGCATGGAACATATTTATTTGAAAGCATTAAAATAAACGATCCTAGAGCATGTGTATAATGAGAGGACTGTATTCTCTCTGCTGCTGTTGAGGTTACATTAAGTTCCAAATAACAATTACAGTATGCCAGTTCCACTGAAGACATGAAATCTTTAGAGGTTTGTTGCAGTGAACGGAATGAATTTTAATGCCTATTATTTCTAGGTACTTTAACAATATTTCAAATATAGTTGACCATTGATACTTGTCATTGATGCTAACACAGTCTGACAAAAGTCTGCAGTTCCTAAATGTGACACCAGTGTTGCCAATAAAATGTTCCAAACCAGGTCTGCACCACTGTGGGTAAATCCTTTGCTTGGAGAAAGCCTAACTCGAATTCTGCTGTGGCAAGGGGTGGGAGAGATACATCAGGGCCATGTTAAAGACTGATCATGAATTTATTTTTGCAGTCAACCTGGCTGGACTTAAACCAAGACCTCTAGTTTTATTTTTATGAGGGAATGTGTGTGGTTATTTTTGGAAAGCTCCTCCTCGGCTCTTTCAGCAAAGCCACCCTTGCCCAAAGACAATTTCAAACTGTGGACTAAAAAGATGAATTAAGATGAACAAACACCAAATGTCCTACACGTTTCTTTTTTAAAAAATTTATACCAGAAAAATGATGTTTATTACTATTGGACTAGGAAATATGTCTATAAACAACTTTAATAAAGCTTTTTTCAAAAGGTCACTTCATGCCTAGAGAAAATGAAAATAAATAGTGGTTGAGTCATGAAAAACATTTGAAGACAGGCTTTCGGCTTTTTAGGAAGGGAATTTCCTTCCATTGGTGCTTTGTTGGTAGGGATTCCTTGAACTGTAAGATTTCTTTTATTTTTGAAACAATGGGGTATACTTTTCTCCAAGTGCCCCAGACTTTTTGGCACCAGGGACCAATTGCATGGAAGACAATTTCTCCATGGACTGGGGTGGGAGAGATGGTTTGGGGATGATTCAAGTGCATTTATTGTGCAGTTGAACCTCTCTGTTAATGACGATCTGTATTTGCTGCCACTCCCCACCTCTAGCATCACTGTCTCAGCTCCACCTCAGATCATCAGGCATTAGATTCTCATAAGGAGCACACAACCTAGACCCCTCACATGTGCAGTTTACAGGAGGGTTCACGCTCCTGTGAGAATCTAATGCCATTGTTGATCTGAGGAGGGGGAGCTTACGCGGTGATGCGAATGATGGGGAGCAGCTATAAATACGGATGAAGCCTTGCTCACTCACCCACTGCTCACCTCCTGCTCTGCAGCCGGTTCGTAACAGGCCATGGACTGATACTGATCAGTGGCCCAGGGGTTGGGGACCACAGTCCTTCAGTACCTAGATATTGAAATTCCTTGTAATACAAATGAAAATTTTACAGATAAAAAATGAGTGTCTGAAATAGGTTTAAAAAAATCCAGTGAAAAGTAGTAGGGGAAAAACTGTTCACAAACATACCCTACAGTACCTGAGAATAAGTCCACACCCCTTGAGTTGTTATTATAGATCAAACTTTGAATGATTCAGTGAGTGAAGCCTGTGAAGAGCTCAGGACCCGAGTCACTGGCAGTAGGCACATGAAGAGCTTATGTGCTTATCTGTCCCACTGTGGTGGCTGGGCTCCAAGACAGTCCACCATTCCTGTGTAGTGCCATCCCATGTTGAATCTCGGCTGACCTTGTGTAACCGAGAGAATACAGGGGAAATGATGCTATGTGGTTTCCAGGATATCTTAGTTCAGGCTGCTATTGCAGAATACTATGGTATTCACACTGAGTGGCTTAAACAACAGAAATTTATTTCTCACAGTTCTGGAGGCTAAGAAATCCAAGATCTGGTATCTGATGAGGATGTTCTTCCTTGTTTGCAGGTGGCAATCTTCTCGTTGTATCCTCACGTGGTATATACAGAGAGATAGGATCTCTCTCTTATCTTTTCTCATAAAGACACTAATCCTATTCATGAGGGCTCCACCCTCATGACATAATTACCTCTCAGAAGCCCCACCTCCAAAAATCATCACATGAGGATTTAGGCTTCAACATACGAATTTGAAAGGAACATAAACATTCAGTCCATAGCCCAGGACAAGGCGTAAGAAGAATTACAGCTTCCACCTAGGTCTCTCGGCACACTCACTCCCGGTGCCTGAACTACTGTGTAAGAAGTACAACTGCCTTCAGACCTCCAGGCCACACAGAAGGTGACCACAGAGTGGCCATGTAGGTAGAGAAATACCAGGCAGTCCAAAGCCATTCAAGTTGTTCCAGCTGATGTCCCACATAAAATGTGGTGGCCATGAAAACATGCCTCTCAGATCTCCTGTTGCAGAGAACATAATTGACTGACAGCTTCAGCTGCTTTGCTTTGAAATCCATCACCATGTTTGAACAAGGCCACGCTTCCACAGGCTGCTCCCAGCTAAGACCAAGTATGGCAGAGATACTAAGGAGGCCTGTACCTGGGAGGCACGAGACTTCTCTGAGGTAACTTTGGCTCAAGGACTCCTGGTCAGCACTGCTAAAACTTTGTTAGAATTGTGCTGCAATGTAAACCTACCCAGCCAACCAACCTAGCTTCCTTCCTTCCTTCCTTCCTCCCTTTCTCCTATATTTCCCTCCCTCCTTCTGGATATCTGACCAACATCATTGTCTGATGGCTGTCCTGCAAAACCTAGCTGGAATGTGCTAGGCCTGATAAAAGAATAAAGAGATTATACATCAAAGAATTGCAAGAATTAGCATGTACCATTAGGAGCCAGGGGAGTAGCACTGGGATTGGATTTTGAGGTATTTGATCAAGGGGGCCAGGATGTACATTTGATAAGGAAGAGTTCATTGACTTTGAGGAGTTTTGGAGGGAGAGGGGTAGGAGATAATGTGATTTTATACTCTGGCAAGGACCCTAGGACAGAGTGGCTCTTAGAAGTCTGAAAAAGATGTAGCCTACATTTACTTATGCCTGAGTTGCCACAGTTGATAGTACAGGAAGGAATAAAATGAGGGAAATGGATATGTTAGGGATGGATATATTATTTAAGGCCAGATGACACACCCAAGGGTTACGTTACATAGGAACACTCAGAGTAGACACTTTTCACCAAAGCCATTAGCAATGAGCTGGTAAGAGAGGCATAAATAGCCTCTCTAGGAAGTTTCGTGGTGGGTTTCCTCTGCAGCACAGGGCTGATGGTAGGAGAGGCAATCACAGAGTGGGGCTTGCTAGTATCCAGCGGGACGATGAGACCCCAGAGTAATAGTGGCTAGTTGGTGGCAGCTAACCACCAGGAGTCAGGAAGCCACAATTATAGTAATGACCAGCTAGATGAGAGGGGTGGCCAAAGAGGCTTCACCCATAGGAAGTTTGGGGAATAATTAATAGAACATGGCATCCCTGGGGCAAAATAGACAGGCAGCCAAAAGGATGTTGCTTAACATCTACGGCCAAAAACATAAAGGCAAGAATGGAGGAGCAGGAGGCTGATGACTATTACTACCTCAACAAGTCACATTCCTCTGGTCGCTATGTAGACCTGAGCCAATTTTCCAATCCAGAACCCATTGACTGAAGATGTGCTGGGTTGTTAGGAGGAAGGACGCCATTGCAAACATATGGCGTGGTGATCTCCCCAGCCCTTCCCCAAAGGGACCTGTGGTCATTTATTCGGGTGAACCTAAAATGCAGAGAGAGAAATCCAGATATTTGAAGACTATTGGATACAACAGTCAATAAACAATGTGGATCTGAGTTCACACAGTATGGTGGCTTATGGTGATAAGGTAATATTAATATAATGAAGTCTTTACTAAAGTCTCAGCTGCAGTGGGCTCACTGGGTCTATGGAACCTCACAGTGGCTATTTCCCTGAGTGTTCGGTCAGAACTGATATGCTTGTGTCAGGTACCTGGCCTCTAGGGTAAGAGCTCTCCCAGACGGGAAAGCCAAGTGGAGAGCTCTGAAACTGCCACACTCCCACCTCCCCCTGCCAAGATAGTAAATTTCACAAATATTACATCTCAGGGTAGAGGTAGGAGGATGGTGGGGATTAGTGTCACTCTTAAAGGCCTAAAAGATGTGGAGTGGTGGTCCCTAGGATATATCCTTTATAAATTAAATGGATCTTGGACAATAACAATGAGCACAGCAAGCTCAATCAAGTAGGATCACTGATCACAGTTGCTGTGCTAGATGTTGTATCATTCCTGAGACAGATCAATAAGGCCTCTGGTACATGGTGTGTGGCCATTGATTGATGAATTCATTCTTTTCCGTTTCAACTATATAAGAAGATCAGGACCAGTTTGCACTCATGTGGGAAGAACAATATTCGTTCACAATTTTGCCTCAGGAATATGCTACTCTCTTCTCCTCTGTAATCCTCCAAAGAGGTCTGGACTGCCTGAACATCCACAGAACATTATACCAATTCATTACCTCAATGGCTTCACCCTGATTAGGCAAAATAAGCAAGAGTTAACTAATGTACCAGAAGTCTTGGTAAGATATATGCACTCCAGAGGGCAGGAGATAAATTCAAGGAAGAATTGAGGACCTGCTATGTCAGTAGAGTATTTTGGAATCCTCCCAAAGGTTATGAGCATGCAGGGCTATGCTCTCCAAAGTAAAAGGCAAACTGCCGAAGCTTAGAACCCCTCACATAAAGAAGAAAGCGTAACACCTGGTAGGGCTCTCCAGGTTCTGAAGTTAGCACTTTCCATAGCTAAGAATACTACTCTGGCCATATACCAAGTGGCACGCAAGGCTTTGGGTAGAGCCCAGAATAGAAATGGACTCTGCAGCAGGTCCAAACTGTAGTGCAAGAAGCTCCGATGCGTGGGCCATACAACCAGCAGAGACTACGATACTGGAGGTGTCAACAGTGGGAAGAGATGTGGCATGGAACTTATGGCAAGTTCCAGTAGAAAAATTATAGCAGTGGCCCATGGGATTCTATCAGAAGGCCATATCATCTGAAGAAAAAAACAGTACCTGGCATGTTACTGGGTCCTGGTAGAAATGGAGTTCTTCACCACAGGATATGAACTTACCATGCATCCAAATAGCCCATTATAGCCCATCCAAATAGCCCTGTCAGCCCCACCAAGTCATAAAGTTGGACAGACCTAGAAGAAACCCCTTGTAAGATGGAAATTGTGCATCGAGACATACGGAAGCTGAAGGCATAAGCAAGCTGCAAGGAAGCCACCCAACAGGATTTCCCACACCCCTCCCTCATGCTTACATATATAGTCATATGTGGTGAGGGTGGCTTTTCTATGATCAGCTGAAAGGGGAGGAAAAGTTCAGAGCTTGGTTTACAAAGGGGTTGGGTCAGTTTGCGGTTGAAAATTGGAAATGGATGACAGCTACATGATTGCCATTCGGGGTAACTTTGAAGGGTAGTGAAGATAGAACTCTTCTCAATGTTCAGAGCTATGAGTTGTAGCATCCAGTCATCCCCCTTGTGTGGAAGGAGTGGTGGCCGGAGTTGAGTCCATATCCATGTTACTAACCTACCCCAAGCCATCATCATATCTATTGTGATTCTTGCAGTAGCTTCCTAACTGATCTCCCTGCTTCCACCTTTGAACCCCTCAGTCTCTTCTCAATATAACCACCTAAGTGACGTTAGACACCAATGGCTCTCTCATCATTCGCAGTAATAATCAAAATCCTTACAGTGGCCCACATAACTTCCTCTTTGATTTTATAGCCTAGTATGCTAATCTTTAATTATCCACTCAAACTATTCTCTTCACCCCACTCCTCCTTTGACACAGCAAGCACAGCCAACCACAGGGCCTTTGCACTAATTGTTTCTTCTGTCTGGAATGCCGAAAGCATTGAGTTTATAAACCCTCACGCGCATGTTTAAAAATTCCACCCTTAATATAATTAAGGCCATTCTTCTGACTGAGTGATTTTTCAATTAACTTTTTGTCTGTGAAAGTAGCAAGTTTCCTGAAGGCCTAAGGTCAATGTCAATATGAAAAAGCAATAGTTTAAAATGATAACAACAGAAGATGAGCTTAAAAGCATCTAATGTTCCCCATCAGAGAGTGCACTGAGAAAAGAGAATTGTGAATTATAGTTAAATATTATTATTTAGATTTTGTAGATCCCGTTGGTTACTCTGTATACAACTATGCCATCTGAAATTAATGAAAACTCCTTCCTTTCCAATCTTTATCTTTTTTTCTGTTTCCTTTCTCTTTCTTTTTTTCTTCACCTTGCAGCACTAGCTAGGACTTCCAGCTTAATGTCGTATTGAAGAGATGTGACCAGAGTTCTTACTTGGTTAGAATCAAAGAGTTTCAACGTTTTGCCATTATGAGATGGAGGAAATTCTTTTCTGTTCTTAGATTGTTGAGAGGCATTGTCATCAGCAAATGTTGAGTTTTATCCTATTCTTCTGTTCTGTATCTATTGATATGATCATATAAATTTTCTCCTTTATTCTGATAATGTGAATTACACCAGTTGATTTTTTATTTTTTAATGGTAATCCAACCTTGCCATCCTGGGATTAACATCATTTGGTCAACATATATTTTTTAAGTCTATTGCTAGATTATATTTGTTAATAAGTTCGCAAGGGTTTTCCCATCATTATTTCTCAGAAATACTGTTTTGTTAATTTCTATTCTTATAACGTCTTTGTCAGTTTTTAGTAACATGGTATGCTCACATCGTGAGTTGAGAAGTGTTTCGACCCCTCTATTTTGTGAGAGTATGGTATTGATATTATGCTTTCATAATATTGATATTATACTTCCATAAACGTTTGATGACATTCACTACTGAAGCCATCTGGCCCTGGAGTTTTATTTGTGGGAAGGTTTTCAGTAACAAATGCATTTATTTAATAAAAATAGGCTATTCAGACTTTTTTATTTCTTTTTGGTTCATTTTGGTAAGTTGTTTTTTTCTAAGTTGTATTTTTCAAGAAATGCATCCATTTCATTTAAAGTTGTCAAATTTATTAGCATAAAGTTGTTCATACTATCCACTTATTACCTTTGGATGTACATAGAAACATAGCGATGTCTCCTTTTTAACTCTTGATGTTGGTAATTTGTGTTTTCTTTAAAATAAAAAAAAAGTCTCTCCAGGAGAGTTATCAGTTTTATTAATCTATTCAAAGAACAAACTTTTAGAGTCATTGTTTTTCTCTATTGTTTGTTCACTTTTTCTTCCTTCTGCTGTGGGTTTAATTTGCTTTTCTTTTTTCTTACTTCCTGAAGTAGAAACTTAGATCATTGATTGTAAACACTTCTTTTTTCTAATATAGGCCTTTGAAGTTATAAAAATCACTCTTAGTATTGCATTTATTATATTCCACAAATTTTGATATGTTGTGTTTTCATTATCATTCTGTTCAAAATATTTTCTAACTTCCATTGTAATATATTATTTGACCTATGAGTTTTTTTTAGGAGTGTGTTGTTTAATTTCCAAATATTTGGAAAGCTTTACAGATATCATTGTTTTTATTTCTACCTTGATTCTGCTTGGTAAGAAAACACACAGAATAAGAAATACCTTGTATTTCAAATCCTTTGAAATGTATTAAGATTTCTTTTATGGACTAGCATGTGGTCTAGCTTGGTAAATGTTCCATGTACACTTAAAAAGAATATGAATATTTCAGATGTTGGATATTTGGTTCTATAAATGTTTTATATTTTCTATGTGTTCTATCAATTATTGTGAGGGTGATGTTAAAATACCAAACTATGGTTGTGAATTTGTCTACTTAATCCTTTAGTTCGCTCCATTTTTATTCATACATTTTGAAGCTCTGTTACTAGATACATATTTAGGTTATTATATCTTCCTGATAAATTGCCCTTTTGTTATTATGAAATCTCCTTCTAGTGTCCTTTTTTATTTTAGCCCGAAGGACTCCCATTAGCATTTGTTTGAGGACAGGAATGTTAGTGACAAACTTTCAAGTTTTGCTTATCTAAGAATGTTATAATTTCTCTTTCATTTTTGAAGAATGGTTTTATCAGAAATGGAACTTTTCACTGACAGTATTTTTTGTCCTTTGAGCACTTTGAATAGCTCATCCCACTGCCTTCTGGCCTCCATGGTTTCCAGTCAGAAATCAACTGTATTGAGGATCCCTTGTATGTGACGCGTTGCTCTTCTCTAGCTGCTTTACTCTCAAACCTTTTTACCTTTCACTTGTTTTCCTTATATTATCAGTCTTTTACATAAAGCATGAAATAAGTTGTAGGTTTTTGAAGATACCATTTATCAGGTTAAGCTTTCTTTTATTCCTAGTTTGTGAGAATTTTAAAACAATTCGTGTTGAAGTTTTTCAAATATCTTTCCTGAATCCAATTTAAACAATCATGATTTTTCTTTTTAATTAGTATAATACATTAATTGCTTTTGAGTGCTATGCTTAACTTACCTTCCTGTGATGAACCTATTTGGGCGTAATGAATTATCCCCTTTATATGTTGTTGGGTTCAAATTGCTAAATTTTTAAAAGGATGTTTCTGTTTCTGTTCAAAAAGGGATATTGGTCTATAGTTTTGGTGTTTTCCTTGTAATTTCTTTATACGATTTTGATATCATGGCAATACTGTCCTCATAAAAGGAAATGGGAAGTAATACCTCCCCTTCTATTTCCTCTAAGATTTTTGTAGAATTTTAATTATTTCTTCTTTAAACATTTGGTAGAAATGAACAGTAAAGGCATCTTGGCTTGGTTTTTGTTTTGGACACATTTTTAACTAAGAATTCAATTATTTAAATAGAGGTAGTCACACTGTCTCTTCCTTCTTTAGTGTGACTTTGCTAGTATATATCTTTCGAGGAATCTATTTTGTCTACGTTGTTTCGTTTATTAGCATAAATTTGTTCATAACATTCCACTGTTACCACTTTACTACCTGTAGCAATTTCCCTGCTTTAATTTCTGAAATTGATGATGTATTTGTTCACTCTTTTTTTTTCCCTGATAGTCTGCCTAGAGGTTTTTCAATCTTATTGATCTTTTCAAAGAATCAGATTTTGGTTTTATTATTTTTCTTGATTGTTTTTCTGTTTCTATTTCATTGACTTCTGCTCTTTATTTTTTATGTTTTGCATCTTCAGGGCTTAATTTGCTTTTTTTTTTCTAGTTTGTTGAGGTGAAAGATTTGAGACTTTATATCTTTTAATGTAAGCATTTAATTGTATACATTTCTCTCTAATCACTACTGTAACTGCATTGTAAAAATTTTGATATGCTGTGTTTTCATTTTGATTCAGTTCAGAATATTTCCTAATATTCCTTGTGATTTCTTCTTTGACTCATGGGTTATATAGAAATATATTGCTTATTTTTCAAATACATGGGGGATTTCCAAATATCTTTCAGTTATTGATTTCCAGCTTGATTTTTATTATAGTCAGAGAACATATGTGTATTATTTCAATTTTTTAAAATGTATTGAGACTAGTTTTGTGACCCATATTACAGGTAACGTTGATGGAATTTTATTTGTACTCAAGAGCAATGTGTATTCTGCTGTCATTGGGTGGAATGTTTTAAATGTGAATTAGGTCAATTATTTGATATATTTAAGTCTTCTATATTTCTATTGATTTTCTGCCTATTTATATCAATTACTGGGAGACATGTGTTGAAATCTGGGGGTATAATTTTGGATTTGTTTCTATTTCTTCTTTTGGTTCTATTAATTTTTTGTTTATATATCTAAATTAGGTGTATACACATTTAGGATTTCATATTTTTATGATGAGTTGACACCTTTATCAATATTAAATATTGCTCCTCATCCCTAGTAATAGTCCTTTTTCTTAAATCTATTTTGGATGACATCAATACAGTCAATTTCAGCTTTTAATTTTTGATATGTTATTACATGGTATATCTTTTCCCATCAATTTGCTTCCAATCTATCTGTGTTTCTACATTTAAAGTTAGTTTCTTTAGGTAGCATATAGTTGGGTCTTACTTTTTTAAATTTGATAATCTCTGTCTTTTAATGAAGGTGTTTAGGCCATTTACATTTGATGTAATTATTAATATGAGTAGGTTTAAATCTATCATTCTGTCCTTTGTTTTTTATTTGCCTCGTCTGTTCTTTGTTCCTTTTTTCTGCTTTCCCTGTCTTCTTTTGGAATTATTTTAAGGTTTGAATTTTATCTTCACTAATGTCTTATGAGCTAAATGTGATTTATTTATTTACTTAAAGTGCTTGCTATAGGGATTTACAATATACATCTACTGAATATACTTTACCTTAAGATAATAGTACACCATTTTATGTATAGTATAAGAACATTTTGACATTATACTTCCAATTCCCCCTTTTCTTCTTTGTGCTATTTTTGTTGCACATTTTACCGCTATATAGGCTACAAATCTCACAATACATCATTATTAGTTTTGCTTTAAAGAGTCAATTAATTTTTAAAGGAATTTTTAAAACAAGAAAAAGTTGTCTTTAAAAATTTGCCTATATATTTCTCACTCTGACACTCTTCATTTCTTTGTATAAATCTAAATTTTCATCTGGTATTACTTCCTTCTGCCTCATGAACTATCTTTAACATTTCTTTAATTTAGCTTACCAGATATATGAATTATCTTTATGTCTGACTTTGCCTCCATTTTTAAAAGATATTTTCACTGAGTATGTATTTCCTAGTTGACAGTGTTTTTCAATGTCTTAAAGATGTCACCCCATTGTTTTCTACCTTACATAGTGAGGGGAAAATGTAGGTTCCCACCACAGATCAGAAACACTGTTTTGCTAGCCTAGAGTGCTCAGCAAGATTGTTACAAAGTAGATGAGGCAGGCACCAAGATAACCACTAGGCCCAAGAAAAGTGCCCAGCACTTTCTTGCCTTGAAAAGGGGGGCACAGACCCGCCCTGACTGCTTTAGAGCTGCTTTGGCTGTCCTATAACGCCCTTTAGCTAATTATAATACTAAAATCCACACCTGGTGGAAAATTGTAATAATCATTAACATAGTATGGGTTGCAGGACAGCTTATGATGATGGTACTGCACCTGTGTGATTTGTTTCACCATGAACAAGCAAAGATACAGTGTAAAAATGTTGCATTACTCACTGGGAAGAGATTTAAAGCAACTCCACAGGGTGGGCAGATGTCGATTTTGCATGTATGAACGCTCCCGTGAAAGAAATTCCTGTGCCACCCAGGAGCAAGCACCCTAATGAGCAACCTCTAATAAACTCATCTAACTCACCAAGCTGGACTTGTTGAAGTCATTACAGCAAGTGTTACAGCAAGTGGTCCCGAGGACAAACTGAGCGGCACACGGAGAGTCTGAGAATCAAAGTTTATTTGCCGGCGGGCTCAGAGGGGCCTCACCACCAAATTCTGAGCACCATCTACCTGATTTTTCCCACTTTTATTAAGTTGTGGTGGTCTGGGGGGTCAGGTGGTTAATGCCTGCCAGGTAATAGGTTAGTTTATGCGTCAGATAATAGATTTTAGTGTTATGCTGATGCGCCAGGTAGTAGATTTAGTGTTATGCTGATGTGCCAGGTAATAGATTAGTTGATGGGCCAGGTAATAGGTTAGTATTATGCTGATGCGGGTCTTCCGTGAGGGGTGGGGGTCTCAGGTGGCTGATGTGCCAAGTAACAGATGGGGGTTTTCCTTATCAAAGTCATTCTTTGGTCTCTTGGTTCCCTCTCAGTTTTGGGGGCTGGTTTTTCTATACTGTCCTGGAAGTTTCCCAAAACATATGGTTTCCAACTAGAAATCTTCTCTTATTATCATTTTTCTCTGCAGATTACAGGTCCTTTTTCCTCTGGCCACTTTTAAGATTTTCTGTTTATTGCTGGTTTTTATCATTTTCATTATGATGTACTTTGGTACAGTTTTCTTTATATTTGTTTTACTTGGGGTGCAATGAGCTTCATGGATTTGTAGGTATACAGTTTTTCTTAAATTTAGAAATATTTCAGCTACTGCTTCTTTAAATATTTTTTTCTGCTCTTCCTTTTTCTGGGATACACATATCTTATCCTCGTTGATATTGCCTCCAAATTTAAGAATTTTTTTTCATTTTTTGCTTCATTTTGTAGAATTTGCTGTGCCTTCGAGTTCACTAACCTTCACTCCTGCAGTGCCTAATATAGTCCCATTCAGTTTATTTTTCATTTCAGAAATTGTAATTTTCATTGTGTCTTTCATATCTTCCATTTCTCTACATTTAATGTTTTCCCCTACCTTCTTGATTATATGGATTATTTATAATAGTTGTCCTACTAGTTTTGCTGCTGGTTTCATCATCTGTCATTTTTGGGTCTATTTCTATTGATTGATTTTTCACTTTTTTAGGGTTTATATTTTTCATCTTCTTTTTATGATTGATGGTTTTTTTGTTAGATCGTAGACATTGTGAATTTTGCCTTGTGCTTTGTGAGGTTTTGTTGTGTTCTTTTGAATAGTATTGAATTTTGTTCCGACAAGCAGTCACATTACTAGGAATCATGTGGATCTTTAAACTTTAAGGACAGAGCAGTCTTTACTGGAGGACTAGTTTAGCTTTATTCATAATGCGACACTCTTCTGAGGATTCTACCTGATGTTCTATGTATTATGAGGACTTTCCACTCTGGCTGATGAGAACTATTTCCCCTCTGTGAGCTCCAGAATTTTTCTGCTTCCTCCTTTCCAGTGATTCTTTCCCGAGCCTTGGATAATTTCCTCTCACAAATAAAAAATCAGTACTTGGCCAAAGACTGGAGGACTCTCTGAAAAACTCCAGAGCTTTCTCTAGGAGCAGCTCCCTCCTATTTGGTACTTTGTCTTACAAATTCTTATGTCCATCTCTTAAATTGGGGGGAACTGCTGCTGGGCTCTGTTTGGGTTCTCCTGGCCTGCACAGGAGTTGGAAACTGCTTCCAGGCAGTAACTGGGGCAATGGTAGGCCTCCCCTTGTTTGCGTCCTTTCTCTCAGAGTTTGCAGTCCTATTATGCCTCATATCCGATGTCTGAAAAACATCGTATCATATACTTTTGTCCATTTTTCTAGTTTTCCCTACTATTCCATCATGGCCAGAAGCAGAAATCTCCAAAAGGTATAATTTTTAAACTGGAGTTGGATGTCTACAGAAGCCAAAGCATTTATTTAATATTTACTTTGGGGCTTCGATGATACATTGCTATGGTTTCTTTTGAAATTTATTTTAAATCAGATTTCAAATAAAAGATAGCAGTTATCCTTTAACTTCAACTTATGCCAAATACCATTATTATAATTTTTAATAAGTTAGGTATGTGTGGTATTAGAAGGCTCTTATTGGATCAAATCAAGATACTTTCTACATTGAGTAAAAGGAAAGAATACCATGTTTAACTTCAAGTACCAAAAAAATACAGAATCGATGGTTTCTCTATATTCATTCTCACATGGGCAAACTATTTAAAAAAAGAAAGAAAGAAAAAAAAATCACCTACTGTGTAATTAGGGGTCAAAAGGTAACTTGAAACTTCACTTTAAGTATGACCTGTTTCCTCAATTAGGAAGAATGAGGTACATATACTATAGAGTGGGGAAGGACAGGGGCTGAGATTAAAAATCTGGAGAAATCTCTACTTTGCATAACGATAAAATTCAATAAACATTGGCTTCACTTTTATCTTCGGAAGAAAAAAAAATGCCTGTTTTAATTTTCTTCATGCCCAACTTTTCATTTTTCTGATTTTACTATAACATGGAATAAGCCTTTTATAATACTGGAACGGAACTAGCCCAAATGAAGAGTTTTTCCTTAAAAATAGCCTCTTACACGGAGCAGCTAATTATCAGAAGACATACATTCTCAAATGTATAAAGCATATCTCTCTACTTAGAACTCATACAGGTAAATTTTGCTTCTAAACAGAAATCCACACACTCAAATATACCACTCTTTTGAAAATAGAGTGAGAATATGACATATTATTGGGTTTTTAAAAGAAATTTTGCCCAGAAAGAAAATGCTGTAATTTTTTGGTGTGGGTCAGTAATCCACTCTGATTTATATAAGAATGGGGCAGAGAGTGGCCAAATGCAGGGGTAGATAACCTCTCCTTTAACTTTAGGGGTAGTAGGAAACTCATTGGGAATATAGTAAGACTTTTCCACCATTAGCAGTGACAGAGATTTCATGTCCAAAAGTAATTCCAGCAAATCCCACATTCTATAAACTGTCTCCATTCCCTCCAGACACACTTTGAGGCCAAGTACCCATAGATATTTACTTTTAACTTGGTTTTCCATTATTTCCAGCTTTTGTTGAAGAACGGCATTTTCTAATTATAGTAGAGATTTTTAAGATGGTCCAATTGAGTTTGCATCATATCACGTTGCACTGTAACAGTTTGTAAATTTACCTCTGCTTTTTCCACATTACCTTCCAATTTTACACCCATGGAGCAAATGCTTCAAGTTTACCTTAATCCTTTCTTTACTGACTTTAATAGGTTGTAAAATAGTTTAGAAGGAACCTCAAAAGGATTGTCAGGATTCACCTGGTCCTCAGGCCCTGGAATTCTTTGGGGTAGCAAAGGCACTTACTATGGTAAATAACCAGAGGTCACCTTTCCCTTCTGCTCTAAGTTAGAATGATAGAGCTGATATTGAGGACTGGGGACAATAAGAAATCCTGGGCAAAGACTATCATAAGAACTTTATCAGCATAGAGTTTTGAGAAATCCTTGCAGGGAGGGCAGGCTGCCATGAGATCTGCATTCAGATCTGCACTTCACTTGCTAGCTGAGTGACTGTGGGCAAAAAACTTAAGTTTTGGTTTCTCCATTTTTAGCATGAGGAAAAGGACAGTACTTACCTTAATCGTGGTAAAGCAGTTTAAATGAGATCATGCCTGGTATGTAATAGCTCATATTTAATTAATCTTTACTGGCCAAAGAATTCTGGGGTGGGGGCAAAATCACTTGCTCCTTTCTCATTTGAAAGCAGCCCCCAAAAGAGACCACAGCAAGAGCTGGGAGAGGATGCTAAGGATGGTGAGGGTGGTGATAGGAGATAAAGAAGAACGTTTTCATCCGTCTTTTTTCTTCAAGCTGCATTTCCCACCTTATAGGACAGACCATAGCATGCTTGCACAAGTCTGTCCTGAGAGCTTGAGTCCATTTTAAAGTCACTTTAAGAACTGCTCTGCTGCAAAACAAAGCATCCTCCTCCGAAGGGCTGGAGCCCTGTCCAAAGCAGCGGTAGGCACTGGAGCCTTGGTGGCCAGACCAGTGTGCTGGGGGTGTGTCTGTGACCCAGGAGAAGTGAGGCTCAGACAAGCACAATTATTGTGTCTTCTTAATTTTCCTTCTAAAGTTATTTGAGGGGACTGTGGTTTTGCCTTCAGCAAAACCCCCTTAACAGCCGGGAATCTAAAAGCAAACAACATTATTTTATTAGGTTACCCCAGCAGATGAAAGCAGAGTGTTCCATTTGGACTCTTTTTGGAGTCAATTAATGCATTAGCTAAAAACAAACCCTCCTAAAAGAGAGTTCCCATCGTCTTCTGCAGCTTCTAAGGGAATGCCTGAGAAACAGAGAGAATGAGCTGTAAACAGGTAATACATTCATTGATAAGAAAAACTAATATAATAATACAGCTCAATCCTGATGTAAAACTCATCTCAAAGGATGTGATTTTTTTAAAGCTTTATTTTTAACAATGACCAGGGAATTTACATTTATCTTATAGTTTATGTGATAGTTCTTGACTCAAAGTACCCAACTAATTAAAACCAATTTTAAATACCTATAGTTGTTTTAATAAAAGATTTATTTATGACTTCTAAAATGAGCAATCAATACATAAGATTGTGATTGTTTTCAGTTATGGTTTTTAACATCGGCAGCAGAAAAGACCTGTAAAGTAGGAAAATAATGGAGATTGCTCATTGGGGGAAAAATACATTTCTCAAAAATCCATCCATCCATCTATCCTTCAAAATAATAACTAAGAGCCTACTAAGAGAATCAAAGACACAACCCCTACCCTCGTGGAGCCCAATCTGGACTTTCGAACTGAAGACTGCCGCTGCTTTAAAAGACAGAGGTGATGATGCCTCAGACTTTAGAATGAAGCAGGGCACCCCCTGTGGTCTTCACAACCCCACAGAACTCTTTGGGGAGGGTTCTTCCCCCACAGGTAAAACAAAAGGCGCACACCTCTTTGTGGGCAGGACATTTGTGGAAAGAACATTTCACTGCTTTTGACCAGGGAATGTGCCTTTGCAAAATCTTTGGAAAAATCCACATCCTGAAAGCGTTTGATTACCCCGAATTTAAAATGGGATTTTGCTCAGTGGCAAGGATGTAAATTCATCCCCGTAAGTCTGGCTTCTGCAGTAAAAGGCGTACGATGACGTTCAGGTATAGTTTATCTGGAAGATTGATAAAGGGGCCATAAGACAGGGTTCATCACATTCTGTTATTGGAGACTCTCTCCCTCTACCTGAAGAATTCCAGCATAACTTGCATTCTGAATACTTACTTAGAGGAGGTTACAGTTTCAGGCACAATTTGTTCCCGTTTTTTATTTCCGGCTCACTGTGCTATGTGCTGTTAAACATTTCCAGAAGACTGTCAAAATGTAAGCATCCTGAGGTTTACATAGGCCACACCATTAAATAACATATAAGCACAAAATTTTAAACATTGTTTTCCAGCAATGGTAAATATTTTAGCTAAGTAAAAACTGAAGCTTGAGATGCAATAAGCATTTAAATGACTTCTTTCTGCGCCAGAAATCTTATTTTCTCCTGTGCGCCCCTGGCTGCTGGGATTAAGGCAACCCCAGGGAGCTCAGCAAATGGTTGTGGGTTATGAGGTGTAGCAGGAGCTTGGCGACAGCGTGCCACCCAGCCTCAAGAAACCCAGCCACGACTGGAACCCAAGGATCAGTGTGTTCACTTTGTGGTCAGCTTCACATTTTTTCCCCTCCTTGGAAAAAAAAGCTGCTATGAAAGTCAGGCCCCTCTCCCAGCCCCCCAAGTAATCACGAGGTGGACCAAGAACAGAGCGGAAAGACAGAGCGGGTTGGCAGAGCAGGGGAGCCTGGCCCCCTGGGATGGGCGGGCAGTTACCACCTTCAGTTCCTCAGCCTTTCGGAGGGAAGTGACCCACACACAGCACCGGCACAGACAGCAGCCACTCCACTGTGGAGAATGACAACGATGATGACAACAGATTGTGCTGTCACTTCAGGAAGAAGGGAAACCCAGAGCAAATTTTACAGTGGTTTTCACCACAGTGATTGCAGTCCTAGTCAAGGCATGTCACAGGCATGCCACCCACTGAGCAGAACTCGGATGGAAATTAGGCTTCCTTCAAAGTCTCCCAAGTCACTGCCTATCCCCAAACAGAATAAGCCAAGGATTTTAAGGAAACACAGACGTGCGGTCCTATCTCCACTGGCTTCCCGGAGTCTCTGGTTTCTTATTCACTAAACAGAATCACCCCTCAGCTACTGGTACTTCTGTGTGAAGCCAGCATAGATGCTCTCCCATCAAATTCAACAGCTCTTAAAGAAGCAGGCAGGGCAATGCATCATTTATGACTGCAGTCTCCAGTCCCCAATCCCCTGGGCCATGGACCAGTACTGGTCCGTGGGCTGTCAGGAACTGGGCCGCACAGCAGGAGGTGATCAGTGGGTGAGCGAGGGAAGCTTCACCTGTATTTATAGTTGCTCCCCACCGCAGGCATCACTGCCTGCGCTCCGCCTCCTGTCAGATCAGTCCCTGGCTCCCATCACCCCCAGATGGGACCATCTAGTTGCAGGAAAACAAGCTCAGGGCTCCCACTGATTCTGCATTACGGTGAGTTGTATAATTATTTCATTATATATTACAATGTAATAACAATAGAAATAAAGTGCACAATAAATGTAATGCGCTTGAATCGTCCTGAAACCATCCCCCATTCCTCACCAATCCAGTCCATGAAAAAATTATCTTTCATGAAACCGGTCCCTGGTGCCAAAAAAGTTGGGGACCACTGATGAGATCTGGGGTCAGTGCTCTTACCATGAAAATCTGATCTTCCATAAAATTTTAAGCAAGTGAAGAAAAGGAATGCAGAGATTTAAGGACTTTCCTCCATATTCAAAAGACCAAAGCTGGAGTGCTTTGTAATTATAACATCTGAAACATATTTGGAGTTTCATGACCAGTCTTTGGGATTAAAATATATTTATCACTTATCATACTGAATGGGGGAAGGGTTTCCCCTTTGGTTTTATCAAAGGGACATGGAAGTGACCAGTCTATATATTTGTCCTACTTGTGGTGAAGATGACAAAGCTCTTCACTCCAAAAAACAAACAAAAAATAAGACACATGTGGTGTTGATTCTTTCCAATTTTAAACTATAACTCTGAACATCAGCCAGTTGGTCTACGGCAACAGAGATTGAAACGTGGTTGTCTGCTATGGAGGGAAACTTTGGGGGCTTGGAATGTTCATACAGACTGCCATGTTTCGTAGCCTCTTTGGGAGCATGATCACAGTCTGTGAAGAATAGCCCTAAATTCTGTTCAACACTTCTTTCCCCAAATCATTATAGTGCTAGCCAAACAACAGCAAATGTCAGATATAGTGGTATATGGGTTTGGTATAAGCAGGAGTCACGTTAGAAAATACAACTGCAATTTCATACCAGTTTTCATGTCCAACTTCCACTGAAAGTTTATATGACTTTAATCATCATGATAAGAAATTGCCAAATGAGCTGGGGATGACTAGAACAAAAGTGTCAGTCTGCTAGTGTTTGTTTATCTAGGGTTTAATGTAGTTTCTCTTACTCACTCTGAACCATGAAAATGAGGGAACACATTATTTGAAAGACCATGAGGATGTATCTATGCCAGTATGAATAAAAGCCCCCTCAAAACACAACATATAGTCCAATAATAACAATTATTGTAGTCATCACATGACATGCACAAGAGCAAACAATTCAATAGCTTTAAAAATAGTTTATTTCCACCTTCACAAACACATGAGCCTCTGACCGTTCTGCAAGGCACCACAAATTAAATAAAAACTTATATTAGAATATATTCTTCTTACATGATTCAAGATAAAGTGGATTTTAAAAGCAAATGGGTGCCAATTATAGGGGATGGCAGGATTAGGGCAGGTAGCAGCAATAGGGTGCATGCATTTTCTACAGTGTTTATTGAAATAGGCAATAATCAGTACGTGTGCATTATATGAGTGGTTATACAAAATTAGCATTTCCAAGAGGGGAGCTGCATTTCAGTTTCTCTATGTGATAAAATGCCAAACGCACTTCCCTAAAGTGCAAAGACTTTTTACTAGTAGTCCTGGTACCAGTAACAGAATATGATTACTAAACATCTCCAATGTGGTTTTCATTACAAAGAAACGTGTTTCACATAAAAGCTTCATAATATAATCCAGAGACAGAATTTGTGCATGCTTAAAATGTGAAGCCAGGCTGGCTATTTCTGATATATATTTTTTTCATTTCTTCCAGTGTTTTTTATTTTTATAAATATGCACCCAGTTTCATACCAATTTAAACACACATGAAACACTTTGCTCTGAGCACCGTGACTGCCTTTTAATAGCCTTTGGGACTATAATCCTACTACAAGGAAGAGAGTCTTAATTTCTATTCTGACTTGCTCCTTCCCCAAATCATGTTAGTGTTGACCAAATCCAAAAATTGTCAGATACAAACAAAGGTTTCTGGGCAGAGACCCAAAGAATAATTATGAATAATTTCACAATGATCTGGTTAAGAAAACACATAGAAAATGAATGATTTCATGTTATAAAAAGCTTTGACTTGAATTTAAACGAGATGGACGTGAAAGGAATGAAGCCTTGCTTCCCTCTGAGGCGGGGCGTCCTTTGCCACAGTACCAACAAATGGACGGCCATCTCCCGGGGCCGGTCCTCCTATGGGCCCTCGCTGATGACTTTTGAGGTAGACGCTGATGGCTTGAAGAGAGGTAGGTAAAGTCCAAATTTGTTTTCAATCCCTGCAAATGTGGCAACTGCCAGTTTGTATCCCCCGACGTGATCAGGATTCGGGGCAGGCAGGGTGATCCTGGATTTAGGAACTGGCTCAGATCCCACAGGTTTTCTAAAAGAAGAGAAAACAGAGTAAGAATCTGAGTTTTTTGTTGTATTGTTTTTTTTAAACTTGGTAAAAATAACATTCAAAAACTATTAAAATAGGCGATATAAAGGAGTTGCCGCATTCTAGTCAGTTGTATCTTACCTTTTGAAAAGACTTTGCTAACGTGATTTCAACATTTTCCCAAATCTTTTCTACTTCCTCGCAGGGATAGAGACTGATGATGTACTTTTCTCAATGACAAAAGAGCATTAGAAGCAGATTTAGTGTGATACTTACACTCCTCCAAAATCAATGTAGAACCACCGCTGTAGCAACTCGTAAGTCAACAAAGTTACACCAAACTGGGGTGAGGATCGAAATACACGAGCTTAAAAAAATGGGGAAATAATAGACATAATTAGATTTTTATAAAATTTACCTGATACCAAAAGGTTAGCTAAGAACAAATTATTTCCACACCTCCAGCTCCTTTCCAGAGAGCTTTTGGGCCTTCTTCCCGAAGGATCTTTCTGAAACAGTCTATCACTCCGCTGTAAGTGGTTTGGCCGGCCCGGGCAGCCACCTGTAATCTCGTCTTGATAACATCAGCAGGGGTCACTAAAGATGCTGCAGGCATACCTGCAGGAGAGACACAACACCCTCGAGTCTGCTCACCTTTTCACTATATAAAAATAACTGTGCTTTGAACTGCTGGCCGTGGAAAGAAAGTTAAGAATCCGATGTGATAAAATGCCTATTTCGCTGTCCTCTCTGGGAAGCACAACTGTGACCATCCCGTCTGCAGGGATGGCGGTGCCTACGCACCTCCCCTCCCGACACACGCTTCCCTTCTCCCAAATCACCCCGCCTCATGTGTTACGTTTCTAGTCTTAAAATTATACTTAAATAGTTTTAAGGAATTATTTATCAATAACATTACTTCGAGTGGGAGAAAGTTTTTTTTTTTTTTTTGCTTTCCTGTTGAAATCAAGACCTTGCAAAGTTATTAGGTCCGATTTTTCAGAGGCGAAGCTTGTTAGGTGTTTCCTCTTCATGGTTTTCTGCAGCTGACGGCAGTCACAGGAGGTGCCTTCTCTCACATATTCATCCACCCCCTCCTCCCAGACCCTTACCTCTCCAGTTACACCAGAAAAAGACTTTACTGATA
>NW_012134747.1:3405745-3536773 GCF_000956105.1 Propithecus coquereli
GATAGAGGTAGAGACCTTGGGGCCACCCACCACCTCTGTGACAGGAGTGATCTGGGGGGCTTCTCAACCAATAAAAAAGTTACAAGTCTTCAAGGGGGCTCAGCAACTAGAGAGTAAACGATCACTTACAACAAAAAGAAAATGTGACTGACAAAACACAGCTTTGGGGCATGAGTCGCATTTAATGTTCATAAATATCCCATTAGCATTTATAAAGAACGTCCTTTTCTGTCTATTGGATACAAAGGTTAGTATCTATTTATTTTGGATCCAGGTAAGAACTTTCAAAATTCCTTTTGCGTCCTTGTCTATATTACCTACTTGACATGTCAGCTTCCAAGAGTCATGTGATAAAATTTCTCATGAAGTATGAGAAAATAATCACATTTTCTTTATACTTTTAAACTGAGATTTTATAAGACAATAATATTATATTGACACTACACAGAGGTTGATGCCAGTATCTTTGTAGTGGATTTTATCTTTTACAAGTATAAAATATGCTTCTGTTTGCTTCTGAATGCTATTTGTAAAGCCCGGATTCCATTTAGTCTGACATTAGTATTGCTACTCTTGCTTCTTGTTGGTATTTGCCTGGTACATATTTTTCAATCTGTTCTTGCAATCTTTCTATGTCACTGTTTTCTCAAACTTCAGATGACTAGATTTGCTTTCAAAACTCGTCTCACACTATTTTTACGAGGAGCTTTGAGTCTGTTCACATGATTGTGGCTATTAGACTTCTTTCTGCTGGCCTGTATTTTGCTTTCTGTTTTCTCTGCTTCTCGTTATTTCCCTTTTGAGTCCCCCTTCCCTAAACGTATTTATTTAACCGTCACATGTGCTTGTTACACAGGTACACGTTTACGGTGTACAACCAATTAGCATTTGTGTCCTCCTCCGGCAGAGTGAGGAACGTGGCACTGTCACTCTCGTCCTCCCTTTCCTTTTCCAGCCTCCCAACAACCCTTCTTGCGTAATAAATACAGAGACCAAAGGCAGCAATAATGGAGACCGACTCACAGGTTTAACTTTTATTTGCTCTGTTTTGTATATCCCACACTTTCCTCCTTCTTAATCACTTTTCACTTGCTTCAGAGAAGGTCTGTGAGGAGAAATATTTGAGTCCTTGCAAGGGAGAAACTAACTTTAGTCTTGCCCTCCCTCCTGAGTGCTGGTGTGTGTGCCTGGGGAAGTGATCACAGGTCAAGACGTCGTCTCCTTGGCATTTCTGAAGGGACCCAGTATTGCAGGTGAGAACATACACAGCAGTCACAGGAGGTGCCTTCTCTCACATATTCATCCACCCCCTCCTCCCAGACCCTTACCTCTCCAGTTACACCAGAAAAAGACTTTACTGATACCAAAAAAAACACTGTGGAGAGGAGGGGGTTGGGGAAGAGGGGTAACAGGGGGAGAGGGAGGCTCCCACAGATAACACTTCAGGATTCCTTTTTCCTAAGACTGACATCTCCAGAAAAATATTTGACAGAGAGCTTAAAATTTATACTGGCTGATAATCAATGAAAAAGGAACAACAACAACAAAAAACCCTCCCAAAATTACCAATGGGAAATTTTTCTACAGTCATTTTATCCAAAATGCGGCAGCCCATGTTTAGATTTTTTAAAAGCGAGACTGTATTCAGAAGACACTGTCTCTTATGGTTTTATTACTTTTCCATTATGAACCTATTCCAAACCAAATTGGTCAAATGCAGATGCATAAATCTCCTTTGCTTTTTTTAAGGCTTAATAATTCTGTAAGAATTTCTGTCCAAACCAACATGGTCTGGCTCACAACTACATCTCATCCTTCTAACAGACAGCTTTAAAGTTACTCTGTGTGTGTGTGTGTGTGTGTGTGTGTGTGTGTGTGTGTGTCTTAGTAAATCTGCATACTACATGCTTGCTTTTATATTACCAAAGCAGTATCTTTTCCTTTTCCAAACATTAATCTTAAGTAAGAGTTTTTAAAAACGTATCACAGTTTTGCATGCAAAAAAACTCACTTTATATCTAATGCTTCACTGGGTAAGTCACACTGAATTTCCTATTAGTTTGGAGGAATTATTTTAACTTTGAGCCAGGAATTTATCCTCCAACATAATGGAAGGAAACATGAAAAATGCTTAGAAACCCACTGTGTTCACACCACCGATTTTGTTTTACTTCCTGGTTTAGAAAGAGTTTAGCAAGGCGGTCTGCTTTAGACATGCAATAAAATTTCCCCTGCAACAGGGCAGGCATGTCGGGTGACTAGGAAAGACACGCAAGCAATAAGATGGGTGAAAAGTTCCCTTCAGAGACAGCAGTTTTCACAAACAGTTCCTTGTTATGAAAAAAGAGAGAAGTATTAGGGGTGGGGGGAACAGGTATGAAAAACACTGATTAGGGAAATAAAAAAAAGTCAAAAGAAACATATATGCTATTCAAAAAGTTGTCTGCAAAACTGATTGAAGTTGTAGGGGATGCTAGCACCAGGGAAACCTGAACATTACTCTCAGCACTGCCATTCTAAGCTCCCATTTCTCCTACGCAGGAGTCTGCTAGGGCCTAGGAGGAACTCTGGATAGCTCCGCAGACAGGGGATTGGCTAAGTTAACCTACAGAACTGCATCAGGCCGTTCCAGAGCAAGGCCAGGAAAGCAGCCGATACTGGCAAGAGTCTGGCCACTAGAGGGCTGTTGACTTTGGGGGCCAGGGCTGGCAAGGATTCCAGGCAGATTTGCCTGGTCTCTGCTGGCTTTCAAAAAGCAAAGACAAGGCCTACCAAATGGTCTGAGTTTTCTGTGTTCCTAACGACAGGAGAGCCAGGGGAGACTAGGAGCTGGGGAGGCTTTTTCTAGGTTCCTCAGCAGGAAGGGGACTTGCTGCCTGCCTGATGCTTTAGTGACAAGATAGAGGTAGAGACCTTGGGGCCACCCACCACCTCTGTGACAGGAGTGATCTGGGGGGCTTCTCAACCAATAAAAAAGTTACAAGTCTTCAAGGTGGCTCAGCAACTAGAGAGTAAACGATCACTTACAACAAAAAGAAAAATGTGACTGGCAAAACACAGCTTTGGGGCATGAGTCACATTTAATGTTCATAAATATCCCATTAGCATTTATAAAGAACGTCCTTTTCTGTTTATTGGATACAAAGGTTAGTATCTATTTATTTTGGATCCAGGTAAGAACTTTCAAAATTCCTTTTGCGTCCTTGTCTATATTACCTACTTAACATGTCAGCTTCCAAGAGTCATGTGATAAAATTTCTCATGAAGTATGAGAAAATAATCACATTTTCTTTATACTTTTAAACTGAGATTTTATAAGACAATAATATTATATTGACACTACACAGAGGTTGATGCCAGTATCTTTGTAGTGGATTTTATCTTTTACAAGTATAAAATATGCTTCTGTTTGCTTCTGAATGCTATTTGTAAAGCCCGGATTCCATTTAGTCTGACATTAGTATTGCTACTCTTGCTTCTTGTTGGTATTTGCCTGGTACATATTTTTCAATCTGTTCTTGCAATCTTTCTATGTCACTGTTTTCTCAAACTTCAGATGACTAGATTTGCTTTCAAAACTCGTCTCACACTATTTTTACGAGGAGCTTTGAGTCTGTTCACATGATTGTGGCTATTAGACTTCTTTCTGCTGGCCTGTATTTTGCTTTCTGTTTTCTCTGCTTCTCGTTATTTCCCTTTTGAGTCCCCCTTCCCTAAACGTATTTATTTAACCGTCACATGTGCTTGTTACACAGGTACACGTTTACGGTGTACAACCAATTAGCATTTGTGTCCTCCTCCGGCAGAGTGAGGAACGTGGCACTGTCACTCTCGTCCTCCCTTTCCTTTTCCAGCCTCCCAACAACCCTTCTTGCGTAATAAATACAGAGACCAAAGGCAGCAATAATGGAGACCGACTCACAGGTTTAACTTTTATTTGCTCTGTTTTGTATATCCCACACTTTCCTCCTTCTTAATCACTTTTCACTTGCTTCAGAGAAGGTCTGTGAGGAGAAATATTTGAGTCCTTGCAAGGGAGAAACTAACTTTAGTCTTGCCCTCCCTCCTGAGTGCTGGTGTGTGTGCCTGGGGAAGTGATCACAGGTCAAGACGTCGTCTCCTTGGCATTTCTGAAGGGACCCAGTATTGCAGGTGAGAACATACAGAGCCAATCATCTTCCATTACTGACTGTTTTCTGTCCTCCTTTCCTTACTGCCACTCCCTAGGGAACGCCTATGAAATAGATGTTAGACCCCCTGGATTAACCCTACATGGCTCTTAAATTTTCTCTTATTTTCCATTTCTGTATTATTGCTCCGCATTCTAGAGTTTGTTTTTATGACTTTATTTCCCAGATGTCTAATTTGGTCTTTGACCAATATCCATTCTATCATTTAGAACCATCTCCGGATTTTTAAGTTTGGCAATCCATTTATTAGTTTTCAAGGAAGCCTCCTTAGTGATTATTTCTTTCAAATCTCTCTGAGGACCCTAATTATAGTTCTTACAAGTTCTCCTCTATTCCTTGAAGTGCCTGTTTTCTCTGTGATTCTGTTCACTTGCCTTGTTGCTGCTTCATGTCCAAGGACCTCTGGCTGTCTACTGATATTCAAGTTCAAAGGATAGGCTGATGAGTATCTTCTGTGCAGATGTTGTGGGTGGCTTCTCCCATACTCTACGTCTGTTTCTGTTTCACCCACAGGTCTCTCTTGTGAATGGGAGGGTTGTCTGTGGGCTTCGTGAAGTTGGTGAGACCTATCCACTGGGTACAAGGGGCTGGGATAGGCTGGCAGGGTAGGGAATTTCCAAACTGCTGAAAAGGGGAAAGTTTCACTTTGGAAGCAGGTAGAATTTACTTTATATTCCTCTTGGGAAGAGCTGCCATTCGTTTGTTTTTCTCTGCATCTGTGGTAAAGGTCTGGAATTACCTTAAGCCCCGCCTTGCTTCCTTTTAGTTCCTTACTCCTGGCCTCTCAGGGAAGTGGTTCCTTTCTTTAGAATGCAAGCTTTTAACCTGGAGACAACTGTCGCCTGAAGCTCCATATGAAAACCAAGGCAGAGGGCAAAACCTGGCCAGCCTGCAGTAAATGCAGCTCTCTCCCTTTTGTTAATGATTTACCCTAAAACCTCTACCTCCATTCCAGTCATTCTATTGTTCACTCAGAGGTTCTGCTCTTAGTTTAGAATTAGTTTTTCCTGCCAGTGTTTTGGGCTGTGGCATGGCATCTTTCGGTCCAATCTCAGAGTCGATATGGCTCTGCTTCCTGTCTGCCGAAGGCTGTTGCTAACATTTTCTAGTGACAGTATGAAATTTTTAAAAATGTATTTCCTGACATTTTAAGGTATTTGGGAGGAAAGGAGAGATTGATTAAAATGTTCAGGCCATTACCTTGATCCAATCTCTCCTATACTCTTTTCTTTTTAAGGATCTAAGAATTACTTTTGAATTGTCTTAAGCTTTATGTCCACACAATTAACAAATTTGTGCCAATAGTACTCTTCTCCTAACACATACGTTCTAATATGTTTGCAAAAGCACCATGATCAGTCACACATATATAACACCTCTATTTCTGTGTACTGAACAACTCTTAAAAATATGAATTTCAACTTAATCTAAGCTGATTAATTCAAAGGCAAGACCCTCACTACAGTTTGACTTGTTCCTATACCTTTTCACTCTGACAATAAAAATTATCTGGTATGATAGATCACTCTATACAATTTGAGAAGTATCAGATCTTTTGATATTTTCCAAAGCTGTACTGAAATGTCCTTCAATAATTAAGAAGCGCCTGGTGAGGGAATTGAAATTTGGTTTCTTAATTTCAGGCTCCTGCTTCAATCCTCACCCTCTGACAAGCTGAGGTACTTTGGCCAATAACATAAATGCAAACACTGTAGTTCTGCTCTAACCTGTGAAATAATGGAGTAGATGTTCCAGTATTTAAAGACAGTCCAATTTTATAACTAAATACATTAATCTAAAAAAAAAAAATCAATATTCTCTAGGTTGAGATACCAATAACCACTTCTGTAAAAAGCTGCGTATTACTAAAATAATCTAATTTCAAGACTAATCAAATTTTTGCAAAGAAAAAAGCGAGCTAGCACTCACTGAATAACTGGAATTACTATCAAAACTATTACTATCAAATGATCATATTCATTTAATCACAGGTCCGTGTTATTTATATTAGGGCTGTTCAACAAAAAATATATGTACTCTACATAAGAGATCAACTTGAATCCGGTACATATAAAAATAAGTCATAAGATATTGCTGTTTTATAATAAATTAGTGGCCAACTATTCATTGTGGTTGCCTCAAGCTCCATATAAAAAGAAGGAGTTTTATATTTTGAAAGAGCTTTTCTCCTTTCTTCTTGATGACAACAAAGATCACTTTTGCCCTGGGATAGACTTCCTGGGATTCTCCGCACCCTCTGTGTTCTCTCCCTAGCAAATGCCTTTGCTCTTAATGGTATCCGCAAAGGGAAAGTGGGGGCTTAGTCTGTCTTCCCCCCAACAGCCCATATAGGTCCAGTGCACTTCTGTGCTCACTGCCATTCTTGATGGTGTTGTCCTGGGCACAGTTCCACACAAAATTCCCCCGGCCCTTCTCCACGCTGGACTCAGCTCTCTGCTCGAGCAGCCAGCAGCTGGTTGTTCTGCTTCCTCCCACGACAGCAGTTAACTACTTATTGCTGTATAAGATTTTTTGTTTGTCTTACAACAAAATACATTACTAATCTTTCTTATTCATTCTCATACATTTTTTAGCCATTTTAGTTTGGATTTTCAGGTGAATAATCATTTGCAAATAACGATTGCTTCATTTCTTCTTTTCTAATGTTTAAGCCTCTGATGTCGTCTTATTTTACCACACTGACTGGACCCTCCAAAATAAGACAGAATAACAAAGATGGGAGAGACATCCTTGTCTTATTTCTGACTTTAATTAGAACAGTAGTTATGACATTCACCACTGGCTTCTGATATCTGTTATTAAATTAAGAAAGTAGCTTAATTTACATTACATAGTTTTTATAGATTTGTAGAATATACAGGGCCATCAAGCTTTGTAGCTGATCCATACTGTGAGGACTAAAACCAATGACAAGCTGTCTTGTATTTTCCCAAGGGGGAAAGTGTGTGAGAGAAGCTGCTCCCAACCCATACCTGTTCTCTAACTCACAGAAACTGCAAGATAATAAATATTTGTTGTTTTAAGCTGGTAACTTCTGACATAATTTGGTATCCAGCAATAGATAACTAACACAGAAGGTATCTGGAAAGACAACAGGATGACTATGGGGTTAAAATAACAGCAGCATCGGGATGTCAACTACTTGCAACTTTCAAGAATAATGTGTCAATACCTTAAACACTATTATACTTTTTTACCAACAAAGTCACTTCAGAGAATCTGTTCCTCTGAAAAAAAAATGATCCAAAATAGGAGAAAAGCCTTTAAGCATGAAGATTTTTTTTTAACACTACTATTTAAAATTTTTTGAAAATCAGGTGTCTAATATTGAGGAATATATAAGTATGCAGCAGTCAGAAGCTAATGTTTAGAAAGTTTTAAATGATACATAATAAAATTACTATTATTATTGATATTTTTGAATACTTATTATACGGCAAGCACTATCTTTGTTCTTCTCTTTCACATTTTTTTTTTTAGGAACAGGATCTTGGCTATGTTGCCCAGGCTGGCTTTGAACTACAGTGGGCTCAAGGAATCCTCCTGCCTCAGCTGGGATTAAGGGCGAGCCTGGCTGCTAGATCTTCTGTTAATTCACTTAACCCCTCTAATAATCTCGTGAGACTATTCTTATCCCCATATATATGGAGAAACAGGCAGAGAGGGATTAAATAATTTGTGCAGGTCACACAGTTCTGAGTGGGGAAGCTGGAATTTGAACCTGAGTAGACTGACCCAACAATATACATCCACTACCGATTTTGCTATGATGGCTAACAATGCTTAAGACACAATATTAAGTGAACACTACATACACACGGTGTGATTGCAACTCTGTTAAACACTGTAGAAGGGGGAATATTAGCAAAAATGTTATATAGCAATTATCTTAGAGTAGTGGACTAGTGGATAATATTTTCTTATTTGCCCTTTGTGGTGCTTCCCAAATATTTTACAATGAGCAATATTATTTTCATAATCATAAAAAGATGATAAAGAAAGAAAATAAGCCTTAAAAGAGAAAACAATCAAATAAACAAAAACCTCACATCTATGCTCTGATAGCATGGATTACCTAGGAAACTCCTACCCAGAAATGAAATCACTTCTGGGTACTCATTTTTTTCAAGAGAAGAGTTAAAGACAGTATTTTTTTGTGGAATGAAGAAAGAGAGGCTTAGGAAAGCATCCTAGACCTTGTTCTGAGCTCTACTCTTATCTTCCAATTTCACAACTGATTTGTGGAGTGATTCACAGATTCTTTTGGAATTCATTATCATATTGGCTAACACGTATTGAGCATTTACTATGTGCTGGGCACTATGCTAGTCCTTCACATGGATGTTCTCATTTGAGCCTCACAACCACACTCTGTAGCAGGTACAATTAGGATCTCCATTTACAGGGGAGGAAAACAAAGCTTAGGAGAATTTAAATAACTTGCCCAAAGTCACACACTAATAAGTGGAACTCAGTTCTCCTCATTAAGTCCTACCTTATTTCAAATAAGTAATTTGAAATAAATTATAAACTTTTGTTTCAAAAATTTTTCTCACGTATACATAGGAGAAATGACTTATATACAGCACAGTGAGTCAACGGCCAAGTTGGAATTAAAATTGGGAATTCTATACTCTAGTCTTGAAATCATGATTTCTTGCTGTAGGTATAGTGGTCTCCAAGCTACTCACACAACTAAGGTCCCTAAGCAGCCAGGAAAGAAAAACCCTGACTCATATACCAA
Organism: Propithecus coquereli; assembly: GCF_000956105.1. Taxonomy (NCBI): domain Eukaryota; kingdom Metazoa; phylum Chordata; class Mammalia; order Primates; family Indriidae; genus Propithecus; species Propithecus coquereli. The sequence continues at coordinate 3,414,701 of NW_012134747.1, forward strand.
TGTCATTGCTTTTGAAGAAAAGGGATTAAGTAATAACTAAAGAGGAACTACACAGGTTCTGTCTCCAGGGGTTCCCCAGGCTTTTGCCAGGGTGGGTGGGGTGTGCACAAAATAGCAAACAACTTCGCAAAGCTGGGAGTTGTTCTTATGCTGTCTTTGGGAACAGCCTGGAAACTTTAGCCACATATCTGATGAGAATAACACCTGTATCAAAAATGTTTGAACGCAGGTATCCTGTGACTGCCTTAGGCTTTGTTAACTCATTAAATGTGTGTCACCACCTGGAGAGCTAATCTAGACTGTCTAGACCCAGTCTTTAGGGTCCCTGCACAAGAAGGAGCATCAAACAATGAACAGATTCCTGCTGTGGCTAATTTTTTTCTATTGATATTTTCAGTGGAGCACTGAATAAAAGAAGATAGTTAATTCCATCTAGGATTTAATTACTGCCCTTCCCCCACAATAACCTTACACAGGGAGGAAAACAGGTGTTTCTGATCAGCCCAGATCTTTTCTGGTTCTACTACATTTCTTTTATCTAAATGATAATAACTATTGTTTAAGCTCTGGATAAACTTTTAAGGACTATTTTGTTTAGATGCTGTTAAGACACAAGTATTCAAATTTTTAAAAACTGTCTAAACCGTTATCATTCTTATGCTATGAAGTGAGACTATGAAATGATACAGCACTTGAATTGAGACGTAACGATCCCACAAAATGAACCAATATATTTAATGAGCCTTTTCTAGTGTTAAGAAATTGAGCTTGTCTAATAATCTAATCTGCCAGAATTAAGATTAATTTCTTTTCCTTTCCTTTCAGTAGCTAGTCGAAGCAACCTCTAGACAACTCATATGTACCCTGTCACAAACTATCAGCAAAAATTTCAGTGTAGTACCGTGGGGGTCGGGGTGGGGGCAGCAGGAGTTGGGGATGGCTAGGGAAGTACCAGAACTGCATGAGGGACACTCACCAGCTATAGCACCAGCCAGGAGCAGGCTTCCCGGGCTGATGTGCCCATCTTCATCTGCAAAGGAAGCCTTCACATGAGCATAGCACGGAAAGTAGATGGCCGAGAAAGGAATGTCCCGCAGAAAGCAGGCTTTGGCACCCTGCACATTTGCAAAGGAAGAAAAACCACATGAAACACATATCCCATTGAGAAGATCAAGCTTCTTTGGAACTCACCTCAGAACAAAATATTCCTGGAGAAGACCATATTTGTACTCACAAGTTGAAAGGGGAACAGAAAAAAATAACCCAAATTCTGCAAGTTATAAATCTGAATTTTGTTTTTATAATGAAAACTACTCTTGTTGTGTGATGGGGTAAAGGGGGAGGAGTTATTCTGATGCTAAAATTTTGATTAAAATATTTTTGGAACTCTGCCTGTGACACCCTTTTAAATCTTTACTGGTGGCAAGTCACTGGCATTTCAAAGAAGATCTATTCTCTTGTCTCAACAGAAGATGGGCATCAACAATCAAGATGTCTCTTTGTTTACACATTGGGAAGTAGACAAATTATATACGTGGAGGGAAAAGGGTTTTTGTTTTTTTTTTTTGTATTGTTTGGACTCTTTCCCAGAAAAAATAAAAATCACATACATAAAAAATTATGTATCTTTTCAGGGGGTTCATAAATCCCCCCAAATTTATTCACATACTTACCCACCACCCAGGGTTTACGAAACATTGATAAATGCCTGCTCTAAAGGCTTACAATATTTGCAATAATTCTGACACATTTTACAGCTGTTTGTAGAACAATTTAGCTCCTAAAGTCTTCACCAAATAATTTCTGGTGCCAACATAATGCCATGTGAGGGCCCTGAGAATTGATGAGGGACCAGAAATAAGATATAACATTACAATGAAAACCACAACACATGTACTGTGTTTTGGGTAGGCTGAATGGAAAGGAAATCACCTCTTTTCAACATAGAAAATTCCCAAAGGAAAATAATGAATCCATCCAGATTCAACAGATCTAGCCACACCCAGTGACATTTATTGAGGCCTAGTAATGCGGGATCCTGGGCATTTCTGTCAGATGCGAGGCTCCACTCTGTTGAAGTTCCTTAACCCCTTGCACAGCTGTTACTACAGCCTTTGTTTTTCGGACACCCACATTTCACTCTTGACTCAGACTAGGATTGTAGGAATAAAAACCTTAGTCTTTTTCATATAAACTGCTATTAACCCAGTTCCACTGTAATTTATTTAGTGGCCTTACACAGGTAGCACAAGCAGGACTTTATGTTTAATCCTATTAAATTTCATCCTGGGAGAGTCTCAGTTCTGCCGTGTCGGCTATTCCTCAGTCAGCTCACCCACAGGGGCCTTACGCGCGCCTCTCTTCACTCTGCCTACAGGTATCCACCTCATGTACTGCCAGTCAACCCACACTTCTGCATCTTGTCCATCCCCAAACTGTTAAATGTCTAACTGAAATGAAGAATCACAACATCCACCACACCCACGCTACTCATTTTATAGATGTGCAAACTGATGCCCAAGACAGTTACTCTATCAGTTGCACATTTACTGAGGGCTATACCCTTCGCTGGTGCAGAGGACATCTTGGAATTCCAGAGAGCCGGCCAAACCTCAGGACTCTAAGAGGTTTTTCCACTTCCCCCAGCTTTTCAAGGGGAAAGTACAGTGTAATGTCAATATCCGTGTGTAGCCTCCAATCCTTTCCTTATGACTAGTTTTTTAAAACATTATAATTCAGGCAGTTACTGTGTAAGGGGAACATTATCACCCTTTAGTTTCTGTCTTCTCTTCCTTTTCCCTTCTTGCCTCCAAGCCTTCCTGCAAGTTCTACTAGCTATTTGTCCACATGTAGAACAGTCTAATTTGAGTAAAGAAGGTATTCAAATTAGATACCAAATAATCCATTCAAATGAAGATCAGTTAAATCTTCATGTCTGGCTCCCTCAATATAGTAAAAAAATCACCATAACTTTCTAAACAAATCACTTTAGAGTAATTTTTTAGGCTGGTATAATTCTTCCCCCAAATCTTGCTTCTTACTATTATCTATTAGTTTTTACCTTTACCCACATCTCCCAATGTTTGCATCTTACAGCTGAGCTTCAGTCTGTGTTCTCATTTTTTTTGCCAGTAATATTTTCCCTTTTAAGTTTTTTCCTGATTATAAAATATTAAGTGCTTATGATAGAATATATAGAAAAGTATTAAAAATTTAAACTGTTCATAATTTTCACCAAGAGGTAACCACTACAAATATTATAAATACATTTGAACATTTTTTTCAATAGAAATATTAACAATCATTCCACAGATGAGATCACACTGGAATGGTTCTGAGTTGTGCCTTTTCTTCTCCTTAATTTCATGGTATATGGTTCTTGTTTTTTGTTTTTGTTTCCTATATGATCTACTATCTTCCTCATTCCTTGGCCATGTTGCCTAAATTTCCTTTCTATTTGTTGTTTCAAAACAACAACTGCCATCTTTGTTCTTGTCTGTCTTGTAGATTAGGCCCAATATTCTCATTCTTGTCAAAGCTTTGTAGGAACTTCACTTCCCCAGTTTCCTCTCTCTGGTCAGCCTTGTGCCTCTCAGGTAAAACTATTCAATGCCCCATTCATCTGATCCATCAAGGTACATCTATCACTCTGCATCTTCTTTGATGATTGCTAAGCTGGGAACATCAACCTCTTAAATACCACCTCTTCATTCATTTAAACTCCAAATACCACCCTTACCAGGATCTTTTAACTAGAAGACAGACAGGGAGTGGATTTCACACGGCTCCATATTGTCTACACTTTCTCAACACTGTTCTGAGTTTGCTTCATGCCCTATCTCAGTGCTGCCTATATCTCAGGCTGTAAGCAACCAGGGGGCCAGGAACTACTGTCTGACTTAATTTATAGAATATTGAGCAAAATCTTTGGCTGTCAGTGAGGACTAAGACATGTTCCTGATAACAATGATTTTGCTTTGCCAATTTCCATGGGAAAAAAATCACAACTAAAAAGAAAAATGAGAGGCTTTGGGATATATTGTCAGGTTTCTGCAAGGACATTAACTCATTTCTTGGAAAAACATATTAGAAACTAAAACCAAGCTTTTAGTTTTTCAAACAAGGATATATTGTTTGTTGGGGATATAATAAAACCTAGGCAGAAACGGTCAATAATTTTGTACCGAAATATTAATGTTATCAAAAAATAAAAAATACAAAAAGGAGAGAGAGAGAGAAAGATTAGCCTGCCTTATACTACGTGGCTTCAATATGATCAGAAGGCCACAGGAAAAGGTGAGCTGAGATGAGAGACAGGCAGAGCAAAGGCATGTGAGGCAGCAGCTGGGTTTTCCCAAGAAGGAAGCGTGGAGCGCCCCTCCGTCATGGCCTCTCCGTCCCTACCTGAAGTCCTAACAGTAAATCGTGTATCCCTGTGAAAGGGAGTCTCCCAAGAAGTGTGATGCACTTCAAGAGATGTTGGAAAACAACTCTAAATGACTGAGAAGAAAAATGGCTTGATCAAAAAACAAACATGCAAATAAAGAACAAACCTGAATAAAGAGTGGAGCTACACTGTACAACCTAAAAGCAAAATGTCTAGAAGTATGCTATATTTTTTATCTTTTTTAGCTAGGACTCAGGCAATGTGGTCAAATAACTTACGCAAACTAGAGTAAATATGAGGATATGTAAGAGGTGTTTGGTTTCTGGTTGTCTGAGGAAGAGGAAGAAATGGAAAAAGTCAAGGGAGAAAGAGACCTTGAGGAGCAGCCACTATCCCTGCTCCACAGAGGCAGGACAGCCCTGCCAGGGAGTGAAGACCTTTAATCAGGCAAATGTCCATCTACTGAGGAATGAAGAACACCTGGTGTGATCACCCCCTGGCACTGCTTAACCCATGATGAGAAACAGGAGCGATCAAGCTCTGAACCTTCCTCACCTGTCAAAAATACCACAGGCCACCTTCTTCGGGTGAGTGGGGACCAGAGCTTTAGGAATAAATGAAGTAGTAACTGTGTCCTCTGTAAAGTATCCACTGCAGTACAAATGTAAGGGACAGATGTGGTGAAGGGGAGGGCTGCATCTCCCAGCCTCTCCCGGCACCTGCACCTGCTCCCTGCAGCAAATGACTCTGCAGTGGAGTCAGGAGGTGGCCCTTTGCCTCCCCTGTGCCCCAGGCAACAAAGCCCAATTCTCAAAGAAAGCGAACTTTGCAAAAGGCCGGAGAAAAGGACACAGACTTATTAAATTTCCATGGCCTCCTTTTCCCCACCACTTCCTTTAGGCATGAAGGCAGGTACCAATTTGTAAGGCTGCCTTAGGCTATACCTGACCTGTTGCTCCCGCACAATGAAAAGAGAAGCAGGATGTTAGAAAGGCTTTTAAAGTTCCAAAGATGAAAATGTTTCTCTCTCAGCTTCCTTGATAAATCCTGCACTTTGTGGTGAACACCCATTCTCCAGTCCTACAGCAAGACGCAAACCTGTTTAACTTGAATTTTCCTTGCCCCATGTATAATTTTTACTAAGTGATCAGCCATTCTGAACAGGCGACTTTACAATGAAGGAAAACGCTCTGCTGCCCTACAGCCTGCATCAGCAACACAAAAATAATTACTTTGACCATTAAAAAATGAATAAATTATAAACTGTGTGCCACTTATAATAAAGCTTTCAACATTCCTGCCCTATAAGAAAATCGCTACATTTTCCTGTTTTAAGTCTTTTTCACTAGCTCTGTAGGCAGCTCTGCCCTTAGACATTCTCTAGTTGGCCCTGAATTTCCTTTGTACACATAGTATAATCTCCTGGGGAAAATGAATAAATGCAAAATGCAATCCTCTAATCTCTTACTATTGATTAAAGTGCTATCCCTCCAAAGAAGGGAAATCATTGGGTTTTTCTTTTCTTTTTTTCAATAAAAGGCATACTAATATAGACGGGGACAATAAAAAGCAACTCGGGGTGGTTTGATTATCGACTCTGGCTCCATTCCAATTCTGTATCATTCTAAAGTCTCTCCATCATCGTTCTATTTAAGGTCTAGGAAAGCTTTAAGGGTAGGTCTCACTTAACCTTAAGTTAATAGTCCACAATTGACACAGGCCAATTAGACAGGCTTAGAGGCAGTGGCCGCAGTATCATCACGGCAAAAGAATCATTTATTTTGCTTCTCATGCCTTTTTGATGTGGACACTGTGTTGAAAGCCCAAGGAAGCTTTAATCAATTCTCAAGTTGCTGGAATCATCCACTCAAGTTTACTCTGCCAGCTCTGCCTGGCACGAATTTGTCAAAAGATGCAACACAACAGGATTTCTCTCTCTCTCTCTCAACACACACACAGATCTATCTCTGATGTCTTTTTTTTTTCTTTTAAAGCTCTTCATCTTGGATAGTAGCCCACCTGCCCAATCAATCCACATAGGAAAAAAACCAGTCCTGAAGGAGGTGCTGATAAAGAAGGCAGGGCCAGGGCAGGTCTTTTCACATGCTAATTCCTGCTTATTCTAGCAGTACCTGCAAACACAGCTCTAAGCAGACTATTTCTAGTACAGGGAAAGGTAATTACACTCACAAAGGCACCTCTGTGTTGGGCGGGCACCAGGAGCCAGCAGGTCTGGGAGAAGGAGGCTTAACAGAGACTCCAGCAGTGAATGCACATTGTCTAGCATGGGGGAAAATGTCAGACTGGGGACCCCGTAGCACTCAAGACAACAGTGGTGCACCTTGTGTCTGAGAATGGTTATTCAATGCTTCTGGCACCTGCCGTCAGAGCTACCCACCCTTCTTTTCCTACCTTACAGGTTTAGAATTTATTTGGCATGTATAATTGTATATTTTGATCCTAGAGCTACAAACAATGGGCAGCACGTCATGTCTTGATCCCTCAGCATTCCTCTTGGTTTCCCCAAGTGAGTTAACCCTTAGAGACACAGGCTGGCATTACCTCTCCTGCCCAGTCAAGGGACGGTCAGGCCCCACGTGTCTGGGATTTGCACAGGGCGAGTTTCAGTGTCTTGCTGAGAAACGTCACTGGTGCCAAGGCCTGTTTTATGATTGTGTCATTGGTGTTAAAACCAAATAAACTAGCTGACAACTGAAGACTTGATATCAGTGAACACTAAAATTACTTCGATTTGAATATAAAATATAAATATCTATTATTTAGTTTCTTTAGTCCAGGGACTTTTAAGACATTAGTTTCTTCTTAATTTCATTGCAATTCGAACAAAATCATCTTGGCAACTCTTAGGTTTTCTATAGGAAACGCCACTCTTGTCTCAGCTCTAGTTCTCTATAGTTCTACTACTGTATATTGCTTTGCCATCAACAATGCTCATCACTTAGATGGGAGGAAACCCTAGATGTGACAGAGTTTTAGCACATGGGATTTTAGTTCCCAAGCTGTTGGTCATGTCACTTTCACAAAGCTAATCTACAAACCACGACCCACCTTTTCAATTTTTTTCTTTCCTTTCTTACCTTTTTCCTACACATTCCCCAACCCCCCACACCCACAGCCCCATTACCTGTTCGAAGCTGCATTTAAGTCGTTTTCTACTCTAGGTGTTGACTCTGGAAATTTTAATATGCACAATGAACTTATAGCCTTTGTTACCTTTACTTTTTTTTTTTCTTTTCCTTTTCCTTCAACTATGCTGGCAACCTGGTATAGTCAACAGAGTTGCAACGAACCTGGCCCAGAATGCTAACCAGCTATTGGCTGCTGTTCTCCCGGCAGTGCAACACTTGCCGAGGTACAAGGCAACCTAGGCAGCTGCCTACAGCTGTTTACTTTCCTTCTGTACCATACACATGTTTTATACTGTTTAAATTAAAAGCAACCCCATTTTATCTCTATGCACTTTAATTCTGGCTTTAAAAACATTAAGCATTTTAATTGCCATTATATACATTTAAATTAAGGCAATGTTATTTAGACTAAACATTTACCACTTTCTTTGCTCTTCATTCCTGTTACAGCTCCACCTGGGTGGGATCATTTTCCTTCTACCTGAAGTATATTCTAGAATTTCTTTTATTAATGTTCTACCAGTGATGTGCTTTTTGAGTTTTGCTAGTCTAAAAATATCTTTATTTTACTCTTGTTCCTGAAAGACATTTTTTACAGGGCATTTTCATAGGGTATAGAATTCTAGGTTGAAAGGTTTTTGCCCTCCACACACTGAGGACACCCCACTCAACTGTCTTCCAGCTTTCATTGTTCCCGTTCTTAAGTTAGCCGTCAGCTCAACTGTTGCCCCTTTGAGGGCAAATCTACTTTTTTCTATAGCCACTTAAGAGCTTCTCTTTAGCTCTGGTGTTCAACAGTTTTACTCTAATGTGTCTATTCTGGATTAATTTTATTCATCCCATTCTTGCAATTTGTTGGACTTCTTAAATCTTGGATTAGTGGCTTTCATCAGTTCTGGAAAATCTTCAGCCATCATCTCTTTTCTTCTTCTGGCTTCTCACACTTTGCTCTGTTGGGGCGCAGAAAACAATACCCCAGACTATGGTGCTTTGGGCATGCTGAGTACTTTGAAAATTTAAAGGCCTCAGAACTGGGGTTCTCACTGACTTTCTCCATCGTTCCCCACCCCCAGTCTCTCTGATCGTCTGTCTCTCCCAAAGCACAGGAAGAAGGTGTTCTCTGAAGTTCCCATAATCTACCTAGAAACCAAACCTCTAAAGAGGAATATAATTGCCTTTGATCCTTTCCCTGAAATTTAATTAACCAGAGAAGATTAAAACTCGTATTACAGAGGAAGAGACTAAATATTAAACATCACACTTAGAGCCCAGACAAACTTTGTTCCAAACCATTGTTTGTTCACCAGTCCCATTAAATTTCCAGAAAGAATTATTTACTTACCATTGTCTGAGCATTAGATCTATTCGTTCCCCTAAAAATCATTTACTCCTAACCCCCCATCTCTTCTTACCCTATGAAGAAGGTATATAAGCATCTGTATCCCCTTGGGTTATTGAGTAATCATTCTCCTGCAATTCCCTCATGCTATACATGTTAAAATAAATTTACATGCCTTTTTCTCCTATTAATGAGCATTTGTCAATTCTTTTTCAGCAAATTCGGAGGGTGAAGGGCAAAGCTTTCCTTCTTTACCCCTATATCTCTATGTCTCAGTCTCTCAGAAATGAATTCTGAATGATTTATCTTTCACTTCACTAATTCTCTCTTCAGCTGTGCTTCATCTGTTGTTAATGCTATCTGTTGAATTAAAAATTTTAAACATTAGTAATATTCTCCTGCTTTTAATTTTTTAAAACAAAACATTCATTATATATTTCTAAGAATTTTAAATCTTTGTGTTTTAAATGCTTCCTGTTGTATTTGCTATCTCTTTTTAAAGTGTCTTAATGCCTTGCCTGACTTGAGATTTTTTTCATTGTGAACTGCTTATTTTCCTTGGACCATTATCTATAAAAATCTTTTGAGGTCTGGGTTAAAGGTCAGTTCCTCTCTAGAGAGACTGTATTTGCTTCTGTTGGGCACCTGTGGGCACTGTCAATTCAAGACTATTTAAAAATAAATTCCCAACTTGAGGTTTTTCATATCACCCAAGAAATATCAAACCCATGTGAGACCAGCCTGAAGTTCCTGATTTCAGGGGAGGGTTTCCTTGAACATCCATTTTCTTTTCTCCACTGAGAAGCAAGGCAACTTTTCCTAGAGCAGTTTTTTGTTTCTTCAATTTCTGGTGCTGGCATATTGGTAAAAAGACTCATTCACTCTCACATACATCATGAAATGTAGAACATTTTAGATACCTCATATACGTAGAATCATACAGTATTTGCCCTTCTATGACTGCCTTATTTCACGTAATATAATGTCCTCCAGGTTTATCTATGTTGTTGCAAACAGCAGGATTTCCTTTTTTTTTTAAGGCTTAATAATATTCCACTATATAAATATACCATATTTTCTTTAACTATTCCTCTATTGATGGACATTTGGGTTGTTCCCATATCTTATCTATTGTAAATAATGTTGCAATAAACATGGGAGTGCAGATATCTCTTTGAGATATCTGATTTCAATTCTTTTGGATATATACCCAGAAGTGAGATTGATGGATCATATAGTAGCTCTATTTTTAACTTTTTGAGAAAACTCGTTACTGTTTTCCATAGTGACTGCACCACTTTACATTTCCACCAAGGATTCTAATTTCTCCACATGTTCGCCAACAATTACCATCTTTTGTGCTTTTGATAGCAGCTATTTTAACACATGTGAAATGACACCTCATTGTGGTTTTGAGTCACATTTTCCCAATGAGTAGTGATGCTGAGCATTTTTTCACATACTTGTTGGCCATCTGTATGTCTTCTTTGGAGAAATGTTTATTCAAGTCCTTTGCCCATTTTTGTAATCAAGTTATTTGTTCTTTTGCTATTGCGTGGTAGAAATTTCTTACATATTTTGGATATTAGCTCCTTATCAGATATAAAGTTTGGAAGTATTTTCTCCCACTGCATAGGTTGTGGCACAAAGTTATTTCTAAGTCAACACAAGTAGATATCATCTGGAATAGAATCATGGCTTTCTGCTTAGCATATGTAGTTTTTACTGCTAACTCTGGTTAATGTAAAAGTTAAGAAAATAGAAGGGCTCTCTTGCTCTACAATGGATAAAATAATTTTAATTTCTATAATTTGAAGAGTTGATACAAGATCTTATGTAGCATGTTCTTATTCTAAAACACAAAAACAAAGCAAAATTGAGTCACTGTCTTATAGTATCTAACATTTTCTAATTGCATTGAGTACTAAAAACAATTACGAAAAACAATCACATAACCATGCTGGCCTAAGCTATCACACATCCATGCTCTTTATTGTCATCTCAATTCTTTTTTTTTTTTCTTTTTTTGAGACAGAGTCTCACTGTGTTGCCCTGCCTGGAGTGCCGTGGTATCAGCCTAGCTCACAGCAACCTCAAACTCCTGGGCTCAAGGGATCCATCTGCCTCAGCCTCCTGAGTAGCTGGGACTACAAGCATGTGCCACCATGTCCAGCTAATTTTTTCTATATATTTTTAGTTGTCCAGCTAATTTCTTTCTAATTTTTTAGTAGAGACAGGGCCTCACTCTTGCTCAGGCTGGGCTCAAACTCCTGAGCTCAAACGATGCGCCCACCTCAGCCTCCTGGAGTGCTAGGATTACAGGCGTGAGCCACCGCGCCCGGCCTGTCATCTCAATTCTTTTCATCTCCATTCACTGCCAACAATGACACCAAATCTGCCAACTGCTCAGTATCTATGCTTGGCCTATAACCTTGTTTTTAAATTTCCCTGAAAATCTAAGTTATCAGGCACAGGCATTCTCTTCTACCAAGCTCAGCACATCATTATGTGATAGGTCAGGTTTCAAATAAAGATTGAACTGAATTGGAAACCCAGCCTCACCACTTACTTACGAGGTACATGACCTTGGACAAATTACCTAAACCCGTCAAGCCTTTCTTTCCTCAGCTGTAACTTAGGGCTTAAAAAGAAATAGTTCCTGCTTCACCGGCTGTAGTGAGGATGAAGTGATGTAAAGCACACACAGCTTTAAGCATGGGGCCCAGCAGAGTAAGCACTTGATAAACATTAGCTCTAATGAGCTTGTGGTCACATACACACAACTCTGGCCCTAGACCCTAGCTCTACTTGCCTCCTCGAAATCCTAGCGCCATCTTCAGATGCTTCAATCCTTCCATCTTCAGTGACTCTTTCCCCTTTTATTGGGATAAAATGAAAACAAACAATAATCTCTCAATCTCTTCTCCCCTCACCCTCCCACTACCCTTCAACTCTACTTTTTCTTCTAATTGCTGTACTCTTTCCCTTTGTTTTCCTTCACAGTAAAACCTTTAGTTTGAGTGGTTTGTTATCTGTTTGGTTTTCCTCATATAGGTTTCCACCATTCTACTTAAATTGATTTCTTAAAGATAACTACTGACCGTCATCTTTAAGTTCAAAGACCTTTCCCTGCCCTTCACTCCCCTGGGTCTCTGCAGCACGTGACACTACTCACCTGCTCCTCCCACCTTCTAGCCCATTCCTCTGTTAGCTTCCACAACACTGTTCACTCCAGTGCTCTACCCGACAGCGCTTCTACTATTTCCTCCACCCATACTTCTTTATGCCACCTAATTAAGGGTGGGCTCTTGAGTTTCATCACTGGTTTCCCACCAGCTTGGAGACCTTAACCCCTCTTATAGTTTCAAGCACGCAGAGGACTCTCCACGAGCATCTATGGCACCCATCCCTCCGACAGGCCCTAGTCTTAGACTCAATATGATAGAGTAAGAAACACAACCGGACAGGGAGTCAGGAAACTTGGTCTCAGCCTCAGCTCTGCCCCTGCCTACTTAGGTCACTTACCTAATTCTCAAAAGATTTCTAAGCCTCTATTCTTCAATTATAATGGTAACAATGGATAGAAGGTCTTTTAAAGGTTTCTTGCAGCTTCTCAAAAATTCTGAAATTCTAAAGTTTATGTTATCACCATCCATTACAGGTGCTCAAGCCAGAAACCTCAGGGTCATCTTTTACTCATCCTTTACTTTCCACCTTTCATCACTTCCCAGAACTTTGTGAGACTAACTTTCAAACATCTTTCAAATATATCACCCTTCCGACAGCTCTTCCCCGTTGCACATACGTTGTATTCTAAGGGTATATTTATGTGGCTGACTGTCCCCATGAGACGGTAAAGTCCTTATATAGCCCTGCCATATGTTAGCAAGATAAAATTGATAAACTGAGGAAATTTCATGAAACCTATTAACTCAAAAAAAAAAAAAATGCACATACCCTTTGACCTAACAACTTCATTGCTAGGAATTTATCCTTTGCATACATTCACAAAAGGATGTTAAAATATAGGTAGGCATTCACCATGGCATTGCTTCTAACCACCCTAAACTAGAAATAACATAACACTCATTGACAGAAAACTGATTTGAAAAGCTTTCAAAAGATTTTATACAACTATTAAATAAAATAAGGAAAGAGCTTTAAGATGTATGTTTAGAAAGATTCTACTTGAGTTAAAATACATACACTATATTGAAATATTGATATGGATACAATCTGTGTGAGAGACAGATACTGATATAAATAGAAAGGTTTTTATTTTTCAAGGATATATAAAACCGTCAGCAGGGTCTACCCTTTGAAGAGAATGGATGAGTAAGGGGTAGAGATAGAATTTTACTTTCCTTCATATACCTTTCTAAACTATTTGATTTTTTTTAAAATATAAACTTATATTTTACTTTTTAAAATTAAAAAAATCAAATGATATCCCTTTGAGATAACTAGCAGAATAAGCAAGAATGTACTGATATATCATTACTTGCTTCCTACGGACAATAGCGCCAATGACTCATTTATACACACACTATGGATGAATGCACACGTTTATATGTACAGATGAAAAATATATTTGAATATTCTGTCAAATATAGTGGGACAAAACAAATACCTTTGATTAGAACATAGCAGACCCAGCCCACATTCCTAAGTGACCTCCCATGCTAGAGCCAAAGTTTAATTTGTGATTACAGAATTTGAAAACTGTTTTTCAACAATGCTTGAAGGCTCCCTTTGCTTCACTGATCATTTTTTTGTCCTCGAAAAGAGACATGAACTGTTCCACTGATTCCTAATGAAACATCTTTTGGCCTGTATTAACTGTGCTGCCATTTAATGTTAAATGACAAGTTTCATTCCATTCCTAAAATATAATTCATCCCCTCATTAAAGCTTTGAAGGCTCCCACGGAAAAGGGAATGTTCAAAAGGAGATGTATACAACTTTCTGTTCTATGTCACAATTTGTTTGACTTATTTTATGCTTCAGGGGCTTATGCAATAAAACAAAAGCTATCCAGGGAAAGGGAACTACAACCTCATATATTCTTAAGAAAAGTAGCATATGCTGTAGATTTTTTTTCCTTAACTGCATTTTATATTCAAATAGTTCTTTCAAAGGCACTTAATTATTCTGCCTTTACTGAAAATCAACTACCTTCTCATGCTATAACTAAATCTCTGAATGTTACCATCTTAGACGGGGGCTTTGCTGACACAGTTCACTGTATCTGCTCTAAACTATTTCTAACATTAGGAATGTGAAATGTTTACCGTTTCCTACTTTATTTTTTCACTTGCAAATGTATTTCTAAAGCAAGTATTCTAATTGTCATTTACTAGGAAGTCGGAATAGTTTCATATTTTGCAAATCAATTCAGGAGAAAAAGAGAAAGCCTGGTTAAGCCCGATTTAGGCAAGGTTAAGCTCAGCAGGCCTAAACACACAGACGGAGCCAACCCTCCAGGGTCCTGCATTATAATGCTAACAACAGCAAACAAAAGGACCCAGAGAAGGAAAATGAAGATTACTTGTCCCAAGTAAAACTAGGACAGTTGTTCTCTTTTTAAAGACCCACCTGGAGGGACACATACCAGGTTTAAAAGTACTATATTAGGTCACTCCTGGTCATTTGCACATTTCTGCCCAACCAAGATTGGAAACAGGGAAAGGCTTTATTAATAAAAAACACTATCCTGAAACAAAAACACATGAAACTACACAGCAATGCAAAGGCTGTGGTGCTCCCTAGAAAGGTGGATCTTAATCTGCCAAAGTGATTTCTGGTCAAGGAGGGGTGTGGTGGGGTGGGGCGAGGTGGGTAGGGTCTGGAGAAAAGAGATTCACAAGAAACTAAGCCTGAGGCTGACAGCTGGGAAAATATAAAAGAGGGTCGCCTAGCGTGGTAATACAAGAGAAGCCCACGTCACAGAAAGGTGAACGGAATTTAGCTGACACCGATGGCCAGCAGGAAGGTAGAGCTTGCCAGGTCACTCTCTTGCAATGACATCCGGTTTTCAGAAGCTCAAAGTGTTACTGCCTTTACTCAGTAATTACCAATCCACCAGAAAGGGCTTGGAAAGCATCACCAAGCCCTGTGGAATGCCTCTGAACTAGATTAAACCACTACACTAGTAATTAAACTAACTTTATATGGGAGAGCTCTCTTGCTCAAACTTGAGCAATCCTGCTCATTTCAGGAAAGCAATTTTAGCACAAAAGTGGAAACGAGAAACTTCTGAGCCTCAATTCCAGCTCAGATACCATGGTTGGCAGCCTCTATTCACCTAACTACAAAATCAAGATACCAACTACTTCCAGGGAGTGTTAAAAGGGATTAAGATTATGAAATAATGTGAAGATGAAAAGCACTAAGTCCTAGTCTTGTATCATTTGCAGGTAGTTTAACAGTCTCTGTTTCTGTATCTGCAAACAAGTTTTTACCATCTCATCCATCTAGACATTTCGATAATAGTCATTGCCATAGTACCTAAGTGCTTTCTACCAGACAGCCCGTTGAAAGACTGCTTGGCAGCCTGTCAAAATGACATGCTGCTGCATCGTATTGTAGACTGCAAGGGCCTAAAAATTTAGAAAAGACGATGATTTTTCTTCAAATTGATCAAAGCTACGCCTCATGACAATATTATTTATTTTTTACAGCTGGGTAATAAATTGGTATGCAAAATAGCTATAGAATGTTGTGTTATGCTGCACAATCACCAACTGAACATTTGAAGTGCTACTTTAAAAAGTCTCCATGTTTATTCCTAAACACTGCAATGCCTGAATATAAGTTTTCCCCCACTAAAACTGATCCCAGAAAAGAGGGTGTCACATTATATTTGATCCTGACAAAGTCTCAGATCATGGGGTATTCTTCTAATCACTTGACCTAGAGAAGTGCAGAGTACCATTTTGGGGAAGGCAGATTCACCCAGAACAACCTCAATTATTACTAATTGTGGATGTTTACCAACCTCACCTGGAGAACTCAGGTTAAAAAGAAAAGAGTAAAAAAGTATTGGTGGAGGGGGCTTGGCCCTCACAAATGCTGTGTTGAATGTCAAAACAAGTCATTTAAAGTTCACTCTAAAAAGTAATATGGCAAGTTGCTACATTACAGGGACTAGTTATATCCATTCAGGATGAATTGGGAAAAGGAAAAAAGAAATCACTGTCTTAATGTCATGTGTGGACGGGATAAAATTTCCAGGAACAATATTGTACATACAGATCAAAAGTGCTTCTTCTTGCAAAGCTTGGAATAAAAATGAAGACAATGTACCCTATAAAACCATGTTAACAGATGATCCAAAAGGTAGATTAAGTGGTAATCAAGATGCTGATCTGAATTCATATGAATAATTTGAATGAAATATTTCTTCATGTGTATATAGAAACAAAACATATTAGTTTTTTATATATAATGTGATTGTATATATTTCTGCATGAATAAAGGAAATTATTTTAAGTAGACATTTGGCTTTTCTCCTTGTATCACTAAAGTTTATTTATTAAGGTGAGTATAAAACATTTTTAAAAAATCTTCTCATTGAAAAATGGTGAACATCTTATGTCTGACATAGCCTTATAGCTGGGCATATATGAAGGTAATTCTAGTATACTCCATCATAACTTTTTGGTAGAGTGTGAATAACAAATTTCAAGAATCCTCTAAAAGTTTGGTTTTGCAATTATTCTGAAAAACCATTTTCTAAATGAAAAATAGTTTTATAATAATTAAAACAAGGCATACATCTATATAGAAAACATGGATAGGACTAGATGTGTAGGATCAGAAAATAAATTCATGACCTAATATGGGCTTCTCCTTAAACTGAACTCAGCATGTCTCCTGACAGACGTAGCCCTATGATCCTTGCACCTATCCTTAATATTTAGCTCCCACATATGAGTGAGAACATAGGAGATTTGTCTTTGTGTGCTTGGCTTATTTCACTTATATAATGTTCTCCAGTTTCATCCATGTTGTTGAAAATGACAGGATTTCATTCTTTTTTGTGGCTATACAATATTCCATTGTGTATATGTATCACAATTTCTTTATCCATTCATCCATTGATGGACACGTAGGTTGATTCCAGATCTTGGCCATTGTGAATAGAACTGCAGTAAACATGGGAGTGCAGATATCTTTTCCATATACTGAATTCCCTTCTTTTGGATATATACCTAGTGGGCGGATTGCTGGGTCATGTAGTAGTTCTTTTTTTTTTTTTTTTTTTGCCCGGGCTAGAGTGCCATGGCGTCAGCCTAGCTCACAGCAACCTCAAACTCCTGGGCTCAAGCGATCCTTCTGCCTCAGCCTCCCAAGGAGCTGGGAGTACAGGCATGTGCCACCATACCCGGCTCATTTTTTCTATATATTTTTAGTTGTCCGATTAATTTCTTTCTAATTTTTTAGTAGAGACAGGGTCTCGCTCTTGCTCAGGCTGGTCTTGAACTCCTGCGCTCAAACAATCTGCCCGCCTCGGCCTCCCAGAGTGTCAGGATTACAGGCATGAGCCACCGCGCCCGGCCCGGTAGTTCTATTTTTAGTGTTTTGAAGAACCTCCATACTGTTCTCCATGGGAGTTGCACGAAAGGACAGTTTTTTTGACAGATGGTAGAAAGGGGAACCTCCTTCTACTTGGCATAAAGGTGTCCCATAAGCTCCAGCAGAACGTCTTCTCCAGACATAGAAATGGGAAAAATTGATTTCATGCTGATGAATAGTTCCTAGTTTAGGAGATGAGAAAGTAATCAAATAAATGACTATAAAAAAGTTACCTTGTAGATCCCAAAGAATCCTAGGTCCCGCACAACAGACAGTGCACTGACTCGGGGACCAGTGGTGATTTCTCCAGCCACTTGCAAACGGATCTTGACGATTTCTAAAGGATTTGTGAAAATCACCTGGGAGCCTCCTGCCTAAAGAGAAAAAAAGAAAAGATTTAGGATCAAAGCAGGGAAATAGCAAGGTGGGCCAGGAAGAGATGAATGATTACTCTCAAAGAAGCCCAGGATATTCTATCTTCCAGAGAATGTGGTTTCAGTCTTTGGCCCATCAATTTAAAGGGTTGGGGATTATAAATGTGAATCAAAACACAGTTACTGCCTAGGAAGCCTGCGCTAAAGAGGCCCTACCTCCTTAAAGTGGAGGGTGAAATAGGGCAAAGACCGAAGAGAGACTTCTGTTGGCTTCCCAGAGTCCTCACACTAAAATGACAAATATTCCTCAAAGCACAAACAACTGCCACCACAGGGCTCAAAGCCAAGGACACAAAGGCAGTAATAAAATGAAAAGCAATTAGTATCCAAATGAAGAGACACAGATCTGCCTCCCAGAATAAGAGTGGGGCAAGGAGGATAAAGGTTCTAGAATGATTTCATGGTTCTGGCAACCATTCAAAAATTGCTAAAGAACATGTAAACTTAGATGAAAGCTATTTTTTTTTCTTTGCTTAAAAAAATCAGGTCGATCATCAAATATTTTATGGAGTTACATATCCTTATAATTTAATTTATATATTACCTGTGCATAGAATTGCTCTTTTCATATAAGATAAATGATATGTCAAAGTAGCAAAAATATGCATTAAATCAATTATGGCCCAAACTTTGAACAACGTTGTGTTATTTCATTCCAGCAATGGCTGGGTGCCATACCTCCGCGATCATCAGTGAAATCTTTAAAGTGCACTATAAGGGAAATTCTAAGCTAGCTATTTTGAAGCTAAGCCTATATTTATTATAAGCAATTACATTCTTTCTTACTGTACCTCAACTTGTTATTCCTTGTCACATATATATTAAATTTTAATATCATCTAAACTATACTGTACTAATTAGAACTAGCTACAAGGATGGTCTTTAGAGTACTGTTTATAATAGCTGGAAATAAAAATTAAAAATATAAATATCTAGTGGTAAGGGATGGAGTAAATGAATTTGCATATGTCATGCATTGAGATGCCATGCAGCCAATAAAAATACTGTGAAAAATGTTCTATCTATACTGGTAAGTAAAAATTCTAATATGTTTAAAATGTACATACATGATTTCCCCCTACTATCCCCTACCACCATGTAGAAGAAATACACCACAGTGGTGCTTTTGAGGTGACAGGATTATAAATATTTTTTCTCTTTTTTGCTATATTTTTATTTTTTCTTCTATAGATCATGTGTTACTTCTATAAAGAAAAATAAATACTTGTACACAATTTATTTAATACACACAATGTTCCCCAAAAGAATCAAAGAAAAATGTTCATTTACTAACTCTAAATCAAATTGTTTTTCCATTTTTACTAACTTGATACTTCAATCAAGACACACTTGTCCTTAAAAAGAGACAAGGACTGTCCCTCTCTCCACACATTAAAGCTGTTTAGAGGACAAGGGTATTCTCCTGAGTTCTGACTGTCGCAGACAGTTTGCTTCCACTACGTTCTGCCTTCATCTCCCTTGGTGACTCTGAGGAGGGAGGCCAAACAATCTCAGTAGCCAAGACCTGCGTTGGATTCACCGAAAGGCCCGAGAAAGGGCCTTACACAGTGGGAAGCAGAGTACACGATGACACACTCAGAGGCTATGTGTCCTGCTCCCTGCTCCACCGTTCCGAACAGCTGTGCTTTGTGCATACACTGCTGTGACCTGCAGGACGTGGGAAGAACCACCTCTTGCCTGTCTACAGCCCTTGAGTATGTTGTGAGTTTGCACCTACATGTTCCATGTGACACAGAGGGAGCGGTTTGCGGTTGGCAGAACGATAAGATGAAACAGCTCTAGCCTAAGTAACCATGCTAAGGGCACAGTAAGGATTCTCTCTGCACTTCTGGACCAGAGCTCTCTTCATATGAAAATGATGTGAAGAGAGTTTCAAAAATGAATACAAATTAAAAATGTAAAGACTGTTTTACAAGGGGCAGAATTGCTGAGAAAGATTCACTCGGTTGGAGTTAGACTGAGGGCTGATTTTTCAAAGCTCAAACAAGGGTAAGACCACCTCTACCCAGAGTAAAATGGAAAGTAATCAGAGAACACCAATCCTCTTGAAAGAAGAGGAACGCAATGGACGCTCATCCAAGCACTGCCAGCAGTGGGTAAGGAGGCAGCAGAGTATCCCACATGAAGACAGAGCTCCAGTTCCCGGTTGCCAAACCATCTCACTCACTGTGCACATCAAAGAGATGGAGAACGCACAGCAGCCAGCACAGTTCTCAAGGCAGAGCATTTATTCCAAATGTGTCTTTTTCTCCCCTCATTACCATGATGTGTAGTGCTTTCTAAAAGGTAGTGACCTCTGGACCTCACTCCAGACAGATGATTGAATAATTTCTGCATTTGCCCTTGTTAAAAATTTTCCTATGAGATTATTACGTGCAGTGAGGGGTGAGAATCCCTTCACTACACCATCTCTAGAATCTGTCAATCCTGAGAGCTGGCTTAATAGGCTTCTTTAAAGCTGTAATGTCTAATCCCAGTCCTCCATATTATTTCAGAGAGTGACTCTTTTATATGTTTTACATTTGATCTCATAACAAACTTTTTCTACATACCCAAGTGGTGCCATTATTAAAGGGTACAATTCTTAGGTACAGAATTGTTGTCTTATTATCTCACTAATACCTGTAAAAGTTGTTAGCATTATATACAATAAAATAAGAACTTATATTCAATTCATGGATTCCAAGCCAATCGACAGATACCAATTCTTTTAAAATAGCAAAGTGAATTCTCATCACTAAGGATGATGCAAGAGTGAAATCCACTTCAGAGCTGCAGGAAACAGATGCGTTGGAAAGAAAGAGTGTAGTGATACCAAGAAAAAATAATGATGTCCCCATTACCTCTGGTGGACTCGGAAAGAAAGAATTTACAGACTCAAAGTGGCACATTATAAAGGTGCTGAAGATAAAACGGGCCCTTTGGAGTCAAGCTGGAAGGAAATGAGAGACTCCAAGGCACCAAGAGAAGATGCTTATCACCTGATGCACAGCGTCTGGGCATCACCACGACTTGATCCCTGAGCAGCACACTGCCTGCTGCTCTTCCGACTCCCCATCTATTATCCACTCACAGCGCCTTACCCACGTTCCTCTTTTGTAGAGATCAAAGATAGCCGAATCCACAGACAATGGACAGGAACACCTATTGTGCACAATGTCTTTGTGTCCCTCATCACCTGAGAGCTCTGGCTGTGTGAAGATACTGGTTTTCTTGTGTGTGCAATTTTGTCTCAAATCATTTCCATGTGACTCTCTGGAGGCTGTGGCAAGTAGGACACAGAAAGATTTCCCATACTGAACTGGCTCAGTGTGGCATATTATATTTACAGTGGGAACACTGACTTCTCTACATGTTTCCTGCCATACCCTTTTTTCTGAAATCTTAGTTACTATCTAGTATCTGGACCCACCTAAGAGAGAAATGTATACAACTATTACAGACTCACTTCTGCTACTTGATCTTTCGTTCACATGTTTATTCACCAAATATTTATAAGCAATCACATTCAAAGTTTGTCCTGGGACCTGCAAGGACACAGATGAGTGAGAAAGCATTCCTGTTCTCAAGGAGCTTGAAGTAAGGGTAGAGGTCATGAATATTCATTAGTATCCACGATGGGCTTTCGGGATTGTTTTGCACATACTACGTATCTTCAGTCCACTCAAGAAGTGCTTTTTCCAGATTTTACATAGGAGGAACCTGAGGCATAGAAAGATTAAAGCAACTGTCATGGGCGGAATTGCGTTCCTCCCAGAGTCACAGCTGAAGTTCTAACCCCCAAGTGCCTCAGAATGTGACTACATTTGGAGACAGGGCCTTTAAAAAGGGAATTAAATTAAAATGAGACCATTAATCCAATCTAACTGGCATTCGTGTAAGAAGAGGAAATCGAGACACTGACATGTGAGGGCACAGCAAAGAGACCATGTGAGGACACAAGGAAAAGGTGGCCATCTGCAAGCCCAGGAGAAAGGCCTCAGAAGAAACCAACCCTGCCAACACCTTGATCTTGGACTTCCAGCCTCCTGAAATGTGAAAAAACTAAATTTCTGTTGTTTAAGCCACCCATCTGCGGTATTCTGGCAGCCCTAGAAAACTGACGTAGCAACTTACCCAGGGCTACACAGCCAGCGAGCAGAGGAAAAGATTTTCTGTGGAGTTCAATAATGATAAGCCTCACACACAGAAAATGGCACATGAGCAAAGATAGTAATAGCACGTGGTAAGTGCCAAGGTTAAGACAGACTGATACGGCAGTTCAAAGGAGGGCAGGGCTCCTCCCGGCTGGGATGCTCTGGGAGGCGGTAAGGCACGTGCGATAGCATGCTGACTGGGGACTGGGGTGCGATTAGGATTTCGGTATTCCAGTCAGAGAATGGCACAAAGGCACAGTGACACGGGCGTGCCACCCTTATATGAGTAATAAACCCAGCACTACTTCCATCAGGTGAACTTCTAATAAGGATGATGATTATGAGATAGATCAATATTATACACTTGCATTTATTCAGTGCTTACTATGTACCAGAGATTGTACCAAGAGTATATAAAAAACTTTTTTGGTTCTTCGTAACATTATAAGGTAAATAATAACATTATCCAAGTTTTATACGTGAACAAACTGAATCTGAAAAAAGTAAAGGAGGTTATGGAACTTGTTTGGAGTCACACGCCAGGAAGGTGGGGCTTGGGTTTGAAGCTAGACTTGCTGGACACCAGCACCTAAGCACCTGCTCACACTTCCTGCCACAGCAGCATGGAGGAACCTTCCCCTTTAGTGGCATGGAAAGGGTATGAAAGAGAGGGGTTGGAAATAAGACTGCTGGGGCCAAATCATGGAAGGTTCAGGATGCCGTCATGAAGAATGGGGCTGCATTCTGGAGACGGTGTGTGCCAGCGCAGTGGAGAGAGTGGTAAAGAATAGTCTAGGAGCCATAGAGCAGCCTATTGTCTATGCCTCACGAAGACACCCAGGCAGCAAAGGGGAGGGAGTTTCTTAGGGAGGGAGAGCCTTCCAGTAGGAACAACAGCTAGGGTTTTAGGAGACCAGGTGAGAGATAAAAGGCCAGAGTTAGAACAATGACATAGGTAATGAGGTGAAGGTACGGGGTGGACAATAGAGACCAACAGGATTTGGACGCAGAATACAGGGGGCAAAAGGAATGGGTAAAGCTCACAGAAAGGACCCAAGTTTTTGCATCCGTGTAACAGGAACAAAGGGTTATGAAGAAGAATAACGACATATTCAGAAAGCAGTGGGAGGGTGAGTTGGGAGTTAAGGCCTGAGACACAGATGAGGGCATCGGTGCATACATATAACTGAAGGCAGGAGCTTATATAGGCTGGGAGGAGGAAGAAGAAAAACCATGAGTGGTGAGAGACTTAAGAAGTGATGAGAAACCTCTGCTGTATACCAGTGGTACAGCAATCCAGGCACAGACGTCAAGAAAGAGGCTTCTAGAAGGGAGGTGAAATGGCCCACAGTGTCTACTGACACAGGGAGGCAAAGTCTGGCACATGTGACATGTGATTGGAAAGAGGGTGCTAGGGAATTATGTAACTGGCCCCCACTGTTGAACAAATTTAAATGACCCCTATATAATCCTCTCCCCTAACTACTTGACTTTTCGAATTGTTTCCCAGAAATGTTGGATTTTCTGCAAGACAAAGGAGCTGAGATTCTGAAGGCTCCTGAGCAGACTTCCTGACAAGATTCGCCATCCCCTACAATCTGCCCCCAATGCACAAAGCCCCTTGTTAGTTACACCGCAACCTGGCCCAAGGCATGTGGCGCCTCTTTTAAAAGCTCAGGGACGGATTTGAGGCAGCTTCCCCAGGTAAGACAAGACGTCTTTCATATTAAAAATTCCTTTCTTCCTTGGCAATCCTCATTGTCTCAATAATCGAACCTTTGTGTGACCAGCAATTGGACCTAGACTGGAACCCCCTTGTAGTTTCAACAACAATTAGAGCTTGGGTAGTCTACACTTTCAAGAGAAGGGAAGTGAGAAAATGATAGTGGTTTATGACAGCAAGCAAGACACAATGGAAATTTATTTAGGTTAAGGAAGGATAAAAGATCTAGGGGGAAGAGAGAGTGAAAAGATAAAATAGAGAGCTAAGTGTAACTATGTTGTGCTTCAGCACAACAGCACAAGTTCTGAGTAAAGGGGGAGAAAGAGTGGAAAGTAGAGTGTGAAGCCTTTGGATTTCCTTTAGCGACACATACTGTCGGGATAATTTTGTTACTGAGCAGAAGCTGACAATTGGTAGTTGTCCTTATTATTTATGTTGTGAAGAAAAACAATCAAATGGAATAGGATTTGGCACAAGGAGACATGACAAAAATTGCAATGCATAAACTAAAACTGTAAAGAAGAAGACTCCCTTAGAATCAATAGTAAAATAATATCCTGGCTCTCCATATGAAGTGAGGGTGACGTTAGTCTGATCCGCAACACATATGAGAAGATGAAGTGGCTAATGATTGTAAAGATGAGTTTGTGGGCAAGTGCTCACGCCCACTCTGTTCCTCAACTCAAAACAGACAAAGACGCAGCAGCAGGGCTGCATATATGTGCCTGGCCCCAGGGGACCCAGAGCCACAGGCAGTATCACACACAGTGGGTTTTCTCTTAAGAACCTACTGTGTGCACAAACACAACTAAAGACAAGGAACAATTACGTTCAGTGCCACGTGGATTCTTACCCAGGCTATTACCAGGAATCCAAGAACATTTTATTGCCCCCTCTACTAGTACCAAATAGTACCAGTGTGACAAAAATTTTGTAACTTTTTTTAAAAAAGGGAACCTGACATTCAAAAGCATTATATGTCTTTAGAGGAGAAAGATGGAGCTGATTCACCAAAAAAAAAAAAAACCCACCAAAAAATTTACACATTAATTTTTCTTTTACAAGTGGCATTAATAAGGAATAACTTAACATGAAATATATGGGATCAAAATGAAGAAAAATATAGATATTTTTAAGGGACATAAAGGATTTGAATATTAGAAAAATAAGCAATGTTGTTAGACAAGGAGATTCAACGTTGTAAAGATGTCATCTTGCCTGCAAATTAGTTTAGTACACAAATATTGTAAATATACCAATTTTCCTACAAGTGAATATAATGGTCAAATGTTTTAAAAGTGCCAATTTTTTCCATAAATTAATTTAAAATCCAAAGCAATCCCCCTAAACAAAACCCCAATAGGGTTTCCTGAAAATGTTTGAAGACAGGCAGAAATATTCTGAACAAAAAGTCATGAAGAGAATCTTGGGTCAGCACACATTCACAAACATATATAAAGTATCTAAAATTTTTAAAGTTCACCATGAGATTACATAAATGAAGAGATCCAAATATGTAGGGTCACCGAGTACCCTTAAAAAGGTATATAAGAAGTGCTGTTCGGCAACACAGTCGATGGCAGAGTGGACACACTTTTATCTGTAGCTAGGAGTCCCTCTTTGCCCAACTCACATATCTGGCAACATCCTAACAAGTCACTATAGTTTGCTAATCTTTGTTCTTTAAAAGAGGATGACAAGGGGACCAGTTCTGATGCATTTCAGGATCGATCCCATAGACTATGAAGGAGTACAATTCATCAGTCTTTCTGGGGCAGTCTCCAGCTCTACCCATTCTTGCTTCCCACAGTTCTCATCTTTTTTCTCTTTAAAGTACATAGTTAACCAAGAAGTCCTGTCTAACTGCTGCTTCCTCCCAGGGTGCCTTTCCTTCTCCTCCTTTTCTTTCCTTTCCCCACACACTAGCTATTTCTATCCTTCTGATCGTTATGAGACCT
The DNA here is from genome assembly GCF_000956105.1 of Propithecus coquereli. Classification (NCBI taxonomy): domain Eukaryota; kingdom Metazoa; phylum Chordata; class Mammalia; order Primates; family Indriidae; genus Propithecus; species Propithecus coquereli. The sequence goes on from NW_012134747.1 coordinate 3,440,425, forward strand.
GGGGGCTGGAGCCTTTCTTCTAGTGTGTGGTTCTCCCCACTGTGATCTCTGCACTGATTATTTCCAGTCAGCCCTCTAACAATGTACACTACACATAAGCCTGTCCTCCAGGTCCCTTTCTGGAAGGATGTGGTTTCCCAACTGCTAGGAGAGGGTAGTAATCTTGAGGCTCACTTTTTTTTTTTTTTTTTTGAGACAGAGTCTTGCTGTGTTGCCAGGGCTAGAGTGCCGTGACATCAGCCTAGTTCACTGCAACCTCCAACTCCTGGGCTCAAGCGATCCTTCTGCCTCAGTGTCCCGAGTAGCTGGGACTACAGGCACGTGCCACCACGCCTGGTTAATTTTTCAATTTTAAGTAGAGATGGGTCTCGCTCTTGCTCAGGCTGGTCTCGAACTCCTGAGCTCAAGCAATCCTCCCTCCGTGGCCTCCCACAGTGCTAGGATCACAGGCATGAGCTACCACCGAGGCTTACTTTTTAAGAATAAATTGCCAACCAGTGTGACCAGAAAGAAGATATAGCTGTAACTCTTTGAATGACTATAGCTCTGCCAACACCTTTCTTCTCCCCTCCTCTACTCTCCTGGAGAAACCACAGCCAGACGTTTGTCAAGCACTTTTGATTTAGCAGGCACTGTGCTAAACTCTTCACAGACATCCTCTCCTTCATTCCCCTGATCGTGCTGACACAATCTGTATCATTCCTGTCTTTCCAGAGATGAAATGGAAGCACAGAATTCTGCTCAAGGCAGTGACAGAATCTGAACCCAGACTCGCCTGATTTCTAACCCAGCCTCAGAACCATTATGCTGATTTGTGTACTGTGAAAAAGCTTCTGCTTTAAAACAGATTCATTTTCAGTTTTTTCTTTTTTGTTTGAACAGAGTATCTGCCTGAAATTTTGGTTAATTTGATCATGTGGACTAGAATTCCTATGAGTTGGAGAGCCTCTGTCCAGGAGACATAAATAAATTATTCAGAGACATTAAAGTACATCAAAAAATATAGAAGGGAAATGTTTTCCTAGGTACAATATAATTGATTTTTATTAAATACATCACATTTTTCTTTGTGGATTAGTCAATAAATCATGAGGAAGCCAGGATTGTGGGCGGTAAAATCCTCAAATCATGTCAAATCTGAATCCTTAAGAAATACTTTAGACTCGAAAATGTGTAACTAGTGACAATTTCAATTTTATTCAAGTGGGACCGCAAAATAAGTACACTGGCGTAGATTTTACCTAAATAGAGCACAGCGGTTGAAGATAGGATCAATGGATGTCTCACGTCTCTACCAATACAAACAAAAGTACACATCTCCATAGGACACACAGTTCTGACTGTTGTGATTCCTGTCTGAAGTCCATGATCTTCATAAATTCACCTGTGCATCCAGGAGGGCTGAGAGCAACCAGAAAGGGAAATAGGACTGTGGAAGCTACAACTATGTCAGCATGAAGCCCAAGCACCAAGCTTCTCAAATGAATAGGGCTCTATTGACACAAAGCATCATTATTTCCAAATGCTCTAATTTTTCACATGATATGGTCCTCATGGCTCAAAGTAAAATTATAGGTTTTTTCTTCTAATACACTCTCTCTGAAATGGGCTAGATAGATAGTCTGCAAAGAACCTGAAATGTGGTTCCTCTCACAGCTTTTTTTGCTCTGTGCCCAGACGCTTCAGTAAGCTTGATTTCTTCTTCTCTTCCTCACAATTTGCCAATCAAATTCCTTTTGCCACGTTACATTATGATTTATTTCATTGTTGACACTCTGATTCTGCATAGGGAACTTTAGGATGGGAAGTGAGACAGGTATTTCTTTTTTAAAAACAGAATTTCAAGAAATCAAATATTTTAAAGGGGAACATAATCCAACTTTCTGTTGTACTGCCCCATTTTCTCTAAGTACTCCAAGAACAAAGACCTTCACTAAAATGGTAGCATACTTTCTGTTCAACAGTTGTGGACAAGTCGATTTTACAGTTATATATGCCTTAAGAATGACTTGCCAAGTCTGTCTGCTCGTTATCCCAACTATAGGAAATACCAGCGTCCTAAATACATTATCTACAGAATTGGTTCAGAAGCTCCAGTTCATATTTCCCCATGATCCATTTTCTTTCATCTTTATGAACAAAACAAGCCTTTCCCCAATGCTTCTTTACTAGCGGAAATAATATCCCTGAACGTTCTTTCTTGGGATCTGAGGAGTTAAGTCAAAAGAACTTGTAAAATGAAAAGGCATGCTTTCTTATAATTTATCCCCTCAACCCATTCTAGTTAACAGTCTTAAGACTATTCAGAGGATATTAACAGTTTGGCATTAAGAAAAAAAATTAAACCCGTCATCAGTTTGCTGTCCACAGAAAACACACAGTGTATTTTTTTTAACATAGGGTAATTTCTGCTATATTTTACATTAAAAGCATTAACTATAACTGTAATTTAATCACCTTGCTTTAATTTGAATTCACATGGTAGATACTTATAGCTACTTAAAAAATTAAGTGGCAAATGTATATGAAGAATATGTATCTTGATATTTTAATTATGCTCAATTGAATGTACTTAGATTTAAAGTGCTTTTCACAAATGACATGTGCTAAGAATATCTAATTGCACACTGACATTCTAAAATGTGTGCTTATATGTGTCAAAAATAGATTAATATGAAGTTATAGAATATGACTCTTTTAAACTAAAAGCCAAAGATATGATTTTGATTATTTGCATACAAACAAAACTATATCTACAAATAAGGTCAACACCAGTAAATGTCTAATGATTTACGTTACATTAAGATGAATACGCAACTAATGGCAGTATTTGATATGCAAATAAATTAGAAAATAAGATTTCTCAAGAAATCTAAAGCTTCAACATATTTTGCATTTACTCTAACTCAATGTTCAGTGAAGACATGAAAATAATTCATATGTAGCATAAGTATTATTATTATATATAAAGCTCACAGGTACAAAACAGATATTCAGCAAACAGCAGTGGATGGATGAAGTTAACGTGCAATCCCCAATACCAGTTAACTGGTGTTCACAACTGTTCACAAGTCCTGATGACTGGCAAACATGAGGGTGGGAAGCCACTGACTCTATCCGGCCTGGAAGGGAAAGTGTCTTGGCCCCAGTGTTTGCACAAGTGTCATCATCATCCTGCTATCAGGAACTTGAGTCCTCATTCAAAGTTGAGAAAGTTGACCTAAAACCTAGTGTTATGGGCTGATTTGTGTCTTGAAAATTCCTACGTTTAAGTCCTAACCCTCAGTACCCTGGAATGTGACTGCATTTGGAGATAGGGCCTTTAAAGAGATAACTAAGGGAAAATGGAGTCATAGGGGTGGGCCCTAATTCAATATGACTGGTGTCCTTACAAAAAGAGGAGATTAGGACTCAAGAGAGGGGTGACCACGCCAGGACACAATGAGAAAACAGTCATCTGCAAGCCAAGGAGAGAGACCTCAAAAGAAACCAAACCTGCTAACACCTTAATCTTGGACTTGCACACTCCAGCACTGTGAGAAAATACATTTCTGTTGTTTTTAAGTGACCCAGTCTGTGGTATTTTGCTATGGTAGCCCTAGCAAATCAATACACCAGGCTAGACTGTCTGACTAAACGCACATCTCTAAATATAAAGCAATACAAGATTTTCCTCCTTTGATTTGGCATGTAAATTAAGCTCTTAAGTAAAAAATCTGTAACTAGATAATTAACAACTTTGAAAAGATAATAAAATAGATTCTTACCATTTGTTTCTGAGACAGACACCAAACTGAAATGTCCTAGTCATAATTTCCTAACCACATGGTAAGGCAGTAAAAGGCTAGTCTGTTTACATGTTTTACAAACATTAAGTTTCATATTTTCAGCTTCGTAGGCTTTTAATAGGCCTATAGAAGACTGGCCAAGAAACCAAAGTGGAATCGATTTGACTGACATTAAAAAGCAATTAAGTTACAGGCCTGTCAAATATGTTAACATTTGGGGTCTGCTTGTTATACGTGTCTATTTTGACTACTACTACCAGAACCATTAAATGATTTACAGACCTTCAACGTCTAAAGTACCTTAACTGTATGAAAGCTGTGACCCAATCCTTCTTCAAATGAAAATTTTCATTTGAAGAAGGATTTTCATTTTCATTTTTCATTTCATCATAACAAACTCCTCCCTATATATTAGAAATCCAGGATGGCCCAACGTTTGAACCGTGTTGAGTCAAACAACTCTGAGACCTCTCAAAGAGGGGAAAGTGAGGAAAACAGGAAAGAGAGATCTGGCTGACTCAGTGTCCATCATGAGAGTTCAATGTTCCTCTAGTAAGATGACATTTCTTAGCCACCAAAGGCAGCCCTTAGCCAGGTAAGTTTATCCGTAACTGTCTTAGTCTGTTTGGGCTGCTAGAACAAAGTACTATAGCCTGGCTGGCTTATCGATAACATAAGTTTATTTCTCAGCATTCTGGAGGCTGGAAGTCTGAGATCAGGGTGCCAGCATGGTTGGGATCTAGTGAGTGCCCACTTCCTGGTTCACAGGCACCGTCTTCTTGCTGAGTCCTCACATGGTGGGTGGAAGGGACAAGGGAGCTTTCTGGAGTCCCTTTTTTAAGGGCATTAATCCCATTGATGAAGACTCCACCCTCAGGACCTAATAATTTCCCAAAGGCCTGCCTCCTAAAACCATCACATTGGGAGTTGGGTTTGAACGTATGAATCACAGTGGGAAATGAACATTCAATCTATAGCACCCACAAACCCTTAGCACCATTAGATATTTCTTTTATTTTTGCCCTTAATCCAAACAGAAGTCATCTGGAGAAGGAGCTTCTCACTGCAGCAGGCAGGCAGCAGAACTCTCTTCCAGGCCAATGCCCGAGTCCCACCCCCTGGAAGACTTTCTGGGTGAACTGTGATGGAGCTGCCTCCCCAGCTTCTCAAAAATCTCCAAATTTAGATATTGCCATGGTTAATATGTTTTGCTGTTGGTTGACTCCTTTTTATATGATTCTTTCATGGTTCTGACATGATAATTTTACATGTTAAACATTCAATAAAACCATTTCTACTGAAACTATAAGCCATAATAAATAAGCTACACCAAATGCCCATGTTGTATATCTTCACCCTTTTCTTAAGATTCTGAATATATATGGGGGTTGTTTATTTGCCATTCTTAAGCAAAACAAATAGGGGCTTTTTCAAGGTTGGTGCTATTACTAGATCAAAATAAATAGGGCTTTTTAAAGGTTGGTGCTATTACTAAGCGATCATGGAATACTTTCTTCTGAAACAGCCTGGATATGTAGATATTTAGGCATGGTTACAGCTATTCCCTAAAGTCCATCAATTCCTTCACCCCTCCTTCCCACAAATCTCTGGAGCCTCCTGATTAGCCCTTTGTCTCTAAGTCAATAAGAACATGGCACATAAAGTTACTCCCTTCCTTTCTAATTCCACAGCTGCCCTCATCATCAACACCTTCTAGTCAACCATTTATTCCTTCAATAGATGTTTTTTAAGTATCTTCCATACATACTTAATACCTGACATAGGCTCTAAGCCTTTGTGTCTATAGAAGTTTGAGGACAGGGTTAAAGAATAAGTATAAATTAAGAAAATCCTTAATATGGTTTTACATTTTGGGGGTTATGCAAAAAATTCTTCCAGGGAATATTCCAAATAATAACAGTAATAAAATTTGAGAACAATGTAACTAACCATTGGATTTTCATTAAACTACAAATGGGTTATACATATAAAAACATTAAAAAATAGTAACTTTATTTCTATAGCATCATTATATTGCATAATATATCTTGATTATTCAACATGTGACACAGGAGTGACTTCATAGAAATTCAGCTTAATGATTGAGTCTCACATCATCCTGTATTTATAAGTAAGATATATACACAGACGTGTATAGTGAAATAAAAGTTATGCCTTAAGAAAAATACACTGTGAGGCTACGTCTCCACAGGAAATCCTGGGAAGAGAAAGGTCACAAAACTAAGACTTATTAAATCCACTTCAAGTAATCTGCCTCACCAGCTCTGATTGCCAGAACATATGTGTTCATTACAGGAGGGAATTTTCCTCCTGGTTTGATATGATTGGGTCTGAAATCTTAAGGGATTTCAAGCTCAATTATAAGGAATATGGCTCTGGGTATATTTAATGATGAAAGTACACACACTACCATTCAGGGCATACTTACAGAATTCAGAGCTAAAAGCAAAATAGTACAAGGGTTTGAAGACATTTATAGATAGTTGAAACAAATGAAATTGTTAGAAATGGCTATGATTTTGAAAAGGATTAATCTTACAAATATAAGTATCCCTGTTACGCAATTCTCAAAAACTAGAATTGTGAGGTTTTAAAAGGAACACTTTTACTTTGTAAAATGTTGTCCGTCTACATGCTTTCTATTTTTGGTGATTTGGGAACCACGGTATGCATGGCTTGGGGAGAAAAGTGTTAAGTTTTATTGTTAAGGATGGGAGGGCATTTGACTAACATAAAAGAAAAGATATAAATGAATCCATTACCAGATTTGTCATTGACGAACTGTGATGATTTGACAAGATCACTTTTAAGAGCCATTTTAGCTTTGAAATTCTTTTATTTAACAAACATTTACATAGGGCCTGGTGGTTACCACGCACTGTCTGTAGTCCTGGGGATAGATCAATGAACAAAAAGATCCCTGCCCTTTTGGAGCTTGCACTCTGTGATGATGAAGACAGAAATAAACAAAAATCAGGATAAATAAGATATATAGAATGTCTGAAGGTGATGAGGGCTATGGCAGGGGAGAAGGAGGATGGGGTGGGGAGAGAGGGAGGAGAGAGAGAGAGAGAGAGAGAGAGAGAGAGAGAGAGAGGGCAGGTGGCGAGTAAGGCAAGTAAGGAGGGTTAAAATTTTTAAATATCCTCAGTACCAGGTGTATGTTAAATTATAAGACTGAAGAAATGACTACAGTCTAGGAAGAAGCCCCAAGTTACCAACAACTTGGTTAAATGAATACACTGTTCCAGCCATCAGTATATCTATATAACATGCCTATAAACCCACACATCTGTAACTGACATACGCAGAATATGCCACATTCCACCATTTGAAAGTAATACTCCCGTTTGTGATTCTTTTCTGACAAGCAAACCATATGAGATATGCCGATGGAAAAAATGCAAAAGCATCCATCTGGGAATCATATGAGTTGTTCCTATAGCAGTGGGTTAGAATGAAGCATTCAAAAAACAAACATTTATATGACTTAGGGATACTCATGGTTAAGAAAAAGAAGAAAGATAAGCATGGGATGAAAAACACCAATTTCAGGACAGGGTTATGTCTTGGGAGATGAGGGAGGGAACAGTAATTGGGACAAGTCCACAAGGGCCTCTCTACCTGCATTTGTCAAGTTTGGCATCTTAAGCTAAGTGGTAAGCACAGGCACACTTGTGTTTGTATCTTGGTGTTTTCCCCAAATTTTCAAAATAAAAATTAATTGTAACTGAATATAATGTAACAAAGGAATAAAAAATTGCCTTAAAAATGACATCTGATACATGGCTGGACAAATAAGCATAAAAAAGTCACACATATGGTCATTGCCATCACAGTGAAAATACAGACAGACAATATATCAGGGTCATGCTTATTTGCAGGGGAAAGCAATTATTATTACTCTTGATTCTATGTTTTACCTATGGTGATATTCTCACCAATTCCTTTCATTACCAGTGACATAAATATATCAATTATTTTTCCCACTCAAAATGAATATAAACTCCCATAAACACCAAGTATATTTACACATGTATACACATACACACGTGTGTGTGCATCACAATGGAAAAAGACCATGGACCTATTATCAAAGGACTGTAGTTTGAAAACATGTTCACTTGTCTTTCTAATAATGACTGCATAATATTATTATTTTCTATTGGTATGTATTAATAGGTAGTATTTTTTTTTTTTTTTTTTTTTTACTAAATATGAGCTTTATAAGACAGAGGCTCATACTTTCATGGCACTTTTGTCTTTCTAGTGAATATCAGATTTCTTTTCGTGCCAAATAAGTTAATCATATTTGTATTTCTTCCTTGAAACTGTCATGGCACCACTTGTACTTCCTTATCACCTTTTTAAGACCAAAGGATCAAAAGGTAAAGATTCCAGACTCCTTAGGACTTCAACCCTCTCTTTCACCAGTTGTATGAAAGACAGTCGATATACTTATTTTGCTGAATGAAGGACTGCAACCTACAGATCATATGGAATTACATATGCTATTTTTTTCCTTAAAGTAGCAACAACGAAGCAGTAACAATAACACACTTGGTGATACGATGTCAGTCTGTAAAGCCATTGGAAGCTAACTGGAAACGGGCAGTGGTAACAGGCCCTCTGTCCTCTGCCACATTTCCTGGGCATTCACTGTCACTAACAGATCCTCAGTCACATCCCCACAGGGCTGAGCTTCTGACTCAAGAAGGGGAAGGATGGAAAGAAACAGGAGGTATATATATTTCATGCAGGAAGCCTGAGGAGCCAGGTGTCTGTCAGAATTCCTACAACTACTAGAATGCAGAACTAAGCAACTTCTGGAGAAAACACAAACCACAAAGAATTCTTTCAGACTTAGAGTTTGTAAACCCCAGTCTTAGCACCTAGTTTAATCTTGAACAGTACTAAATAGATCACTAATATTAAATGTGCATCTATAAAAACGATCAGAAAGCTGAAGCCAAATTTTTAAAAATTTGTTTTTAATTTGAAAATATTAAGGAGGTACAAATGTTTTTGTTACACAGATACCTTGTTTAATGCTTACATCAAGGCTTTTGGTGTGTCTGTCACCAGAATAGTGTTCACTGTACCCAAAAGATAAGTTTTTATCCCACACCTCCCCGCCTATCCTCCCCGCTTCTCGGTTTCCAATGTCCTTTATATCTCTTTGTGCCTGTGTGTACCCATCGTTTAGCTCTCATGAAATCAAATTTTTAACAGTGCTCTAAACTAAAACTAATCTCAATGTGAAAAAATGAGTTTAAAAATGAAGTCAGATTAGCTGGGTGTGGTGGCGTGTGCCTGTAGTCCCAGCTACTCAGGAGGTTGAGGCAGAAGGATCGCTTGAGCCCAGGAGTTTGAAGTTGCAGTGAGCTACGATGACGCCACGGCACTACAGCCAGGGCGACAGAGCGAGACTCTGTCTCAAAATAAATAAATAAATAAAGTCAGATTCATCCTTTTGCATATGCTAATGAAACAGAAAAATGTTTTTTAATCTCCTCAGTTATAGATTTTACTACATGAAAAATAATAAATTAAGGAATAGGATGAATTTTATTCCATTTTAGTGCCAATAATTTTTTTCCCTGAAGATTTACTATCACTTTCATTTTTCTAAAAAATGTATAATAAAACAGGCTGTTTAGCTAAGCACTATGAAGTTATGACGTTATGAAACAAAGCTCTCCCTATATATTTTCCTTGTTTTTGCAGAAAGCATTATAAAACAGAAAAAGGCCTTGTTCAAAGAAATGAGCAGCTTTGGTTACAAGTGCAAAAGTCAGCCATGTGTACTAATTCTCAGTAATAAAGAAGCAAGGTGAGCTCCCCAGGGACTTAAAAGTCAACACCTAGCAATGCTTGGATGACCTAAGACGAGGAACTGCAACCTTACAAAACCCTTTGTGTTCCCAAGTGGACAGACAAGGTTGCGGAACTCACAACGGCTTCCTAAGGCGCGTGACTGACTCCAGTTATGAGGAAAACTTTGCCAGAGCCTGCAAAGAGCGATGCTGCTGCTATTAATACTTAACAAAATACATACACATTGAAAATGGACTCATCCATCCCTCTACTCAGAGATCTAAAGAGACCTGGGTTGTTTGCTACTTAACAGGATTGCTTACCCGAAAATAAACTCTTACTTCTTAAAGCAATGAGTGGGGAAAAAAAAATAAAAAGGCAAAGCAGGAGACTTGAAACGATGAGGACCACTGTCTACCTGCCTTCGAGATGAAGGATGGCAAACCTCATTTCACAGATATTTTAAGTAGCTGTAAAGCCCAAGTGGCTCCAATTTTAAGCCTATGTTTAGATCAGGTTTGAAAAGGGCTACACCTCTTTACAATAACTAGGCACCACTTCTGATGCCAATCTGCTTTGTGTTTGAAATAGGCGACCACATACGCAAAAACAAGACCACCTACAGATGGCACCTAGACAATACGTGCCACAACCAATCTCCTTGGCACCCAGATGCATGTGCAGACAAAATGCTTTCATTAAAAAGAAAATAAACCTCCAGGCACCATGCCATGATAATTGCCAAAATCTTGAGTAGCATCACATAATTAATTTTACATTTTAAATTCTTACAGAGATCTATAATCATGTCTTTTCAGCAGGTTTAAAACCTAACTGAAAGAAAAACAAACAAAAATCCCACCTGACCTACTGAAATGTCCTGTTGTATCTTGGGCCCCACAACAATTTGAAGGACTAGGCTAGATACAGCCTATGGATACACCTATTTAAAAATGAGAAAATCTAGTTACTCAAACGGAAACCACGGAGTTGTTTTAAGTGAAGATTACTTACTAGAAAGGGCAGTTTCTGCAACTTCTAATATTCTCTTTGATTATTATTGTGTGCCCTTTTTATTTAGGACATTAAAGGCTCGCTTTTTTCCATCCTCAATGCTCCTAAAGTTACAGAACAAGGGGAGCCTGCCTGGCCATCTCTGACAGGTCAGTGATCAAACAGAGAGTCAGGCAGTCGCCAAATTCCACGCAGGTCCTCGGCACCACCAGGAGCTAAGACTTCTTAGCTCTCGCTACATTCAAGGTACCAGCATTCTGTGTTATGCAGAACAATAAGCCCTTTCCACACAAACATTTAACATTCTCAGGTGTTTTTCCAACTTCCAAACTCAATAACATTCAAGAAAAAAATTATTTTATGATATTATTTCCTGCCCAGAGCAAGACTATTTAAAAAAAAATGTGACCTCATCTTTCTTCTAAGAAACATAGGTTTAGATGAAATATATGCCAATATTGTATTGCCCGAGTGATCAAAGCCTGTTTATTTAATCAACCTTACCTTTAAATAGCACCTGCCTTTGTATAAGAGTTTAATTTACTTAAAGTATTTACATTCACATGAACGAACCGGTACAGGAGATAAAATGAGACACAATGTTTTGCTGAGCTTCAGAACAAGATGCAGGCTGTTCATCCACATAAAGAAACAATCATTCCAAGCATGTTTGACAATGCAGAGCACACTCAGCCACTTATTTCCCAGCACCGTTCTCCAGAAGCATTGGAAGCTTGAAGAGTTGTTGCCACTTATAAGGCAAAGCAAAGCAGAGCGCTATGGCTGCTGACTTCAAACTACAAATTTTAGTGCCTGACCCAGCAGAGGGTGCCATGAGGAAAGAAGGTACTAAAAATTAACTTTAGAAAAGGTCAGCAAAGATTTTTCAAAGGCCAAACACTTCTGCCACAAATGACTTCTATTGCAGAACCAACCGCAAGCAATGACGAATTTATTATAGCAGGCATGACTTAACAGGCAGTAAGATCAGAAACATTTACCCTTCCACCTCAGGAATGGTTCGCCTGTCTAGGAAAAGCCAAGGTGCCCTAGTAGACTCTGCCCTTGTGCGGGATCTGTGGTTAAACAGAAGTCTTAGTCCACACCTGCGACCATGGCAGTGATATGTACGCAAAACAAGTCTTTTCTATGTAGAGATCTACAAAAGGTACTTACACAGCCTCCAGCAAGAATTTCTGCTGCAAGTGGAACCGAACCATCTTTGTGCATAAATTTATCCCTCACAAAATCATTCACCTTGAAGAAAAACATTTACAGAAGCTGATGAAAAATATAAAGAAGGTCATTAAACACTTATAAATATGCAACTGTCAATATATGTTATTTTTTTGTCAGTCTATTGGAATAATCATAAACTACACAAATTAACAGATCTTAAAATAGTTTGAGAAGTACTCTTAAAAGCATACATGCATTTTTTAAAAAATAAAAAAAATATATGTATCCCTGATGTTTCAGAAAGAAAAATGAAAAGATAAATGGCTTACAAGCCAGAAATTCAAATATGTCCTACAATCACAATAGCATATTGATAATAGAGGCAAAATAAAAACACACATTTTATAACTTAAAAACTGTTTATCAGGTTTGATTAAAAATCACTTTCAAGTCTTCCAAAAAGATTTAATCTAAAACAGTACTCATCATGGAGACAGATTTGGTTGAACAGATTCTTTAGCTTAGTAGAAATTCAGTATCTAAAAATTCCTCAAGGATTCTCAAAGAATATCAGTTGCATTAATTAATTAAGTATAATATTCTCAAAATGGTATGTAGTATGAGAAATTTTAAGGAACAATCATATGTTTTTGGCAGATACCAGAGAAGATTAGCTGTCTCGAGGTCATGTAATAAAATGATAAAAGAAGAATTTCGGGCACTAAGGCTGCAGGGCCCAATCTAAAACTAGAGTTTTACTCTCTGGGGCTTTATGGTCTTCGTGATGTACAGGAATACCTATCCATTCCGCTAACCCTTTAACTGAGTCCTGATCATCTGTCAAATGTGAGTCAGGTATCGGGCAAGACATCTGATGAAGGATTAACCTCAACTAGAACCCAGATCTCTCAACATCTGGCTTTGGCAAATGCTTACAGAATACACTTTAGAATACACCATAGAATATGAATTCTATGAAACAGCAGGTGTCATTGAAAGAATACATGCTTTAGATTCAGAAAAATCTGATTTTGAATTCTAGTTTTCCCACTCGTGCATGAATCGTGAACACAGGTGGGCTACTTAAACCCTCTGGGTCTCACTTGCCTTATTTGTAAACTGTGGATCATGCTTTGAGATTAAAACAACAAGCGAGAACACATCTCAAGGGCCTAATACGGTAGATACTGAAGAAAATTTAACCACTGTTGCAATGACAGTGGGATGGCAGTGACCACCAAATGCCTTCTTTAAATTTATCATCACATTTTTAGATGTTCAGTGTTAAATGGGGAATAAAGGAAAGCTGTTGAGTGGTGAGTGCCCCCACCTTCAAATCAGCACCTCTGAGGAAACACAAACCTGCTGCTTCCTATAAGAGTATCTGCTAGATTCCTGAGAATGTGCAAACTCCCTTAATAAGAAGCACCAACTCAAAAGACTTACTGTAAGTTTTATGGCCTTCTCTGGGGCAACTCCCAGTAACTGTGGCAACAGACCTAAAAATCAACAGAAAGCAGAAGTATATTAAATAAATTAGCATTAACTAAACAAATCAGCAGCTCTACGGAGGGGATCACCACTTAAAAACTGGGGTAATCTTTGCTGCAATTTTCTGCTATTACCTTTAACGAGAATATTTGAAATGGAATGTTTAAGTACTAACTTCTAAAAGCCACATCAGGCACAAGGAAATTCCCTCTCATATTCTGTATTGTTTGCATGTTGGGTAAATCAGCAGTATTAGTGATATAGGAAATCTCATTATTCCATGGAAGTTTGCTCTTTTCCTTCCGGTAAATTGGTGGACTTTACCAAATATATTCATATTTTTCTAGTATCTTCCTCATCCCCTCAAAGTGCCCACAGTTCAGCCATTCACTCAGTTAACAACTATGACTCAGTGACCAGCACAAGGCAACAGGGTTCTTGCTCCGACAGTCTCACATGGAGGAGTGGAGGCCTTTCTGAGGAAGTGGCAATTGAGGAAAAGTGCGTTCAAAGAAAGGGGACAGAGGTGGCAAAGAGAGCAGAGTAGGAACAAGCCTGATGTGCTCAATAATGAAGGAGAACATCTGCATGCCCCCACAAGATGTAGGCACAGGGAGGGTGACACAGGTGTGGGCCAGATGCTATAGCCACATCGCAGGCCAGGATTCTGGGCCTGATTTATTCTAAGTTAGATGAGAGGCAATTAGAGGGTCCTAAGCAGCAGAGTGATGTGCTGCTAATTCATGTTTTCAAAAGACCACTCCGGCTGTTGGGTGGAAAACAGACTGCTATTGCGTGTGTGCGTCTTAGGAGGGAGACTGAGAGAGAAAGAAAAACTGGGTTTGACGTCTACTGCTTGGTTTTTAGCATGAACAACTGGGTAGAGATAAGCAGACCCGTGGACAGTGACCAGTGTCGGGTGACAAGTGAGGAGCTCTGTTTTGGACACATAAGTTGAGTGGAAATGAAGTAAGATTCAGAGCACAAGTAGGCAGTGTGGCCTTTGACAGGAAAGGACCACTTTTGGGAAAGGCAGGACAGTAGCAGACCTACGTATCTAAACTAAAAAGAGTCATCTCTTTTCATTTGTTCTAAGAAATTAAAAAAAAAAAAAATCAAAGACCATTGTCTTTTCTTGGAAACACACATAAACTACCCCTGACGGTGGGATATGTTGTACCCTGTGTCACACTGCTATCCTTGAGGGGGGTTTCACCGTGCTATCCTTTGTCAGGAAGTACAATTTTCTCACTCATCTATACAGGAAAGTCCACTTGTGGCCTCTTCTGTGGGACCAGCCCTACCCTACTGTCTTCCCAAAGGAGTAGCCTGAGGCAGAGGCCACTAGCTCAAGGGCTGTATGTGTCCATCCTGCAGGTGTTTTACTGAGTAGCAAAAGGTTTCAACCACAATCTGAGCTTCTTGTAAAGACAGAACAACTGATCAACCTGCAGCACCAGGCCTCTTTCTGACATCACAGCAATCCGCTGCAGTGGGCTGAGGCTCTGTCCTTTAAACGGGATCCACACATCTAATCCGCCAAGGTGCCCACCCTGCCCTGATGCTAATACCTCAACGAGGACAAGTGCCAGATTTCATTTTTATTGCTCTGTTGATATCCTTACAATAGAGAAATGTTCCTCTGTGCTCATGGCTTTTCAAAAGGGGGAACTAAATAGACCAAGACAGCTTCATGTTCTAGGAAAAATGGGAGAAAGCCCATTTCATTGTGGAACTAATGAGGATGTGGAACTACTGTGCAACTAAATGACGGTGCTAATGCTAATGAAAATACTCTTTAAAAACAATTACATATTATTTATTATGTGCCAGGCACCATTTTAAGCACTTTATTAACTCATTTAATCCTCAGAACCACCCTACGGAGAGAAACTAAGGCATACAGAGATTAAATGATTTGTTCCAAGTTACCAGCTGGTAAGAGGCGAGACTGGGATTCAAACCTTAAACCTCTTACTCCAAAGGCTATACCTTTTATAGACACTTTTTTTTAATAGACCCTTTATAGACACCACGCATGCAACTCTATCGTGTGCTTTTTATGCAAATGTGTATCTGCATCTCACACCCAGCCTTGTTTGCTCACTTAGAAAACCTGCCTGGATCCTCTAAGCATTTGAGTTTGCAACCCCTTCTTTGGGCAGCCATAGTTTCTGAGCCTGCTTCATCCCCACGGCCACAGCTGACTGGCAACGGGAAGACACCTACAAGGTGTGCAGCCGATGAGTCAGTGCGACAACCTGAGCCCTACTGCCTGGTACCGAAAGTGGAGCTAGCCAATAAGCGTCCTTCTCAGGAGCACACTGAGGGGCCTCAGCACAGAGGGACAACTGAAAAGCTGCCCTGGGTGGAACAGAGAAAGTGGCTGGCTGGAGGCCATGCATGTGCTCAAGCCACAAGGAAGCAGAAACCATGAATAAGTGGAGAAAGTGGGCTGGCAAAGAGGAGAGAATGTGGAGCAAAAGGAAAGGAGAAAAGAGAGAAAGAGAGAAAAGAGAGAAAACACACAGCCCAAGAAAGGTGCACAGGTGGGAGGGCCTTGATGACCCCTGGTCCCACTGAGGCCAGGCTCCTGTGCAGCTCCTGTCCTGGGATCCCTATGAAATTTCTGTCTTCTCTCTCTTATGTGAACTCTTACCCCAAAGCCCCCTATGTTCTCACCAGCTTGAGTGGGGCTGTGCTTTTTACAATCTGGATGAGCTGAAGCAGCACATACCAGAAACTGGGAATATGGAACCATCTAGGCCAAGCAAGTGCTCTTATTCAAAGCAAGCATTCTCTCCTAAAATACGCTTGCTACACTTACTAATCTCGTAGTAAGATGCCTATAATATGAGAAGAAAGGCTTAGTTGCTACCTAATGAAAGTGCATTAATTTCTACTATAATATATGGGCATATACCTGTTTAAACTATATCTTAACATTTTGAAATTTCCATTCACATTGTTAAATTGCAGACCAAAACTGCGGATGGGTTGAAAGCACTGATTTAAATGATGACCTCTTGCCTCCATAACTACCTCGTGACAGTCTTTCTAAATGCCTAATAAAAAACAGCCCACAGAGTCAAATGACTACAGTGTTAGATACAATCACTTCGGCCAGCCTTCAACCTATTGAGATTTTACTTTCTCACTATAAACTTAGTAATGCATTGTGAACAGCAAAAAACAAAAGAGAAAACCAGGTATTTAAGACTAAAAAGAAGGCAACAAATATTTATTTTTTCAGCAAACATTTACCAAATGCCTTCTCTGTGTGCCTGATACTGGGAGGAATTAGGAGGAACACATTAAGATTGGTGCCTCCGTCTCAAGAAGTTCAGAGATTAGAGGGAAAGGGAACCCTAGTTCTCCTCGTGTGCCTGAAAAGGGACAAACTACCCAAAAACAGCACGCTGCATAGCAGAGCCCAGGGTCATCAAAGCACTACGAGGACGCAGTGAAGAGAACCAGTCCTTCTGCCTGCACGAGGGAGAAAAGCATCAAAGAGGAGACATTTGCCCTGAGCTGTAAGGGTAAGCAGAGGTTCACTGGAGAGAGGAGACAGGAGCAGAATGGAGGGCAAGGTAGTCCAGGCAGAGGAAACTACACAAAGGCACCAAAATCTCAAGACTACGATGGCACATCCAGAATCAGGGCGTTGGAGACTGTGGCTGGATCACAGAAGACCTTATAATAATAGCAGTGATAGTAACAACTACTAATATCTGGGGGGGACTTACCTACGTGTTATGTACTACCCTACGTGTTTTAGGTGAATTAACACATTTAATTCACCTTACTCAGTAGGTGTTATTTTTATCTCCAACAATCCAAGAAGAAACTGAGGCCGACTTCAAGGGAGCTGCCCATGTGGCTCAGCTGTTAGACGGGGGAGTGGGGCTCCATTCCGGGGCGGGGGCTGGCTCCAGCCTCTGTGCTCTTACCTGGTATACTGTACCACTTCTCTCCCAGGCCACACTAAAAAGCAGGGATCAAATTCTGTAAATGCATGGGCTTTCAGAGTAAAAAGTAAGCCCCCAAAAGTAAAAAGTTCTAGAGGCAGGTGAAGTTGGTCAGGGCAGAAACCCGAGGTGGGAAGAGCCATTAGGGTGTTAAAGAAACATAATCAGAGGCCCCAAGTTTCATTACATTAAATGAACAACTTCAATTCAGTAAGAATAAAACCATAGCACAAATTCATTCCTAAGAGCTAGGCCAGATGTTGGCACTCGGGGAGGCAGGGGATAAGAATCATTCTTGTGGTGACCACCCTGGCTAACTAGGAAAACAAAGGTGGCTGTGGGTTATAAGCTGAGGCCCACTGCAGATGTGGGCCTTGACACCATCAGTCTTGGGTAAATGCTCTTTGGAAGGGGCCATGATCCACGGGATAATGAAAAGTCACAGAGGTGGGAATTCCAATAACCCTCCTTATACCTTGACCTCAGAGGGAGGAGGGTAACATGGCCCAGTCATGCCTAAAGCAGCCAGTCTAGTTAAGGCACTTCATCACAATCACATTTAAGTTTTGAGTACATATATGTTTGACATCTGGGTAACTCAGCAGAAAAGTTCGGTTTCTAATGTAAGATGTTTCTGTTGGGTCCTGGAAATTCATTTTAGCCATTTCAAACAGAATGGACGTGTGTGTTGTTTCTAACTTGTCAAAACAGCAGTCCATTTTCCAACTGCCTGGAATGAAATTTATTAGTGTGGTTAGTTTTCTAATCTTCTCTTTTTAGTTCAGCTCCATCAGCACATATGGCAATGCTTCCTTGGCAACTTTATTCTACCAGAAGGCTGCTAATGCGAGAAAAGATTTACAGGGTACAGTATTAATGTAGTATTTTGTCTTCAAATTTCATGGGTTGGAGATATAAATCACACTATCCCCTCTGAATCCAGTCCCTTGTGCGACCCAATGAGCACAGAGCTAGAGGTAGGGGGCACTGACCCCACACCAGGAGCCCCCAACTCAAGCTTCACATAGCATCCCCCAAGGAGGCTCCTGGGAGCAACGTGCTAGATTAGAGGGCTACTATGCTATCCTTAAGAACTTGTTAGAGATAGAACTATAGAATTTCAGAGTTGGAAGGGACTATGAAAGAAACATTACTAATGCTGGCCTGATTAAAGCTATTTATTTCCACCAGCCTTGCAGCAAGATGAACAGTTTGGGGCATGGGCTTTAGAGGTAGACAGACCTGTGCCGGAATCCTAGGTCTGAACCTCTTTCATGTTGAGTGACCGTAAGTTATTCTTTGACCTCTAAGTTCCTCACTGGTAAAACAAGGATGCAAATAACTATCCATTGGTTTACTTTAGTAATTAAATGAGACACTCTTCGCCACCTACATTATATATTCAAAAAACATAATTCTTCCTTCTACCTATCTTTTCAAGGCATATCCTTGATTTCTTTTCTTGTCTACGAGAGGCAATTCAGCCTGAATAATGTTCACGGTCCAGAATTAGGAGTATCATGCTGTTCCCACGACATTACGCCTATCTTAGAAGAGCTGTCCCCAGCCAGCGAGGGCATATATGGTCTGAGGGTATCTAGGGGCCCTGCTAACTTTAGGCAAAGACAGGGAAGTAGCACAGTGTAATAACACATCTTCAACTACCTTGTTAAGCTAAGATAAAATCTTTTAGTTAAAAACTTAAGCATTCCTCATCCTCTGCTGATAAGCAACTTTGTACAATGTAATTTCTCCCAGGTGGCAGAAGAGCCAAGTGACTAATTTCTCCCAGGTGGCAGAAGAGCCAAGTGACTAAGAGCGTGGGGTCTGGAGCCAGGCTGCCGGGATTCGATTCTGACTCTGCTCTTTGTTAGCTGTATGGCTGCGAGCAAGTTATCTAATCTCTTTGTACCTTAGTTTCCGTACCTGTAGAATGGGAATCATCATGGTACTGTCTTCATTGGCTAATTGTGAAGATGAAGTGAGTCAATATACGCAAAGCCTTCAGACCAGTGCCAAGCACATAGTACTACAGGAATGGAATTCATCGTGATTGCTATTTATTTCTATCTTCATCATCACCACTATTTATTCTTCTTCCTCCTCCTTCAAGGAAACTGGAATCTAGAGAGGCTAAGTAACTGTCCGAAGTCAATAATTTTTCGTGCCTACCTGGTAACACTCAGGGTTGAATTCAGACCCACCACTGCTCTCAAATCAGGGCTTTATCCCCTTAATTCTCTGCTGTATCCATTTCCCTCTAATGGACTTATTGCCCCCATTTCCTCAGCCCTAGAAAGGCATTTCTTCCAGCTTCGACTGTTCTGAAACTTTTTTCTGGGCCGTCAGCTCGTGCTGGGCCAGCACCTTACACTGACTCTCTCGTGAAAGAAAAGAACGTGGCCGTGCAGTGGATGTCCACGTCACGCTCTGCCTCCAGGTCACACGTCAGGCTCCTTTAAAACACTGACGACACTGCACGTCAGTGGGAACCTGGTCAGTAAGTAAGAGGCAGGGAATACACCGGAAGGAGACCCAGGGACGGACCACTGTAACCCAGTGCAGCCGGGGCTCCAAAGACCACGCTGGGCAAGACAGCAGGACTGCAGGAGGTGAGGGGCCACGCACCAACAAGGAAGAACCTGGTAACGAAGGCAGCAGTTCACACAGACGTGAGTTCAAGAGTGGCCAGCCTGGCCCTGAGAAAGGTAGCTGAGAGCACACAAAATGGGGCAAAATGCATTCAGCTCAAAGATAAGCAGTGGAGTTTTGTAGGGGAAATTAATCCGGAAGACACCCCTAAGCTCTGTAGCTGAATCCACAGCCAGCACACTGTTGTGTTATTTAGTTTCAACCCGGTAGCAACTCCTCAGATGTTAAATTCTTCCCCTCCTGACCTCACAGTTGAGAGCTGGACACTTGCCCCCGTCTTCCCTGAGAGTCCCCTTTGCTTTCAACATCAGATTAACCTCATTCTGGAGCTATCAGCACTCTGTGTGCCCTGCCTTACGGCTTTTATTCGAGCTCCCATTTCCATGCCCTTCTCTCCTCACTTGCTCAAGCATTCTTTCCTCCTCCTCTGCCTCCCACTCCTCTGTCTGCTTTTGACTCTTATTGCCCCGGGCATGAGGCGTTTCCACCTTCCCAACTACACTATCTGCTTTCAAAGCCCCAATTACAACCCAGTTTTCCACAGGCTCTTTGGGCTGCTGCCCCAAGGTGGCTGTACAGCGGAGCTGGGGAGATGGCCAGGGGCAAAGGCAGAAATGAAGATTGAAACACCTCTATCTGGGTTAAATGTTTTACCCAGAATTTTAAGCATCCTCTGTTATCTCAGCTAAGGTGCAGGATGCCTTTGGGAGTCTAAGTGTTAAAACATAAAATGAATGCCACTGATTACGGCCTAGAAAAAATTCATTTCCTCTGACTTCTCTATTTTGGGGCTTTCTAGAAGTGAAGATCATTGGGAAAAAGGATCATATGCTGCTCCTTTAGTTTTTTACCCTAGTATATGACAGCTTTCAGGGTCCTGGTTACCTTTTCTTCTATGCAAACTATTTCCCCCTGCTGAGGTTTAATCTATTTCCCTTGTTTCAGTTTCAGCAACAACAGACAGTAGCAGTTACAAATTATCAGACAGTAGCAGTTATAAATTATTCTTGAGGGGTGTAACTAATTCATTAATCTTTTCTTCTCTAGGACACTTGTAAGTCCATCTTTTTGTCATCTTTTCCAATTTTCTAAACTCATCATTGTTCTCATCTGGCCCTCTGAAGCCTACAACATTGTCAGCTACCTTAATTCGAGTTTGTGTCACCTTAGCCTCAGATTATAATGCCCTGTGCTCACCAGCATTGGCTCACTGTACATTTCTGGAGACTTGAGAACCTAAAGTCTTTTGCTCATTCTTGTTTAGTTTCCTAGAACCAAATATGTCTTTTGATCTTCTTCCAGCTTAACAACCCAAATGCAAATGTGCAGAAATTGGCCAAGAACAGAAGGCTCAAACCAATCCATGCTGCACCCATTAGAAGTTCTGGTGGACAAGGATAGACATCAGTACAGTTCACAGATTAGCCCTGGTTTGTTCCAAGATGCATGTGTTCCTAAGTAATGCAAAACAGAGTCATGGAAATTTCATTTATTTTGGTGCTAGGATTTTTAAATTTACTTTTATCCACAAGAATTATGCAAGAAGAAAGAATCTCACTGTGAATCCACAGAATTTGGATATTCCCTTCTGTAGCATCATCAGACATCGGAAGAGACCTGGATTACACCAGATGTCTCACAAAACTTCCTTCTAGAATATAAATGTATCAATAACTTCCTGAGATATCACCACAACATCCTCTAGATGTCACCTTGAGAACATTCCAGGATAGAAGATGACTGCTTTGCACTATACAGACAATGTGAAATAGGAACATTTAAAACTCTGCAAGCCTGGATCAATGGGCTGATTAAAAAAAAGTTTTTGCCAATTACATCAAAGATTAAGTACTGCTCCAAATTAAGTTTAATTCATAAAATGATATAATTTCTCTTTTGGGAGATCTTCTTTAGGGCTTCTCCCACTGACAGAAGCAAAAAATTTCCCCTAAGAAATATTTCTGATGGACCCTGATTTCTCCTTAGGAAATTCCCCGAGATCCTCTGATACCGTTTTCCAATTTCTGAAGCTGCTCATCTCGTTACCTGAAGCATCTGAGGGAGAAGAATGCAGCAAAGCTTAAAAGCAGAAATTAGTTATTCCTGGAACGTTAAGCACATTTAATTATGGATGAATACCAATCAATTGTTTCTCTGGAATATGCTGAGCCCATAGCAGGCCAATGATTGACTCATTTGGTCATGCTGGACATTCAAACCAAATGAGCTGTCAGGTAATTCATTACGGATTTCAAACACCTGAGCACAAGAAATCACTCAGGGAAGGAAATAAAGGAAGACTTTCACAAGTGACTTCAGGGAGACCTGGATTATCTCAGGTGTTATTTCCCTTAATAACAGATGTAGCCTGGGGGGTCAGATTTTCAAAAATGACCCATCCCCAAAAAACAAACAAAAAAAAAACAACCAAAAACCCAGGAAAATTCGCCATTTTCTTGTAAAGAAAGTGGTGCGCATTATAGAGAAAGTTTGTAGAAACAGTCTCATAGAACTTCTAAGGGGATCTTTTCCAGCTACCAAAACTTACGCAAAAAATAAGAGAGAGTAACTCCTGGAGATAAACAGGAGATAAACAGGAAGGCACAGAGAGGCGTGGAGAGGGAGAACTAACCCACTCACTAGATTACAGTTTCCGGTGACTCTCTGAGGCACAGATCTAGTGAAGATCCATGCTAGCAATCCCTACAGCTGTGATACCAGCCTCCTCAGGACCACAAAGTAATGATTCAAATGTGGTCTCTGATTACTACCGAATAACTTCTAGGACTGTGCAGATGCCGGCGGCTGCCAGGGAAGGCAAGGAGCAAAACAACTTGTGGTGGGGCGCCGTGAGAGTTCTCTGAAAGTAACCTGCATTCCAGGTCCACAGGGAAGGACTTTTAAATACAGAAACAGCTTCCCGTATTCTTATTTCTTGTTATAAGAAAAAGAGAGAGAGAGAGAGACAGCGAGAGACACTTATTAACCTTATAATAAGGACACATGCTGAAAAAACACCTTGTTTCATGGCCAATTGCCAAATTTTTTTTTCAAAGTATACACAAGGTATTTTTAAAATAGGGGAGAGACCTTACTTAGGCAACATTTCCCAATTATCCTATTCAGGAAATATTAGCAATTATATATGTCTTGATGGAGAAAAATTACATGTTAAGTAAAATTCTGTAATACAGAAAGATATGTTCCATATTTCAAAACATGTTTATAAATTAGAGATGTACTCTGACACCTTCTCAAATATTGCCAGGTGAAAGCATTAACAGCAATAATTCTGTATCCTTGAAATTTAAATTTAATAGTTTTCCCCTGGAACAATACAATTTTTAAACTATAAAATAAAATGTATAGTCAAAGAATCAAATACAGGTATGTTATACCTCTACTTTGTACACAAAGTTTATTAATACTGAGTCTCAAAAATACTTCAGGCCTTTGTTGTTTCTATTATAATTTTTAAAATGAATAATGATGGTTTCCTATAAGTGACCTACATTTTCATCCGATCTCTCTCTTGCCCAACAATAAGCATTTACAAATATACAGTTATATACAATTATTAATGATCATGTGCAAGGAACTAAAAGAATTGATTCCTGACCAATCGAGAATAGGAATAAGTCATTTTCATGGCAAAGGCAATCGCAAGTTATTACTTTTTTTAACCTGAACTGTCAGTCATCTCTTTGCTCTCAAGATCCAAATTACAAAATAGAATTAAACAAAGTTTTACATAAATCTTTTGTTTTAAAATCACCTACTAGAAAAGATACCGGGAGGAAATGAATATAGGTGACTCCCAGAACTAATCTTATATTCACACTCTCCTTGTCATCCTTGTGGACAGCTCTGCCCTTTGCTCTTAGGGTGCAGCAAAGCAGGTTAGATAAATGGCTATCTCAAAACCAGGAGAAGAGTGAAGAGCTGCCACTTTTGTGTCCAGAGTGAGCCTCCAACTCTATCTGATAGGCCGGCTTATTCCCCTTTCCTGAGGAGTTAGAAGCAGTCACTCCAATCTTACAGATGTAAGGGCTGAAAAAGCAAGAGGTATAAGCCTCTTTTCGTGGCCCACATCAGCTCAGCACTCAAGTACTCAGGTATGCTTTAAGCTGCTCTGTCTATGGGGTTAAAAGTACAGGCTGTAGAAAGGAAACCTAGATATAACCAAGAATCAAGACCTCCAGGTGTGGTCAAAGAGGAAAAATTAAAAACAAACCAAGTTAACTCAGGCAAATCAAAGACACTTGGCAATGTTAAGAAGGGTTCTTATAATTCTAAAGACACCCTTGACGTTTAATCCAATACCAAGAAAAGCCCATAAAAGTACTTTATGAAGCAACATTAAGGCTCAGATGTCTGTCCAGACTTGAGGCTCAAAAATCTCCCTTCAAAAACCACTCATAAGAACAGGTAAGGTGGTCACTTTTGTCTGATTCACTGCAAAGCAGAAACTGTGACATTAACCTTGTACTACTTCGGAGCCATTTCATTTGCAAGGCTGTTGTCACCAGGAGGGAAAAGTACTTCAAATGGAAGGCAGTGACCCAGGAAGGGTCACCATCAATCACCTGGGGTCAAAGACCTTCCAAATATGTAAGAAGGGGCTGGGGGTAGGGAAAAGAGGGCAGAGAAAAGATCAAAAGGCCTTTGATGGGGGCCATCTACCTATATAATAGAACCTGCAAAAGGAACTTCTTTGCAGTTTGAAAGCTCCTAGCTCCAAGGGAAGGTGAGAGGTTTCAAGAAAGGTGTATCTTTCTTGTTTTTTAATGTGGGTGCTTAATTTGAAGACTAGAGTCAGCAGATGGCAGAAGAGGCCTAGAGGCACAGGTTTATGAGGCTGCCAATTCCACGGTCGGCCCCAGCAGAGCACTAAATTCTCTTTGCTTCTTTTAGAGTAAGCACTAGGAGGGGAGAGGGGGGAAGACCCCACTAACTTTGCAGTTGCCAAATTGTAAAGAAGCTCAGCTTGGACTGCCTTGCAACACTGTATCTTAGCTGATGCAAATACACTTTTTCTTCTCTTAAGAAGGCAAGCGATGTTGGGAAGTTAAGTCAAATCTTTTTTGCCCAGTGTCAATGGAAAAGCAGGTGAGGTCTGTGGGATCCTTTCCATCAGTGATGGCATAGTCTCTCCTACTATTCCCACTGCTGGATGAGCCTTAGATGATTACAGGAGCAGGTGGAGACAGAGGACTGCCTGGCCAGAGTGGTGTGTGGATCAACCCCATTGGGGTGAGAGTCAGACGAAGAAAAGGGGCAACCTGAACTCAGGAAGGGGCAGTAAAGGCCAGCTCCACTGAACCCTTGGTTACCTGCTTGACAGACTGTTTTTGGTATATTCCAGGAGAATCATTTATCCCAAGTAGGCTTTGTCCTGTTCCCAGGATGCCTTTCCCTATTTGCGGGTGAGTAGAGTACCTCAAGAACACAAACAATATGAGCCTTTTAAAAACTCACTGAAGATATTTATAAAAATAACTTATTATTTTAAGAAATAGAACATACAAAACAGCAATATAAATGGCTTTCGGGTTATAGGCTGTTTTGATTAGCCATGCCCCAGATGCCTCTAGCCCACTCCCATCAGCATGGATAATCGAGAATCTGCTGCATTTCCATTTTAACGCAGTCTAATTCACTTCAGGCACTGAGATGGGAAAGCAAACCTTTGACTATTATTTCACCTTACATGAATTTAGAGCATGGTACTAACCTCTGTACAGTCCAAAGAAGCCTTCATAGCGTAGCACTTTCTTAAAACAGTCAAAGCTGTTTTTATACATGAGTTCTCCCACAAAAGAGCCAGTTGATCGTTGGTTTTGCATTCGAGTTTTTACAAGATCAATTGGATATACAGCAGTAGCTCCAACAGCTAAAATTAAATAATACCAACATTTCAGGAGGAATTAAGGTTAGTCGGAGAAAAGGAGGAAGTGGTTACAGTCAAACAAAAGACTGAGAAGAGAGACAAATTTTGCATGCACACATTTTAAGATGGCACTACCTTTCTATACCCTTAATAAACAATTGTGGAGTTTCATTCAAGCATCCCCTGATAAAAGGATGTCACAGACAGCTTAAATTAGAAGGACATCACTACAGCCTAACCTCATTATTAACCTGTCTTTAGAAAGACTGCAGATAAATAAGAGAAAAACGCCACTTGTGAGTCCCTGATCACACACAGGTATTTGCGGGGGGAAGTTCCCTTTGCTCTTGTCCCACCTTACAGGTAAAGACTGAGAACTGGCTTGGGGAAAGACTAGAGAAGGCTTTGTCCTTTATATTTCAAGATGTAAAATCAGAGAAAAGGTAATGGGAATAATAAGAGTGAAAATTTTGCACTCATCCATGACTAACCTCCAGCAATAGAACCCAGACCAAATCTGTAGGCCGACTCTGCAACTTGTAGGAGAACTGGCCGAGCTGAATCGCCTGAGGCCTTCTGTTTTTGTACGCACAGGAATTGAAGAGCAGGAAAACAGGTGAGAGAAAGAGGAGGAACAAAATGAGGGCACATCATTTTTAAAAATTACTCACTGTTTTTTTTTTGATTTCAGCATTTTATGGGGGTACAAATGTTTAGGTTACATATATTGCCTTTGCCCCACCCGAGTCAGAACTTCACCCCTAGACGGTGCGCCCCACACCCATTACGTGTGAATATACCTATCCCCTCCTCCCTCTCCCACCTGCCCGACACCTGATGAATGTTACTCCTGGTTGGGTTTTAAATCCATAATACAATTAAAATATCAAAGAGGAAAGTGGGGTTACATTCCATAAGTTCTTATTAATAAAAAGTTTTTATTGCTGTTAATGTTTAAAATCAAATTTGAACATAAAGCCATTCTATATCAAAAATAATGTTATAAGCCTAATTTCAAATGTTCAGTTCTTATTTGTGATACAAAAAATGCAAATTTAAAAACATCAGTGAGATATTCTTCATCAATAAAATTGGCAAGAGTTTTTTTTTTTTTTTGTCTTAAATGGCAATACCTGGCTTGACAAGAGTTGATAAAAACAGGCCTTCTCAAACATGCCATTAAACCAAGTATAAACTGAGAGAAATTTGGTAGTATATATCCAAACCCTTAAAATGTACATAACCCTGCAATTCTACCTATAAAAAGGCTAGAACATAACCACATATGTAAATAAGGATCAAGCTTAAAAAATGCAGCACTTAAAAAGCAATACTGCTTTGGCCGGGCGTGGTGGCTCACACCTATAATCCTAGCACTCTGGGAGGCCTAGACAAGAGGATTGCTTGAGCTCAGGAGTTCGAGACTGGCCTGAGCAAGAGCGAGACCCCTGTCTCTACTATAAATAGAAATTAGCCAAACAGCTAAAAAAAGTAGAAAAAATTATCCAGGCACGGTGGCATGCCTTGTAGTCCCAGCTACCCGGGAGGCTGAGGCAGAAGGATTGCTTGAGCCCAGGAGTTTGAGGTTGCTGTGAGCTAGGCTGATGCCACGGCACTCTAGCCTAGGCAAGAGAGTGAGACTCTGTCTCAAAAAAAAAAGCAGTACTGCTTTAAGAGCAAAAATTTGGGAAATAACCTAAACGTCCAACAATAGAGGACTATGGCATTACAAAATAATGTTATAACTTTAAAACAAAAGTGTGCCATTAAAAATGATATTGTAACAGAACATCTGATGTTAAGAAAAATGTTCATAAGGTATTACAACAGAAAACACAGGCTAAATAGAGCATGGTAGGTAGAGAGGTACTTGTTATATGATTCTGTTTACCTGTTTAAATGTTTGAAATATTTCATGTGCAATATGATGCCACTTTTTATTAAAATTACTTGTGGATACACACACACACACACACACACACACACACACACACACGGATATAAAATTAATACTAACATTTTGGCATCCCCACCACCCAGAGGTATTCAAAATGTTTACAGTAGCTAAAACTAGCTGGTTATATTACAGATGATTGTTACTTTTTCCCCTTGTCCATCTTTTCTAAATTCAAACTGCAGGTCAGTCAGTCATTGTTTCATTGTTGTTCTTTTGACCTGTTATCCTTACAGTGTTTTTAATGCCAGAACATTTTAGAGCATTGCACGTCTCTGCCTGCACAAATAGTAATTTTATGTCACACCAAGTTGTCAAATGAGGGTGACATATAGTCAGTGCTTAATAAATACCTGTTGAATTAATCAATATATTCAATAAAATTTGTTTTTCAGAAGCCATGATAATTAAAATCAGTGCACAATGAAACTAATCACCAACCCCAGCTATCAACCCACTGAATTTTAGTTGCTGTCAATGTAACACAATTCTAATACAATGAGATCATTTGGTATCTCCTCCAAAGTCATTTTAACTGAACAGTTTTACATAGAAATATGCATTTTTAAGATGTAAAACATTTCTTCTGCAAGTTCCCTGAGTTGTTTCCAACTCTATCCCTGTATAGATGGAAACCAATAGTACCTTCATTTTGACAGATGCGCCCGAAAGAGAAGCATCGTTTTATTTACAGGGATATAAATATGCAATACTTAGAAATGTTCTGGCATCAAAATAATGACTGAAAATACTCTGAAAATAATGGGGGTGAGGAACTTACCACTACTACTAATTCCTCACGTACAAGACAAAAGAAATCCCAGACTTTTATTTAACTTTTCTAAAGACAGAATTGTAGCATGTTCTTGAAATGAGACAATAAAGGCTCCTACACCTTCCCTCCTGTGGCCAGGAGAAATGCTCCAAGCGGGCACAGTGCTAGGACAGGCAGCACTGTGCCCACAGGTGGATGCCCTCCCTTGCTTGAGTTTGTCGGGCCCACTGGAGTTCACGTAGTAAAAAGCATATTCCAGGCAAGGCCGTTGTGAATTGCTCTGAACCTCTAAGCAGCAGCCAATCATTTCCTGCTGTAAATCTCATCAATCTAGTCTAACCCTTTCATCACCAGTATCAACAAGCACCCATCAGAAACTCTCAAGAGCTGCAAAGGGCATAAAGGGAAAATTGTGGCACAGCACTGCCAGCTGGAGAGCAGGAGGGATCTAAAAAAAACTTCTCTGCTTTTCTTAATCCCCAAATTTCTACAATAGCTGGTGGCATACAGATGAAGAGATAATCATCTCCTAAGCAGTGTTTAAAATCAAAGGGAGGGGAGAGCAACATTGCTTCCACCTCTGCACGTGATTATACAGTTCTTTCCCCTGCACTCAGGGAAATCGGCTTCCTCTTTTAACCATGGCCAGCTGGTTTTCCAGAGGTACCTAGTTAGGATTTATTGAGCACACACCCACTACTTTGACTTACATACTGCACACAAAACTCACCGCTGCACTCGGGTGGGAAAGAGCTAAAAGGATGGGGCCCTGGCTCAAGGCCAGGCAATCCTAAAAATGTAGCCCGCATCAACCCATTGTGGTCACACTGGCGTCTCTGCACAACCCAGAGCTCCATGCCAGAAACGGGTAAGTCTCACAGGATTCAGAGATGGCTCTGTCTTAAAGGAGGTATTTTTCTACATATGACACTTGTCTGTGAGTGGATTTATGTTACAAACACCATGTAAGCACAACACACGCTACGAAGGCTTTTCTTCTCTAATCCTAACCTAGAGAAAGCTGAGCAAGAGTTAAATGAGGCAGTCCCATGGCTTAAGTTTCTGACTCCCACAACTTCAAGAGATCGGTTTCTGTTAACCATAAAATAAAATTTAGCATTCCTAAAATTGTTTCCACATAACTTATGAATCCTTTCACAGAAAAAATAGGTCTAAAGGCCTTCAAACTATGACTCCAGACTAAACAAAATTATCTCATTTTGATATTCAGAAAAACAGAAAGCACGGCCGTTAGACAATGCGCTGATCAAGTGCCTCTCTCTGGAGCAAAAATGGCTTTCATTTAGCAATGTGAAGCTGCTGATAGGGACAGTGACACCAGCGTAGGGCTCCTTCCCCACATCTCTCACCGCGAGATTTAGGGGAGGAAGAAGAAAAGATTTTCCACATGTTTTTGGAGTGTCAGACTTCTGGTGCAGTTAGGAAATCATCCCATCTTTGGAAGAGACAAATGCCAAATATCTGTTCATCAGAATCTTTCTAAGTAATTTCTTTTTAGTCTTTTAAAGTTGTCTGGATTTTTGGTGCAAAATGGAAAAATGCTAAGTCAGACTGCCAAAAAAACAACTGTCAGTAAAAAGGAGTTGGGTGTATCCTACTAAAGAAACTAAAGAAACACCAGGAAGCAGGTTCTCTCCTCTTTGCTCACCTGCCTCTGGGCCTCAGCCAGGTTGAAGGGCAGAGTTCCTTCTTCCAGAGGAGCGATCCGTTCAATGTCTGCTAAGGTCAAACGTCTGAAGGGAAGGAACAGACACAAGCAACAACAAAAATATCAACTTATTACAATTTACACTATGGAATTTTGAAATGTTCCTTTTTTCATTTCCCATATTTCAGCATTGCCTTTCATTTGGCTTTTTCTCCCAGTTGCGGCCCTCCTCCTACCCCCACCTCCTAACCCCCTTTTATTAAGCTAATTTATATATATATATATTTTTTAAAAAGCCAACTTACCCCCTTGGCTCATATAAATCTGCTAACTGAAACAAGATGTCAACTTCCATGGGTGTAACCTGACCAAATTTTTGAGCTGCCAGAACAAACTCTTCTGTATGGAAAAAAAGTTAAAAGGGAAAGATTCAAGAAGGAATAGCCACTAAATTCAACATTAATTCAAGGCACTGGAATGAGTGAATATCACAATACTTTATTATTATCGGCCACAGAATTCAAGTCAATCCAAACGGGGTAAGAATTTTTGCAGTTCTTTCATTCATTTGGAAAGAGTATGCAGAATATTTTCCTTAACATTTAGTTGAGGCTGGGCGCAGCGGCTCATGCCTGTAATCCCAGCACTCTGGAAGGCCGAGGTGGGAGGATCACTTGAGCTTAGGAGTTCAAGACCAGCCTGAGCAAGAGCAAGACCCCGTCTCTACTAAAAATAGAAAAATTGGTCTGGCATTGTAGTGTATGCCTCTAGTCCCAGCTACTTGGGAGGTAGAGGCAGGAAGATTACTTGAGTCCAGGAGTTTGAGGTGGCTATGAGCTATGATGACACGACTACACTTTACCTGGGGTGACAGAGCAAGACTCTGTCTCAAAAAACAAAAAACGAAACATTTTGGTGCCATCTGATGTTATTCAAATTGCCAGTCAGGGAAAATAAGGAAACATATATGAAACTTCATATGCTTAGGTTTCAGGAGGTTATATTAATTAAACTGGAATTCCTAAGGGAATTGTTGTTGTTGTTTTTTTATTAAATCCCATTAAAATGTTGATAATGTCCTGTTCCAAGCCTATAGATCAGCTTACATGGTCACCAATACAAGTTTATGGAATTTCTCGTATACTTTTGAAGGCTACTTTAGAAGCTGCCAATTTAGCTCAAGTTCTAGCAAGATTTGAAAACATTTAAGAAACTTTATATGTTTTCCCCATTCAAAGGCTGTCTTCAGTTTATTTAAAACTTGGTGAAGATTATTTTGTTTGCTTTTGCTTGTCTGATCAAAGGAAAAACATATGTACCATATGGTAAAATGTGTCAATGGGAGAGAAAAATCTATAACATAAACCCCTGGTTGCTTTTTTCACCCTAATAATAATAATATACCAAGATACTTGCAGGCAAGAATTCAGATATATTGTCACTCACCCTTAGTCACCTCTACATCTTTCCTGTTGCCTGACAGAGTGCTGTAGATCTTTCTAATGAGTTCCATGTTGTTAAGGAGTGAATTGAATCCATTAAAATAGGAGAAACTAACTTGATGGGATGTGGTACCTCCAGCAGCCTCAAATAAGTCAAAAACAAGAGAGAAAAGAAAAATAAAGAAAAGATTTACAGATAAAGAAGATTCAGAAGTACATATATCTAATGCTATTAACAGTTTGAAAGTAATCAAGAATGCATGTGTAAGAAATAACTATAAGTATTTTTCTTTCACATTAAACAAAAAAGTTATAAATGATTTTTAGAAGTAACTGCAACTAATCATGACCAGAACTTGTATTCTCCACACACAACTAGAAAACTAAATAAATACATGTGTAGGATTGTAACAGGACCAGTAGTAATTTACAGAGTTCAAATTTCAATTGGAAATGTTTTATAAGTTGGTTTATTTCATTTAATGAGCAAATCTTAAAGGCTTTTGCATACAAAACTACATTATACACATGCACACACGCATGTGCTTATACATGCAAAACAATATTGTATCAATGCAAACATACTATGAAAAGTGGTCAATCTAACATTAATATCAAGACTTGTCAAGTAACTTACAACCAGCAACAAATAATCATTTAGGTGCGGACTTTACATTGGTGGGATTTCTAGCAAATAAGCGTATTATGGTAAAATTATGAGATGTCATATGTTTTCATGGGGGTTAAGACTGGTCAGAATTCTGATAATCAGAATTTTTAAGAAACCATATTTCTTCACCAGGGACAAGGGAAACAGACAGCATGTCCATTATGAATGGAACTTGAGTTTGGGGTTTCAAATTCTATCCTTCCCTAACAAGGCAAAATATTTTTATTAGGAAAGCACTTCTTTATAAGGTAACAACCACATAAATCTTCACTTAGTAATCATTTAAAATAGCTGACATGAGAGTTTAGTATGGAGTAGGAAAGGGGGAGGGGAGGCAAGAAAAGGAGTTAGATTAACACAGTGCCAGAGTGGAAAAGGACCCGTCAATGCCACGTCTCCAGAACGAAGCACCAGGGAGAGAAGGGGGAAACTGAAAGGCTACCCTGAGTTCATGCCTTTGTTAAGCATTGTGGGAAACCCAGATGATGGTGAAAACTCTCAGTCTTCTCCCTGGGACTAACAAAAGGTGAGTTATCAGTGGGTATTGGTCCCAAATCTGAGTGATCATCAGAATCATCTAGAAGCTTTACAAATTGGATTCTAAGACCTCACCACCTGTAGATGGTGAATCATAGGCCTAGAAGAGACCTTAGAATCTGTATTTTTAGTAGTTATTAGTGGGGATTCGGATGTTCCCTGAGCAAGGCTTTGAAACCACCACCACAGGATGCTGTGGGGCACCCCTGGGGATGGAGGCTTTGTGAAACCCGACCTCGGGACTCTGCTGTCACATGGACCACTGTAGCCTCAACACACAAGCGGTGAATGAACGAGTGAGCCTAAGGTTTAGCGTTTCTGTTTTGCCGACCACTCTAACAATGTATGTGTGTACTACTTTTTTTTTGCTTTGGAGAATAAACAAGGTCAGCAAAGATCAGCATCTGACATATTTCACAATATAAGCGAAATTAACATGAGGTCACAGATTTGTTTTTCCTTTTTCAACTAGTTAATACAATTTCTCTAAGAGATTCCATATTATCCACTAAAACTAGCCAAAACACACTGTAAGCTTGGTAATGTGGGTGATCACATTAAGAAAATTTTAGTATTTTAAACAGGAAAAAAACCATATATAATTTATAAGTATTATTCTTATAATCCCTTATTACTGAGCTTAAACCAGATAGAATAAACTGCCTCATTATGGCAAGTTACAACTTACAGCTACTAGACATTCTTCTACAAAAGGAGTCAAGACATGGGGGCGGATGGTGACCATGATGTCTCGGAAGTCGATGGCTGTGACTCTTCCAGTCCTGGCATTGTCTCGTTGCACAAAGGCTTGCTTTGCATGCTCTAACTGTATTTCCTACAAATAAAGAAAGTGAAATACTTAATTTATGCTTGTCACTTAATTAATGACTGCTCATTTTCAAATCAGGCTGAAGAAACAGAGATTACATCTTGACTTAACAAGCCCCCACCTGCTTAATAGCGACCCCAAGCTACTGTCTCCTTTCAAGAAGAAAGAACTGTGTTCAGACCAGTGAACATGTCTTGAGAAAGTACACTCCCTCCACCTTAAATCTCCTACCCAAAGAAACCAAATCACTTCTGTGCTCTGCTACAGTCCAAGAACACAAAGAAAATGAAACCTGGAATGAAGTTTGGTAGATTCAAAGATCTGGCCAAACCCGGCTTAGGTGACGCAGATGATCAAAGGAAAAATGCCTACAGAGACATTAACCTCTCTCCAAAGAAAAAGAAAAATTCTTAACTGCAACCTGGTACACAAACGTGATGTAACAACCGATTGGAAAGAGTGGTTCTCTTCTGTTATTTCTCTAACATAGGGTTTCTAAGCCTTGGTACCACAGGCATTTTGGACAGGTTAAGTCTTTCTTATGGGGGGACGTCCTGTGCATTCCTGCCAGTAGCCCTTTTCCCACAAGGTCATGACAATCAAAAATGTCTCTGGACAGGGCCACCGTTCTAGAATAAGTAATCGGACTGCATGTGGGTCAGAGGAGGCAAAACTGTGGCAGTACCTTTGGATATATGTTTTAATTCATGTAATCTAAAGATAGGAAGTCCAATTGTACATTTCTGTTGCTATTCCCAGGGGATAAGTGTCCATCAAAACCCATGGTGTGCCATATAGGAAAAGCATCCCTTCTGCAGAGAGCATTTTATTATCTTCCTCACGATACTCTGTCCATTTCTCAAAAGGGCCTGTAGCGTGAGAGCTAACCCCAAGGCAATCAAAAAGAAACAGCAATGTGGTTCTCAAGGACTTGAAATTATTTAAATGACGTGAAGTTTTACTAGCTGACATTAAGGACGACTTATCACATTTATTCAAGTTGTATAAAATTAATTGTCCTCATGAATTAGTGAAAACTAAAGGATGAGAGAAAGGACATGAGTGTGATACTGCTTTAAAGTTCTGGATCTCCCTTTCCTTATCCTAGAAAGGTGGGGAGGGGAAAGACTGATAAAATATTGATAATAATTAAAGCTGAATAATAGGTGTATGATGAATCATTATACTTTTCTCTCTCCTTTTGTAAAGTTTGAAAATGTCTACACTTACAAAACTTAAAAGACATTTAATAGTAAGAATCAGACTTCTGATCCTATTCAAAAGCCTCTTCTCAGTTATAGCATCTAGCCTGTCTCTTCTGAAACTCTTCTGGGACCCTAATCTTTCTGGAGCCTCCTCTACTGGCTCTGTAAATGGGAGGCATCTGTCAGCCCTCTGTCCACGTGTCTTCCCACTCTACCATCCTAGGCAAAGTGCTCCTTCCCTCAGCCCTCCAGGATTTCTTATAAGCAAAGGCTTGAATCCCACATCCAAATCTCATTCCTATTTACTGGACCAGAATTTGTAATTGCTTAGAGAATATATCCACATTGGTATGCTATAAAGGCCATAAAATTACATATCACTAAACCCGTTATTATATGTCCCTGACCCCGAACTCAAACTTGTTCCCTCTCCCATGTTCAAAGCTTAATTACTGGCATGTTGTTTTTCGGGTCACCTCACCTAGAAAGCTGTTATTTTCAGTTCTTCAAGCTTCCTTTGCCCCAGAGAAAACCAGTTGCCAAATTATGTCCCTTGGGCCTTTGAAAATTTGCCCAAATGCACCTTTTCCTTTCCATTTCTGATGCTGCTGGTTCAGGCCTTGATCAGACCTTGCCTAAATTATCACCATGGCCCCAGCTGTCAGTCTGGAGCTTGGACCTGCAGTCTGGACCTCTACAGTCCACTTTGCACTCATCAAAAGTCACCCTTCAAAATCGCAGTTCTGATCTCTATCTCTCTCCACCTCTACCAACCTCTGATGGCCCTTCAGTGTAAAGACCTCTCTCCAAATCAGGGCCCTCGGGACTCTACAAAAACTGCTTCTGGCCCGGTGTGCTGCCACGCCAGGCCTAGCCCTGCCAGACCTTCCACACACCAGGGCTTCTGCCCACGCTCTTCCCTCCATCTAGCATAGACTGCTGCCCCCTTCTCCAGCTCCTGAAATCCCACCACCTCCTCCAGGCTTAGCTCAAATGCCACCACCTAGGCAAATATAACTAGATCTTGTAACTGAAAATAACCGATGTACATTCCCATGGCCCCCTGCCTGAACCTCAATTATAAGGCTTGCCTTATTCCATCTTACATTCTAATTAGTTGTTTACTGTCTTTCCCTCACCTCGCCAGGGAAAACATACTATGTCCTGTTTACATCTATCCTGCTTATCCTGCTGAGCAGAATGCTTTAGATATAGTAGGCACTCGATAAATGATAGACATTATCATCAGAGATAGGTATTCTCTAAAACCAACTGAATAAACAAACTGGGATCTAGGGAACAAAAGGGGGTTCTCTAAACAAGTGCCTCCAATTCAAGAGGAAAGAAGAAACCAACTGTTCAACACCCTGTAGTGAAAAATGACCACAATATGTATTCAACTGGAAGTAAATGAACACAGTCTCCTTTGAATTGCCAGACTCACTGCTAACGCTATCCTAAGCCAAGATTACTCTCAACAATAGCAGAAGGCATATTCAGCTATTTACCATTTTCCCTAGTTTATAACTCAAATAAAGTCTTAGGGATCCTCAGACAACTACACCAAAAATGGCAACACTTTCCCAGCCACTCACTTCCTCAGAAAGCAGAAAGCCAGAACTCTAAGATTAGCCCTCTGGAATGCCAAGATGGGGCACAGATGCCAAAGGGGGAGCTGGTGCTCACATGCAGGGCAAGGGATGCACTGTGATGAGGACAGTGTCACTACACATTCCTGTGCCAACACTTCCACGATTAAGTATTTACTAGCAGAGACCCCTCAATCGTGGAATAAGAAAGCTCTTTTAAGCCTCATGATGAACAACTTGAGAATACATTTCCAAAAGCTCTTAAAGATTGGGGACATTATAAGTTCCATGGAGAACAAGAAGCTAGATCGATGTAATTCTCTAAATAGTAGGATGAAGTGAAACATGTAGTGAGGTAGGTCCCCAACTTTAAAAGTAGCTTCCTGAAGACGTGGATTGCCTTCTGGAGAACATCTGTTATATCCGTGGCTCTTTTTTCTTCGGGGTGAAGAAACGAAACTGTGACCTCAACCAACGAAACAACTATGATAACAGCACTTAGCTAGCATGTATTATTGCATCAGACGCTGCTCTAAAGCATTTTATAGGAATTAATTCATTTAATGCCCACAGCAGCCCTATAAGGTAGGTACTATTAAGGTCACGGTAGCAGCTGAGGAAACTAAGGTCTCATGGA
This sequence comes from Propithecus coquereli, assembly GCF_000956105.1. Lineage (NCBI taxonomy): Eukaryota > Metazoa > Chordata > Mammalia > Primates > Indriidae > Propithecus > Propithecus coquereli. The sequence goes on from NW_012134747.1 coordinate 3,477,552, forward strand.
CAGGAAGCAGCAAAGCTGGAATTGGAACCCTGGCAGTTCCACTCCCCCACCCGCCACAGTGCTCCTAATACCTCACTACACTGCATGGGGAGCCCGGGTAATGCTACGGTCAGGAATTTGATTAAAAAACATATCTGACATTTAGGAATCTTGAGAGCTGTGGAAAGATAAAAACTCACTTAGCTTTTAAGTTACTCTTAATGCTCTAGATGTTGCTATTGCCTATTTTCATGGGAAAACAATAAAACTCCCAAAGGTTTTCTGGGAAGGCAAAAGCCTTCCATGCACCCAGAGTGTCAGGATTGTCTTACCAACAGTGGCAGAGACCATGGAAACCAAATCTAAAGGCCCTTCACTGGCCTTGCTCACTTTTTGTTCTCTTTCCTGCAGCCCCCAGAGACTGAGGAGTAGAAAAACAAATCAGGAACCAGTGGGAGCTAATCCTCAGGTGACTCCCCAGATACTTAATTCAGGAATGTGGGGTCTTTGAAATAAATGACCAGGCTCCCTACTCATGGCAGAGGGACTTAAAAATCAAAGCTCTCTGTTGGCACCTTGAAAGCTATTTAAGGAAAATCTAAGGCATACTTAGAGTTACCAAGAGACTGATGGTTCCCAGATCTGAACCCAGAAGGGATAAGGCTAGGACAGAGAGCTTTTAGCATGTATATAGCATATGTGAAATAATATTCATTGCCACAATGAGGGGGGACCAGAATGGGTAAAGGGAAGGCAGGAAGAGGGGAACAATGAGAGAAGCAATCCTTACATTCACCTATTTAAAGACTAAAGGACTATCAGATAAAAAAGAGATGTTAGGCTGGCTCTCTATTATTTCTCACAAAAAAAAAAAAAAAAAAAAAGAAGCTATAGAGGTGAGGTTTTAGCACAATGCACAGAAGTAGTTAACCTATGAACTATTCAGCAATAAAATGGGCTACCTTGCAAAGCAGCAGATTCCCTGACGCCGGAAATATTTGTTCAACTACAGGCTGAGGAGTATCTGTCAAGGATTTTATTTTGCATTAATAGAGGGGGTTATGGAAGCAATATGCTTTGATGACAGCGTTATGAAATCTGGAACAAGAACGGGTAGAACTCAAACAGCAGTCATGACACTACGACCCGGGACAGCGCAGGCAATTGTGTTTGCGTCTTAGAGCCTCTGGTGTCCTCCTCTACAGACTGGGCACAGCCAACACCTACTGTGTGGGGCTGTAAATACCAGAGGTCGTGCGTGACAGGCATTCAATAAAGTCTTTAATTTCTGTCCAGGTGAAAGGTTTAAAAACCTTTAAAGTCCTTTCCAATATGGAACAGCGGTTCTGCTGAGTCACTCTGAACTAGCCACAGAAACAGAAAGATGAACATTGCTCAGGGTGGAGAATATTAATAACATAATAGCTGAATGCTTAAACACTTACTATAGGCCAGGGGCTTTGCCAAGAATTTCAAAGACAATATTTCATTTAAACCTAACAATAATTCTGTCAAGTTATAATGATTAGCTTCATTTTACACAGAAGCACCTGAAGTTCAGAGAGGTTAAGTAACTAGCCCAAAGTCACACAGCTAACAAGTGGCAGAGCTAAGATCCATACTGAGGTATGTCTGTCTAATTTAAAACTGAGATTCTGAACTACTAATATATGCTTCCTTGGGCAAAATCATAAGTAAGGAGATCATAAGTAGATTTGGAGAGATAACAGGAAAAGAGATTTTAGGAAAAGTGTTGATTATAACCTGAATATAAAAATGAAGCAGGATATATATCAAAGAATTCTCATTTTGGATGATGGAGGAGATATTGAGTCTACCACAAAGGAAAATACTTAAGGGGAAAGAGATGATGTGGTTGACCAAGATTAGAAACTTGGAGTGAGATGAGTTTAGTTATAAACAAAAGTTAAGCTATATACAAAAGAAAGCTAGAGGCACGGGTAGAAATGTAAATCTGAGAAATCAAGATAATAGGATTTTAGGGAAAAAAAAAAAGCTTACATTTACTAAGTGTTATTAAGTGCATGCTATGCCCCAAGGACTGTTGTTTTCCTGCTTCATCCCTTTCAATCCTCCCAACAACCTTAGGAGCTGAGGCCCGCCATCACCCCCAGTTTGTAGGTGGAAAAAATGAGGTAAGGAGGAGCTGAGGGTCACACGATGCTAAGGATGAAACTGGAAATGCACCAGGTGGTCCGTTTCTGCAGCCATAATCTTAACCTACACAGACTACCACTTCCTTTTAGAGGGAGGCCTACCAAATACCAGAAGGAAAAAAAAAACAGTTGTAGAAATAGATGAGATCACCGCACAGTGCATACAAAGAGCTAGCAGACAACAAAAATCCAACTGATACCTAAATAAGTGAGTATAAAAAAATAAAACAGAGGGCCTATGTAGCAAGCCCAGAGAGCTGGGAAGATGACATGCCTCTGTACAGAGAGCTCTTAACAGTGCCAGGCAATGGGGTGCTCACTAAATGCCGCTGCTGAAAACAGTTACCACTAAAGAGAAAGGGCCCCTCCCATCACCTAAGGCCAGAAGGTCCCAGAGCAAGGAGCTGTACAGCTATCTCTAAGGCAGTTCTACTCAAGCACCTGAAAGGAGGCCCAATTTCTCTTTAATATTTGCCAGTGAACTGCTTTCTGTTCCCTCTATTCTGCTGCATGATTAATGGAATAGGCTTTTATTGCAGCAGTTTCCAACTACTTCAACACACCCATTCAGATTGCTGTAGGAAAAAAAAAAATCAAACTCTTCAAAATTGCTGGTTGTACAGAAATAAACATATAGAGGGGTTACACCACTGTAGGTCTAACATTCATGCTTCTAATAGTTCCAGGCCTGTCATTTCCTTAATAATCTCCAATTTTCAAGTGGATATATTTTGAATGCAAAATATTCTCTCCACCTCTATTCAGACATGCAAGTTTGTGTTTCGGCCTGAGAACAATCTATCAGGAACAACAACAAAAAACAGACCCTCAAAAGAGCAGCAGAGTCAGATGATTTATATTATAAAGCCAAAACACCAATAAAATAAAACAAAACTTGGCTAATTTGCATTGCATTTTTGTGCTTTGTTCAGCTTTGAAATTTTTTTAAAATCCAGAATTTTAACAAAAGCAGAGAGTGAAGGAAATGACTCAAAATTCCTTTTTAGGAGTGGTGGTAGAGAATTCTGGGCCAAGTGCAGGTACTTACCAAAACAAGAAACAAAAATGTACAAAGGTCTGTGTAAAAGTTTGGTATCATATTTAGCTGTATTTCAAACAAATTCTATACTACATCTAGCATCGGAACCTGTATACTATTTAAGTATCCACTTTGTTTTCATAATCCTATGATAATCTGGAGAAAAAAATTAAATTGAAATAGATCCACCTATTTTTAAATAGTGTAAAAGTAAAATTCAGCAATGAAGTAGGTAGAGAAATAATCAGTTTCCATTCTTAACGTTTTTCTGTGCTCCCCGCATTCAACCATGCGGTCAGATTTTCAGAGCTCAGGTGAAATTTCATCCCCAATTCACTGGGTGGGACCTTTAATTAAAAGGGTCTTCAGAGCAGTGTCACATGTGGCTCTGCACGCACAGCAACACCTTGGCAGAAACCAAGTACACAGCTTTTCCATTTCAATTTCCTTGCTCGTCTGATTTAACGTTAAACTTCACAGTGGGTAACAGCTGGGGAGACGCTATATGGAGTGCTCATTTTTACCAGGATGTTATAGTAAAAGCCTGCACAACAGGCTACTCAACAAAACAGCAAGCTGACTAGCACCACGGACACAACAACACAATGAATCCTGATTTCCTTTGCCCAGAGAGCAGAAAGTGTGCAATGTGAATGGAACGTGTCCTGCATCTAATTGCCCGAGTGACCAGGGTCACCACATGTCTGGTCACCCATCACCAAACTAGCAATGGCTTCCATTTGGACACAAAACAGAATCTAATCTACTGGAAGAGTTGAGGGCAAACAACATTAGCCACCTTTACTCACTATTTCATTTTAGAACACCAAGTGATGCTGTATTTATGACAGGGTGCCAAAGCTACATCACAGATCCCATCTGCTCCAACTTAGAATCAACATAAAAGGCACATGTTGAAAGTATAAATACAACAGTGGTTTTGAGCTACTAAAACTTCATGGTCTAGATATTTTCATTTATACAGATGACAAGTTGGGGGACAAAGGGGAGGAGCAAATGGCTCAGGTTTCTCAGTCCTAAGCAAGGACGTTGTTAATTGTGCACCAATTTGTTTAAACAATTGTAGCTTCAGCAAGTTCTACTACAAGTGATTATTTTTTGTTTGTATATGAAATCCCTTATTAATTCCAAAGCTTGAGAATTTGGTGTTGCTATGGTTGAAGGTATGTGGTATGTTTTTTTCTGTTTGGTGGCAGTGGTAGGGAGCAATTTGTTTTTTAAATTTCATACAGCCTTTTGTGTTGAAATTTTTGCCATATACCAGAATGCATGACAAATACAGTAACAAACCATAGCTGATGGTGACTACAAAGCCAAGACCACAGCTGACCAGCAGCAGTGAATCTCTGGCTTCTGCAGCGACACCAGCCCCTGGGAACAGCAGACTTCCAGGACCCTACTCTCTAGGGTTCAGAACCTGAATAACCAAAATGTCCATTTTACACAGAAAAAGAAGTGGGCTGATCTATATGCCATGCTAACCCATAAGCCAAAACAACGGTCAATCTGATTTAATAAAAAGAACCAAGGCCAGGCGTGGTGGCTCACGCCTGTAATCCTAGCACTCTGGGAGGCCAAGGCAGGAGGATTGCTCGAGGTCAAGAGTTCGAGATTAGCCTGAGCAAGAGCGAGACCCCTCTCTACTAAAAACAGAAAGAAATTATCTGGACAACTAAAAATATATATAGAAAAAATTAGCTGGGCATGGTGGTGTTTACCTGTAGTCCCAGCTACTCGGGAGGCTGAGGCAGAAGGATTGTTAAACCCAGGAGTTTGAGGTTGCTGTGAGCTACTCTGATGCCACGGTACTCCAGCCCGGGCAACAGAGCAAGACTCTGTCTCGGAAAAAAAAAAAAAAAAAAAAGAACCAAAGTTAATCCCTTGCATTATTAGTATTGAGTATGCTTTGGTATCCAACAGGGTATATAATGGGGCTCATGTAACCTGAGGTCAGGGATCCTTACCAATGCAAATGGCCAGTCTGGAATGCCAGACACATGGTTGAACCCCAGATTCTACTTCCAGCTCTCTCAACTATGATTTACCTCTCTGGGTTTCATCATCCTCTTCTGACAAAATGAGGACCTGAATAAAACTGTGGTAAAATACTCACACCCTTGTGATTAGGGCTCTCTGTTGGGTAGGTAATCCTGTTCTTAAACTCTATGTGAAGAGAAGGCATCAGAGAGGATTTTTAGCCCCGTTCCCTCTCAAAGTCAGCCCTCCTGTCTCTTGGCTAACCAATAGAGTCCCAACCTCAAAATCTGGCCTTTCCACCAAACCAGAGCATTGCTGATTTCTTGACAATGTCTCTTCCTCGAGCACTAGGAGGTTTTTTTTTCTCTCTAAAAACAGAAAAAAATTCCTGGCTACATAAAATGAAGAGCAGAATCCCAAAAAGCTCAAGTCTACAGGGGCCATAGGGAGAGATCCTACAGTATTACCATCTTAACTCCAAGGAACTGAGGAGGCAGTACCATGCATCCCTGCTAAGGACTTGATTCTATCTGGCAGTTAATGGATAGGGGTCAGGAATGCTACATGTCCAGCAATGCATGACTGGGTGCCCCCATTCAGAAGCATGACCCCTTCCAGTAACATAAAATAACTACCCACAGCCTTGACCCTGGAGATAGTCCAGTAGAGTGGTAATAGAATCATATTCTTGAATCCCTCACAGACCTGTGATCTTACTGAGGAAGCTAAGTTCTAGAACAGGTGCTCTTTATTCTTTTGGGAACCTAATGAAAGCTATGGGCCATTTCCCCAGAAAATTACCTGTACATGCAAAATTTTACCCTAGAGTATGTTTATTCTTTTGCATTTAATAGGAGATAATGATAACTACCCTCTCAAAGTATTGGGAAGATGCTATTATCAGAAATAGAATATTTAAAAGCACTTTGTAAATTATAAAGATTATACAGATATTAGCTACTATTATTACTTCTTTTTGAAAGCAACTCAGAATGGACTGTATAGAATAATTCGGCAGAAAAGTTTAAGAGAACTTTCATTCTGTGCCCCCAAGTGCCTATGACATCAACTCAAAAAATGGGCAAAGATCTGAATACCTACTGTAAGGGTTTATGCTACAAAAGAGAAAACTCATAGGGTGTACATTTTATACCTCCTTATGGCTGCTTCTTTTGCACTGTTGTGCGGATACACACATTCCCAGATTCATACATCGTGAGTGTCTCAAGAGTTGTGGTCTCTGCACCTCTTAGCCCTGTGCACCAAGGCCTCTTGACAGACCCTACATGCTCAGAAAACATATGCTGAATTGGATGGTTTGCCCCATATCAGTAAGAATCACAGCACAAAAAAATACGCCCAACAGGGTAGAGAGCTTTATGTTAATATGATTTATGAACTGGAGTTCCATCAGGTATAGAATAGGAAAATTTATCCAAATCGTTTTCTAAAAAATTCAGTATATTAAAATCTATTTTTAAACTAGCAACCATAAAATCAGAGCTTTGCTCTAGGAGCTGAGAGTAGACACATGTGAGAGGTTTGTAGACTATTTTAAAATATACAAACATACCCACATATAAAACTGTTATCCACATTTACACCATCATTCATGTAGTTAAGTGGAGATGATAGAACTGGGCATTAAAAAAAGCAGCAGCAAACACAATAGTATAAATGATGAGCTATCAGAAATGTGGCCCCACTCCCTTTTGAAATCCTTCCCTACCAGCGAGGAACAAGACAGCAGGAAGGAGGCTTGTGTCCCTGTTACTTGCTTCAACATTATTAGTTAGATGCAAAGTACAAATAAAGCAAGTTTAAGTCAAAGAATATCAAAATGATTCACCACTTTATGGATTTTATAACCAAAGCACAGAAATGATAAACCAGCTCACCATTTAAGCCATGCCCATCACTGCTACCACCTTAGCGATTGAGGACCTGTTCAGATCATAAATAGATGAACATGTGAACCAAGTAGGATCCTCACAGCCACACAGTGGCTTCTAACAAACTCATACTTGCTTACAGTAAAATATTTATTAAATGAGGAGCAAAATTGGAAGTTGCAGAGAATGGCAATGCCTACCAATCACTCATGGGTACGTACATAAACATGGGTAATGTTGGCTAGAACCAACCCGAGCTATTTTCTAGAGACCTTCAATGAAACAGAGTGGTGCTGTCTCTATATAGGGTTCAGGCTCCCTGAAACCACAAGCACTTCTCTCAGCTGTCCCTACAGCCGCTCCTCTTCCTCATCAGGTGACAGGTAACAGCATGCATGGTGGCAGCTCTTTCACATCTCAAGCAGCCAAGTATCTGCCTTCACAACCTTGGCACCTGCCGGGGAGCTGGTACCTGTTGCTGGTGCCTGTTTCTAGGCCCTGCCCTAGAGCAGAAAGGCGGGTACATGCCTGACAAAGTAAGAGTCTGAAAACACAGGAGATTAAATTCACTTATACCTTTTAAGAAGCTACCTGCTTCCAGAAAGGTGCCCAAGGGAAGCACACAAAGCATTTGAAGTAGAGGTCTGAAGTGCTACCTGCATTCAGATAGAGTTTGAAGGGAGCAAACAAAACATCTGAAATGGTGGACAGTGACCCAACGGTAGACATCAAAACTGGCATTCATCAGTAAAGCCTATCGTGGTACATCCAGTAATTCCTGTAAATCTGGGTCTGGAGTATGGCACAAAAGCAAGGCCCTGACCAACATCATTAACCACCGTGACCATTTTAATCTAGTAAAAGTGTAGTGCTTCCATTCTGACTACAAAGTCACAATCATCCCATGCAGGGCACCGTGGGATCCTTCCATTTACCATTATACAATGGAGTCAAATTTAAGTGTGTGCCCTACAAGTTAGAGCTGCAAACATAACCAGTAATCCCTGAGTCATCTAATCCTCGACTCTGGTTTCCTCATATCTTCAGGAAGGCCTAGAAGCTGCTGTGAGCGGCTTAAAATCGACTCAATTCAGCATAATTGACACTTGTTTAAAGGGGGAAACACCATCATCCTTACTACTGCTAACATCCCATTAAGATTAAAAGTTAATTAGGCTGTGTTCCATAAAGTCAATTGGAGACGTTTGTCTCAGTAACATTATTGCAATTATTCCTCATCAAAGTGAATACCGACTCCTACTGTGCACCAATGTCCTATGTAAACAATAACAAAAATCCAACAACTCATGTTACATCCTTCACCTTGGTTAAGTAAGTTTATGTCTATAGAGAACTGAAAACAGGGATTCACAGACATGTTTTTAAAAAATACAAAGGCAGGTTTAAAGTATCTTGTTTTAAGTTTCTGAAGGCCTGGAAAATAAAAGCAAGCTAAAAAGCATGACAAATTCTACACATCACAGCAATACCACTGAAAGTTAACAGGGAAGCACCTATTGAAGTTCATGTATTATGTATGCTAGTCCCTAAGAATGGATACCACAAAACGCTTCCTGAATGAGCGCCACGGCAGCGCACGTGTGTGCGCCTATGCACCCTCCACCTCCACCCAGAACTGTGTCTCCAACCACTCCTCAGAGGGCTCTGATAAGGTGTGAAACACGAAAAAACCAGGGGTACCAAGATGCCTACTAACAACACTTCTAGTAACAAAGAATTGAAAGTGATTTCCCTGGCAAATTTTTCCTCAAGATGCAAAATTTATACCAAGTGAATCCTCTTAAATGAGTCTTTTAAAGTATTGGATTTAATAAAGTATAAATATAATTTGTTAGAAAAAAGTCAAATGCACAAAAATCCAGAAGGAAGAATGGTTTGTTAGAAACCTATATATTAATATTGTATAGATACTGACCTCTAATGACTAAATGTTAGTATCGGGATTAAAACATTTTAAATGATGCTTTAGAAGGAAAAGTAAACTATAATCATATTTTGTTAATACTCTTCTGCTGGCATCCTCAATGGACCAATGATATGATCATAATGGAAAGGGGAAAGGAGAGAAGGGCAGGAGGGACTGGGCTAGGGACAGTGCACCCCAGAAATGGAGACAAATCCTACAGCATCTAACCTGTGGGAAGCAAGTGCCCAAGTGTCCTTAGAACAGTGGTTCCCCAAGCTGACTACACATCGGAACTACCCAAGAAGTGTTAAATAGCCTCCAATGCCATGCTCCCCACCACCCCACCCTCCATCAAATCAAATCTCTAGAGTTGGGACCCTGGCAATAATAGTTCTTAAAGCTCCCCAGGTGATTCCTATATGCAGCCAAGTTTGAGACCCAGGACTGTATCTATAAAAACCTCAGGTGAAATGACTGTGATACTGATGATGACATCTGCCCATTTCTCAGGGCAAAACAAAATACTGGTAAATAGTAGTAGAGCCAGTCATAAGCCACAACAGTTCCAATTTTGCCCCTCCTGTCCTAAGTGACCTTGAGGAAATCACTTGATTTCCTGGGGACTCAATGTGTGTTCCTTTTAAACACGAAGGGGTTCTACACAATCTGTTAAGAGCCCATTTAATGCTATGATTTTGACCTATTAACAAAGAAATACTTCTAAATGGAGACAGGTTTGCCAGGTTTAGAAAGTTTGCAATAAATCAGATTTCAGGGCTCAAATCAAAGCTAGTATCCTTCAGTCACAATTTGATCTCAGGTTTTACTTATTTACTCTTTTTAGCTTTTTAAGAGCTAGACCCACCAGTAAAAACTGAGTGAATTCCGCGTATGTCAGGTGTCTCTTTCTTTCTTTTCCAAAATGTAGTTGCACAAATTCCGAATCCCAGTTAAATGGAATATGTTGGTGAATTGTGGTCTGTCCGAAAACTTGCTTAACATCCTCTGAAAAGAGAAAAGAAAGGTTGATTAAAACAAGTCAGGGTCTTCCTTACAAAATCTGTTATTAAATGGATATTGCTATTTCTTCTTATGAAAAAGTAACTCAATTTTAAACATACGCACAGATTATAAAACTGTGGCAGAAATAAATGTTGGAATCCTCATGGAATCTGTCAAGAAATCAAAGTTAAGTATCCCACCTAACAAAATAAAGGGGGAAAAAAATCATGAAGTCACTCTCTCTCTCAGACACACACACGCGCGCGCGCACACACACACACAGCCTAAGGCTGTAGGAAACAAAAGTAATAAACTAAAACTATTATCATCTGTTTGTTCCAATATATACTGATTATTTTCTATTATCATCTTATTTGTTTGTTCCATATATCTTGATTATTTTCTAGGTACGGGAAATAGAATTCAATCTTTAGTGGCAGTAAACACATACACAAACACATATAATACACAAGTCTTAAATACAGTCTTTATCAAGTTATTTAAAAGTTACTGGAAGATTTAGGAATCAGTTAGAAAAAACTTGAAGCACATATTCCACATCCGTAACACTCTACTTGAGCCTTAAAAAGTCCAACAATTTATCAAGCTGCACTTGAAGACAAAGAAAATGGGAAGAAAAGCCAGGAGCCCAATTCTTTAACTCTCCATTGCTCTCTTTTCCTCTTGACATAAATTCTCAAATTGTCCAAATAATCCCATTGCAACACGGGCTACCAAATGTGCTAGTATTGATTCATCACCTATTTTCAGCCTCCACTACAAAACTGTAAGAGGAATGACAGAAAAAAAGACTATGAAAAACCTTACTTTTCTAAAGCTTCATTTATTAGTCTCCCTCCCAACAGAAGCATATGTTTGGAGGATGGAAAAAACACAAATTATTTGTATTAATAAATTTTTTCCTGGCTTTCGCATCTTTAAATACATCTACCAAACCTGCACATTTTTATGAGCAAACTGTGCCTGATACCTTTTTTTAAATTTTGCTTCTATGTTTTTAAAAAAGGAAAAAGAATAAAGTTCTTTGGTCCCATAAAGGGTGCCAAAACCTTTGGCACAGGTTCTACTGTTTCCCCCCAAATTTCCTACTTCCATCTCTATTATACCCACAAAGTTTTTATTCCATGCTTTTAAAGTTTCCAGAAATTTTTAAAGTCTTGCCATGAAGAAACAGTAATGCCACCATTAGCATAAGGTGTATTTGCCGAGAAGGTAGTAAAAATCAGAATTATGCAGTGCATAAATTTTATAAAAGGTGGCAGAAAACCTCAGGTTGGCACTGACGAAGACAATAAAATAAAAGTTTTAAAGTGCAACCCTCGGTTTCTCTGAATTTATTGTGTTCTCCACTTTTAGGGAAAAAAAAGAGACATGATATTTAAAAAAAATGAAGTGAATCCAGAATTAGGATTAAAAAAAAAGATTTCCAGAGAGTCTGACCAGGAGTCAATAAAAGGAATTAATTAGCTAGGAGAGACTCTTCTGAGAGTCTGTGAGAAGAAATCACTGAACTTAATTTCAAATGACTTAGGTTCAAATTCTACCAATAACAGCAGTTAAAATTTCTTGGGCACTCACCATGCACCAGGTATTGTTCTAATGGCTATATATATAAGTCCCTTAATATCTCCAAGTGTGACTTTCTTCAGTGGCAAAACATATTAACCGAAATAATCTGTAGCTCCTTTCCAGTTCTATACCTCTGTACAAAGCAGGCCCAAGAGAGATTCAATGAAGACTCCCACAATCTTCTAATCTAGACCAACAGATCACCTAATGAGAAATGATGTTCAAATGATAAAGATGCGATTAAAAATAAAGCAAACAACTTTTTACACTATGAATAAAATTGTATACTATAATAAGTTTGAGAAAAATAATATATAAGCAAAAATGGCTTCTGGGCCAGGCACAGTGGCTCACGCCTGTAATCTCAGCACTTTGGTAGGCGAAGTTGGGAGGATCTCTTGAGGCCTGAAGTTCCTGACCAGCCTGGGCAACACAGCAAGACCCATTTACAAAAAAATTTAAAAATTAGCCGGGCATAGTGGCACATACCTTTAGCCCTAGCTACTCAGGAAGATCACTTGAGCCCAGGAGTTTGCAATGATCAGATCACTGCACTCCAGCCTGAGGGACAGAGTGAGACCCTGTCTCTTTTAAAAATTAAAAAAAAAAAAAAGGCTTTCTGGTTTATCCTCGGTTAACTTGAAAATTCCTTTTGCCAAGCACTCTGGTGGAATAAAGTTCTAATGTAATAATCATAGGACAACTGTCAAGAACAAGTCCTTTCTCTTCTTGACCTCTCCCCTTCAATGTCCCATAGACAGTAACAGAGGGTATTAACCACATAGTTGGTATATAGAACTAAGGCACCCATTATCCATTTTTATATTTATATGGTCTGAAATTATAAATATATAAAAATAAGTTGAAGCTATTCAAAAATTACTGAATGAATTTTCAATGGGTCTCGCCCTAACCAACAACCTTATTTTTCCTGTAATTAAAGTAACTACCATTTACTGTTTATTAGAGCTCAGATTTGAATCCAAAACTTTGTACTCTGTATAGAGCTTTTTGTACTATTCCATAGTTTGTCTCTCTTACGCAAATGCCTGCCTGAAGTATTAAAATCTAGTCACTCTGTAGTATACAGTATATACATTATCCTTTAGATATCTCTAAAAGATATCTTAGATCTCTTAGATATCAACTCTAAAATCTGACAATCCTATAGACATGCATTAATGATAGTGATTTGTTTTTAAAAATGTCTCTATATATAGTGTGTATATGTATGTGCATGTATAGATGTGTGTTTGTACATACTTATTGTTTATCTCTTATTTCCAAATATATTGACAGCAAAGGCCCTATTTTTCACATCTGAGTCTCTCACTGGGGCTGGCACTATGGGTAGGCAAGGAGCTAGTGTTCACAAAGTAGTGGCTGGATTTACTTGAATCAGAAAAGGTTTATAATAGATAGAACAACAGATTAAGGACAGTGGTATTAACCCTTTGAGGCACTATAGTTTCCCTTACTGAGAAACTATTTCACCAATCATTTCCTGACACTTCAGCGAAGTGTTTACCATCAGTCTTCTTCATTAAAACCCTCTGCCCCACTCCTAGACTAAGTCTATTGAAGGGCTGAAAAGTTTGCATTTTAATTAGCACTACAGGTTTTTCTGATGCAAGGGTCGAGGATCTCATTTTGGAAAAAATTATCTCAAAGAATATGGAGGGGTTAGATTCACTTCACTCCTTACTAATTTTTAACTTCCTATTGAAGCAGATTAAAATTTAAAAGGAAAGAGGTAGGGAAAACTCTCCAGACCAGTCAGTACAATGCAGGCATGCGTAAATGCAGGTCATGTATAGACCCAGAAGGACACTCAGGGCTGCCATGTTACACAACGCCAGTGGATGGGACTTCGTGGTTCATGTGACCGGTGCCTCTTGGAGTTGGCCAGTGTACAAACCACATGATCCCGAGAATGCAGCCCCATCATCAAGTCCTTGGCTGTTCTAACATCCTGCTCTGCTGTTGTAGGAATGCCAGTACTTAGCTAGCTAGCTATCGCACTCCTAAGTAGCATAGCTTAGAGCACTGTACTAGTCCCCTGGGAAGGAGGTATGCTAACACACTGTATTAGCACTAAACTGCAGGGGGTCCTCCTGGCAAGGAAGCGCTTAAGGAGAAAGGCACTTACAGAGGTGGGACACAAAGGCTTCTTCCAGGACATAAAACTTGATCTGGGCCCTGAAGGTTGTAGAGGATTTACTCAGATGGTCCTTTGAGGGAGTCTTTCAGTGGAGAGCAACAGCATGAAGAAAGGTCCATTTCTTTTGAAGCGAATCAAAGGTCCAGTTACAGTGCTTTGGACCAAAGCCACCTGGGATCACTGAGACATGACAGATCCTGCTCCAGGGAGCCACAGACATTGGCATCACCTGCCAGCAGCAAATATTATTATTTTTAAGCCCCCAGGACTTGATGCTACATTTATGGTGAAGAGAAGTTTGCTATAAAAAGAACAGTTGGCCATGGAACTCTACAGGAAAAAAAAGGCCTGGAGTTGTCCACCACTTGGTACAATTTCTACAAAATTTATTTTTCATTCTCCTGACCTAACTAACAGGATTATGTATGCAAACATTGTAAGACTGCCAAGTCATTCTAATTGGACAAACCAAATGATATGCGAAAGATGAGATGAAACCTACCAATATTTCTACTCATTTTCACAGCTAATAAACTCTTTTAAAACAAATTATTAAATCTTGCCACTCTGGAAAACCAGCATATTTTCTCCAAAAATATTTTATAGGCTCATAAGTTTCTGAACATTTCATTCTGCTCCAATAAATCATACTTGGGCATTCATTTTCTGAAATGCTTGGTCTCTACATTTTCCTGCAGGCTCATGCATTGAAACAGTATCTATAAACCCAATAATCACAATGGGTTGCTCACATTTCCCCCTCACTTTGGAAGACATTACCATCTTAGGTTAATATTCTTTCCTCCTTTTAGGAGGCACAAATAGCTTTCTCATTTAACATTTGATTAAGATTTCTCCACGCCTTGCGAGATAATACAAGGTAAGAGTACTCCTCTCATTTGATAGCTAGGAATCAGAAATGGAAAACCAAAGCAATTTTCGAGTCCAATTGTGTTCTATACTCTGGCTCCCATAGGCAATCCCATGAGCTTTACCATGAAAGACTCCAGGAGTCAAACTTAGGATTGCCCTCTCACTAAACTACCATTCCCTGACCTTTCCAGAACTAACTGGCAGTCCTGGAGAGCAAAGAGGAAACCTAAAAGTTTCAGCTTTTTTGGTTGCTTACTTGGTTCAGAATAACTCATAACTCGCCGGCTGAGAGCTTTAAAATAAGCACCGCTTGGCAGACCTATCACTAACTTTAAAGGAATTAGAAGGTCTCTCGTGGTCTAAAACATAAGACCTTAAAATCTTACCCCTAGGTAGAAGTCATATAGGCTAAAGGCAAAACTGAATTAGCACTAAAATGTTAATATAGCAGTAGGTGTATATTTTGGATATATAAAGTCATATTTTTCTTTAGTTCAGCCACTCCTCCTGAAAGTGAAAGTTAATTAGAATGCTTATCTTTTAAAGTGTAATCGTCGTTATTTCAGCCTGTGCCAAACAAGCTATGTTTGGAAGGCCTATAGTTCCCATAATATCACCAAATAACAGTGGTATTATTTAAAGTAGGACTTCACCAAATAAGCTCACAAAACCTTTGAGTTTATTTGTGGGACTTTGCTTTCTGCACAAATGTTTCCAACTTAAAAGTCTGCTGCATTTTTTATAACATAAAAAGACAATCACAACGTGGCAGTTGTTCTTTCCTAAAGATAACCTCAAAAGGTCAACTAATTTCCCCAAATTTATACATTTCCCAGGCTACAGAGTATGACTGTAGTGGAAAGAGTTGGGACTTTTAAAACTCAGACCACAAATGGCATAATCTTATATATAGACAGTCCAAAGAAATCCACTAAAAAACTATTAGAGTTAAAAAAATAAGTCCAGCAAGGTTGAAAGATATAAGATCGATACACAAAAAATTAATTGTACTCCTATACATTTGAAATAAGCAACCCAAAAATGAAATTAAGAAAACAGTTCTGTTTACAATAGCTTCAAAAAGAATAAAATACTCAGGAATAAATTTAACAAAAGATGTGTAAAACTTATACTGTAAAAACAACAGAACATAATTGAAAGAAATTAAGGAAGACCTAAATAAATGGAAAAACATTTATTTATGAACATGGATTAAAAGACTTAGTATCGTTAAAGATGGCAATACTCTCCAAAGTTAATATTAAAATGGTAATATTCCCCCCAAATTATCTACAGATTCAATGGAATCCCTATCAAAATCCTACCTGGCTTCTTTGCAGAAATTGACAAACTGATCCTAAAATCCATATGAAAATTCAAGGAATCCAGAAGAGCCAAAACAATCTTAAAAAAGAAGAACAAATGGGGAATCTACAGCCTTGGGGCCACATGCGGCCTTCTGGATCCTTGAGTGCAGCCTTTGGCTGAATCCAAATTTTACAGAACAAATCCTTTTATTAAAAGGAGTGCAGCAGAGAAAGATGTAGTTTTTCTTGCCCATCAATGAAGGAATTGTTGGGGGGGAGGTAAGTAAACTCTTACATTTATGATCAATTGATTTTCAATAAAGGTGACAAGAGAATTCAATAGGAAAAGACTAGTCTTTTCAACAAATGGTGCTGGGACAACTCGATATACACATGCAAAAGAATGAAATTGGGCCCCTGCCTCATACCATATACAAAAATTGTTAATATCTGAAAATGGACCAAAGACCTAAATGTAAAAGCTAAAACTGCAAATAGTTTTAGAAGAAAATATGGGCATATTTTCAAGAAAATTTTAGAAGAAAATATAGGCATAATCTTTGTGACCTTGGGTTAAGCAATGATTTATTAGATATAACACAAAAAACGCAAGTAAAAAAAGAAAAGGATTGATAAACTGTACTTTATCACAATTTAAAACTTTGTATTCCAAAGGACACCATCAAGAAAGTGAAAAAAACAGCCTCTGTAGGCTGGGAGAAAAACTTTGCAAATCACATATCTGATAAGGAACTCTAAAATATACAAAGAACTCTCACAATTCAATAAGACGAATAATCCAATTTAAAAATCAGCAAAGGATATGAATAAACATTTCTCCAAAGATGGCATACAAATGGCCAATAAGCACATGGAAAGATGTTCTACATTATTAGCCATAGGGGAAATGAAAATCAAAACCACAATGAGATAATGCTTCACCCCACTAGGATGGCTACAATCAAAAAGAGAGAATGACAAGTGTTGATGAGGATGTGAAGAAACTGCAACCCTCCTATACTGTTGGTAATGATATAAAATGGTGCTGCCACTTTGGAAAATAGTCTGGCAGTTTCTCAAAAAAGTAAAACACAGAGTTAATCATATGATCCAGCAATTCCGCTCTCAGTACATACTCAAGGGAAATGGAAATGTGTCCACACAAAAATATGTACATGAATGTTCACAGCAATATTAATCATAATAGTCAAAAAGTAGAAACAACCCACATGCCCGTTAACGAATGGATAAACTGATGGTCTACCCATACAATGTAATATTATTCGTAAATAAAAAGGAATAAAGTACATGCAAAAACATGGATGGAACCTTGAAAATATTATGCTAAATAAAAGAAACCAGGCACAAAAGACCACATATTGTATGATTCCATTTACATGAAATGCCCAGAATAGACAATCCAGACAGACGAAGCAGATTAATGGTTACCAGGGTATGGAGGGACTGAAGAAAATGGGGAAGGGGGTATTGTTAAGGTAGGGTTTCTTGTTGGCTATTGAAAATATTCTAAAATTGAATGTGGTGACAGTGATACAAATCCATGAATGTACTAAAAAACACTGAATCATATACTTTAAATGGATAAATGGGTGAATTATATCTCAATAGAGCTGTTTTTTAAAAAGCCTGGGAGCACCAGAGATCTGCCTTTTGTTAATGAGTAACATTGGGCAAATTACTTACTCTCACTCAATTCTCTCAGTCTTTAAAATGGGAATAAAATATCTATCTTAGAGGGTTGTTCTGGAATTAAGCATGCCTATTACAATGTTCTAAATATAGAAGGTGACCATCAAAATGGTAAAAATCCAAAATCTAATGTCTTAATTATAATGAAAATTATTATCTGGGCACTAAATATTTACAAATGATACAAAAAAATCAGGCACAGTATGATTTGCAAATATCATAGTTGATACATTTCTCAAAAAGCAATAATTTTCCTCGAATATTTAAAATCCATCTTTCCCTGGGCTCATATATAAAAATTTTGAATGAAAAGTGATCAAAAACTAAGTAATTTCCTATTATGTTTCTTAAAGTATAAAATTAAGATTCAAAGCCTCCACTTTTACTTTGAAGATCTTTCTGATACTAGAAATATTTAATTGGCAAATTACTTGCACATGCCATTAAGTGGTTAGACTGAATTTGTTTTTACAAATTCTATGGGCTCTCATTCCTTAACCTCTACCACACTATAATCTGAAATCATCAAGGTCTTCACTTATGCAAATTTTAACTTTCTACATTTTGTTTCCATACAGAATAACTAAATTAATGCACTTTAATTTCTAAAAGATTCACTTTTTGAAGCGGCAAATCAATGAAAAGGAGTTTCTCATTAAAATAAAAAAGATTCATCAAGCTATATTATTTCAAACACTAAACCATAATCTCTCTCTCACTGATCCTAAAAATTCCATTAATACAATAAACACAGAAGGGATGTTTGTGTTAAACAGGAAAGTAACCCTTCTGGAGGCAAAGAGAGAGCTGCTTGAACAGCCCAGCACTTTATCTCTGAACTGCTTCAGGCTTTCTCTAATGCATGCTAAATCCTCAAAGAAAAGTTGTGGTTTTGCTCTAAGGGAAGTAATATTCCACCCTGCTGATACGGTTAACAACAGCTTATGCGGCCATCGTCTTTTAAGCAGGGAGTAAGAGACAAATTGTTGAATTCGTAAGTTAAATAACATAATGGAGTAAGTGGATGCAGGCCCATCTCCACTGCCATATGCTCCAATATCAAGGTTGCCATTTTAAACCCTTTTGACAAGTGCCTTTTTATATTAATCACAGTTAAGGGTCTGAAGAGGAAAGAAGTGTTCTGGCTACAATTCAGACTCGCTCAAGGAACTTCTAGGGGGAAAATGGTTGCCATTAAAACATAGTAAGTAGAGCATAAGTACTTCACATTAAAATTGAGTTCTCTATAAGCCCCTGAAAACTTTTTTTAATTATTATTCTGAACATGTAGGTACAGTGGTGATAAGTATCTTTCAAAAAATGAGCACACACACAGTCCAGCTGAGCCAAATATTATACTGAAGTCATAGATGGCACTGGAGTATGTGAAAAAATAAAGGCTAATTTGAAGTTCTTCCAGTTCTGTATGGAGAGAGCAATGGAACTGCCCTGATTTAAGGTCATGTGGCTTCCTGGAAGGAACACTGTCCTTTTAGTGCCAGAAGACAAAGCTGTGGTTCCTATGAAAACAGTCACCTCTCCCCCCCTGGGCCTGTTTCCTCATCCATGAAAGAAAGCCATAAACCACACCAGCCATTGTTCAACTGAAGTATGAACTATGTTCCCTTGGAGAGTTTGTTTAAAACACATTCCCAAGCCCCACGCCCCAAAATTCTAAATCAGTAGATGAGATGGAGCCAGGGAGTCCACAGCTGTAACCAACATCCCCATGCTATTACAAGGAGAACCCATGGTCTGTTTCATTGATAAGAATCCCTCATATTCCAAAACCTGACGGATCTATAAATCCTCAAGATTAATGCACTATTTAAGCGATCACAGTGAATGTTAGCTAGCAACAAGCGTCTCAAGTCCCGCAGATATTTAGCATGAGATACTAATCATCTATCACACGTGTTAACTAAATCAACAGTAGAGGTGCCAACTGAGATGTTTTCAATTTATCTGCCAAAAAAAGTATTTTCAATTGGGTAGTATAAATCATTAGGAGCCTTTCATAATATCAAAAGTAGGTCAATTAAAATGGTGTTTGGAGGCATATAGCAGACTGTGGTCACTCTCCAGATGTGTAAATTTCCTTTAATCATCTGCTTTGTGTTAACTATTGTTAACTTTCATCAGCACTAGACAAGAACACAACCAAAAAACTCCAAAGCTTTGAAATTCTTAAAACATTACAAAGAATCCCAATTCATTCCCTAAATGTAAGTATAATATCTATACTATTTTAAAAAACCAATTTCCTAAGCTAGTTTCCTGAGACGGATGTTATCAAAAATAATTTTCTTGCAAAAGCATTAACATACATTTAACCCTTCTTAAATGCTTCAAGAGCAGATGTACTACAAATGTACACCCACAGTGATCCCCTATTAGTATAAAACTGTTTTATTTCAATTAAAATGTCTAAGTATCCACCCCCAACATATACCTAAACTGTAATTTTCTCTGAGAACTTCCAATATGTTCTTGATTTTGTTTCCTTTATCAACCTATCAGAGCAAAAACTGCCTTGCAACTGTTGGAAGAAATCAGTCATTAAGCAGCAAGATTACAGCAAATTTTCCAATTTAGAAAAACTGTATTTTTATCTCTCTCTTATACTGAAAGAATAATGGCGTAATTTTACTATTTTTAAATGAGCAGCACAGTTTAAAATAGTCAAATTTTCCCAGGGCTCCAAGTTTTAGGATTTTCTGTTAGCTTTCTGTTCTCTAGACCTTCTTTCCTGTTCACTGATTTCCTTTGCCCTTCATCGTGCACACACAACACACACCCATATACAACAGTCCTGTGCACACACAGGGGCAGTAGCTCTCATCCAGTCTCTCCACACCCTGGAAGTCTTCTAAAGAACAGTTAACCTTCAGGCAGTAGTTAACTAAGGAGTGGCTTCACATGGTTATTGTGATTTACTCTCCAATTGACATTCTTCCACCCTCTCAACAGGCCTGTTTTTTTTTTTCCTCCCTATTTTTAAAATGGAGTGATGAAATAGCAAAAAGTACAATATTTTAGCCATTTGAGCATGGACAATTCTCAAATTATCCCACCAACTGGAAGTGCTCTCTGATACTACTATCTTTCAAAATTGAAGCCATTATGGTCAATCGTGCAAATCCGTATTTAGCTTTTCGTAAATAGTGGATTTTTGATCCAATGAACTGGAACAGCTTCTGAACAGTCTCTAGGATCTCTAAAAAGACACTCAATACCCAGGCATGCCATAATTCTTATTAAGGTTGAGGTAACTTACTTTCAAAACTCACACTGTTCTTATATGGAATTCATATTCTCTATTAGAATGTGAGTGAATATAAGAAAATATACTTAGGTCCCCCTCATAAAATAAAATCGAATCTACTGTAGGGCAATAAATTTCTCTCACTAAAATAACACATTATTTTTGTGAAAAACCAAAATCACAATATTAACAAAGAACTTTCCCCAAATAATGGCTCTTTCCTACTCTTACCCATTTTTCCCCTCAGCTATCTTTACAAAGATAACGAATAACCTTCCTTTCCAGGGAGCTAAAGTTTGCCACTTTCCAGTTGAATAATGCCATTTCTCTAGTTCTTTGTATTTAATATTAAATTTGGGTGACTCATCAATACTTCTCATTTCCATGTGTTTAACTCTCATCATTTTCTGCAACCTGAATCAAAGTGACTGAAATAGGTGTTTCCACATATATCCTCATGTGATCTAGCCTGCTCATTTTCCCAAAGTACACCAATTTCATTTTCGTCATAACAGGTGTTCCTGAACACAATCTAACTTGAACCCAGAAAGTCCCTCCAAACAACGATATCCATGTCAGAGAATTAACTAGCTTAGAAATTGCCTCAGTTCTATGGGTTTTGTTTAGCAGAACACACAAAAGAAAGATCTGTCTCAATAAGTTTGCTAAATGCTAGTTTAAACAAAGTTAAATAGATTGATTTTTCTGCAAGACTTCTCAAGAGCCTTAATAAACTCAAAGTTTTAGGCTTGACAATTCTCTCTCAGGACAGTCCTTTTTCAAACACCACTTGCTAACATAAACAGGAAACACTACTCTAAAGTAACAAAACTTACAATATCTTTCAATAGTGAAGATTAAAGGACAAAAGGCCACTGTAGTTTCCAATAAAGGGCAAGACTGGACTAGTTTCTTCTGGACTCCGAGCCAACTGGCAGTGCAGCAGCAGCAAGCCGGCCAAGGCCTCCCAACACAACATGGGGTGTAGACTAGTTTCTTCTATTCTGGACTTGATGAAAATCAGAACCAGTTCCCTTTCTGAGTCCCTGCTAGCCAGTCAACCAAGAGCTCTTTCTGTATTTTCTATAATTCCTTAGTTACTCTACATTTATTTCAGTTACAGAAAAATGTCTTTTCCAGTCTGTCTCTTGCACTATACATGGATTGTCTGATACATTTTACTTCTTCATATATCCAAAATCAAAAGGCATCCAGAAACTGATAATCACTGTATTTTCAAGTCATTCACAAACTACTTTACAATTGATATTTTTAACAGCTATGCTGGTAAAGTCTTATATTAACATGTCTGCTAGTTCAAATGCCCCTCTCTATAAAAAGCAGTTTCTGTCTTTGGCAGATCACCAATCCGTTTGAGATTAGCTAAAACTATATAATTTTTCCCCAGGAAAAAAAATGCTCATTTTGACAAAATATTACAAATAACTATAGCCATTATGGACTCTCCGATACTTATGTAGGCAAACAGTCGAGAACCCTGTCTTTACAGTTCAATTAAAACCTGCAGACCTCCCACAACACATAGCATCACTACCAACAACACTTGGATAATGAAATTGGGTTGCATTCATATACAATACCAAGAATAACTTTAAAATTGCACATAAAACATATTGCATGAAATTTTGTTCACTATAATGAAAAAATAAACTCCAAAGAAGAGAAAAACATGTAATAGCATTATCTAAATAAAAATTTTAGATTTTAACCTAAGAAGGTGCTATGGTATAGAACATACTTTGAGTTTTCAGGGGGTCCTACTGTGATTTTCAGTAGACAAAAGCAGGATTCAAGTCCCCCATTACTATTGAGCTAGGCTATTAATGTCATCTACTGCAGTTACGATATCTGAAGAAATATCAATAAGTAGGAGGGGTTAATGTCATAAATAGGCATCGTAAGACTGATCACTGGTATGTGTGCCAAACATTTCAGATCAACAGTTTCATTAAACACACCCACACACACACTCTTTCTGAAAACCCACAATGGAAATGCTTTGCTCCCCTAGCAGCATTAAATAAGAAGCATGATAAAATCAAAGTGTTTGCATCAACCTGTTCAGATGCATCAACCTGTAAGGCTTTCGAACCTCAGCTTTCAGCCCCTCCACTCGCAAAATCGGATGCTCACCTGCCTGCTTCACAAGGACTCCTTGAAGCCCCAACAATGACCACAGGCACATGCATCTCTGGCTTTGCCCCATTCTATGGATTCAAAAGTCATCTCTTCCAAGCATCATCTTGATCCTGTTCCTGTCCTCCAAAGAGCCTGTGGTGACTCCCAATTGCTCTTATACGAAATAAAAAATCTTGCTCAGGGGTGCTGCAGTTGGTACCCCACAAAATGGCAACCACTCCCCCAAGTGCCCTTGTCTCTTAAGCTGCACCCCTCAATCACGGGTCTCCTCTACTGTGGATCCTCTCTACCCTCAACCTGCACAAAGAGCACCTCCCCACCCCTCTTTACAACCCTCTGATTCTCCCCTCCTCTCAGAACTCTGTTCATGTCGAAAGATAAAGCTTTCCTTCCCTAGTGGTCTAGTGATCAGGAAAAAAGGGGGGAAAATTAAAAAAGAAAAAGATAAAGCTTTTCTGGGTAAAGCCCACATCATGTGCATTTCAACAAGTTACCCAGACATAGCTGTAACCAAGGCAACCTGCTATGTATACTGAGAACTCTAATCTAGATACATTCTCTTCCTGATAATTACTTTCTACCACAGTGAAACAAAATCTTAACTCATGCATTTAATTATTGATCTTTACTTCTTTGTAAAAAATATTAAATCCTCCTAATGTCTGATATAGCTTGAGACCAGAAGGGGCTAAATGACACCTATCTAGATTATGAAGTGCTCACCCCACAAGCATGGGTATAGACACCACCAGAGGGAGGCAGTGTGGCACAGTGAATAACAGCTAGCCAAAAGCAGGCTGCTCTCCAGGCTCTGCCACAGGCAACCCCATGACTGTGGCCAAGTTACTTAACCTCCCCATGCCTATTTCCTCATATTAAAATAATATAGACCTCCTAAGTTATAAGGATTAAATAATAAATCATATATATAAAGCGCTTAGCCTAGAGGTTGGTATATAGTAAGTGACAAATAAACTTAAAGACACAAATGATGGGTACTTTTCTTCTCTCATGTAAAACTGCATGTCATGGGAGCAGAACAAGACCAGTAGCTACTATCTGGTCCTTCTTCCTTTCCTTTGACCCTCTCTGACCCCACAGCCAATCAGGAGCCAAGTCATACAGATGCGCTCTCAGGAATGGCCTTGGTTGGGTCTAGAGATGTGACTCCAGTCCAGGAGTGCTGGACTGCTGTGCTCCCTGCCTAGAATGTTGCTGCACTTCCCAAGTGGCTGTCACCTCCAGATGCCCCTGGCTCCATCCCTTCCTGGAACACACAGCCCACATCATGCCAGTTCAGTACTTACCCACTTTCAGCCACTCCTCTGGGTCTGCTCAGATAGTCTCTATCCCTTCTACTCACTTGCCCTGCTTTACATCATACATAATATATCCTGACACCATATTACATATTTTTTATTTGTTTCCTCTCTCTTTCCCTAAAATGTACTAAACACATTCTATCCTTAGAATCCAGGCAATGGCCATTTTTTTCTGCCTGGAACACTCTGTCCCCTCCTCTACCACATATATCTCATACACACACACACACACACACACACACACACACAAAGACACACATACATAGACACACATATATAAAACCAATTCTCTCACCTCTTCCCAAAAAATTTTTTTATTGTGGTAAGAATACTTAAGATGAGATCTATCCTCTTAATAGATTCCAGGTGTACATAACAGTGTTGTTAACTCTAGGTATAATGTTGTACAGCAGTCTCTAGAACTTTCTTACCTTGCTTAACTGAAATGTCATGCTTGTTGATTAGTATTAACAACTCCCCATTCCCTCTCCCTCAGCCCCTGGCAGCCACCACTCTTTGATTCTATGAATTTGCCTATTTTAGATACTTCATATAATTGGAATCATGTAGTATTTGTCTTTCTGTGACTGGCTTATTTTGCTTAGCACGATGTCCTCAAGGTTCATTCATGTGGTCGCATGTGGCAGGATTTCCTATTTTATGGCTGAAGATGATTTCATTATATGTATATACATTTTCTTTATCCATTCATCCATCAATGGACATTGAGTTGTTTCTACATTTTGGCTATTGCGAATCATGCTGTAATAAACATGAGAGTGCTCGTATCTCTTTGAGATCCTGATTTCAATTCTTTTGGATAAATACCCAGAAGTGGGATTGTTGATCATATGGTCTTCCTATTTTTAATTTCTTGTTGGAACCTTCAACTGTTTTCCATAGTGACTGCACCAAAACATTTACTATCTGGTCCTTTACAGAAAAAGTTTGCCACCCGTGATCTAGCAAAACAATAACACTTTAAAAAAAGAAAAAAAAAAACTATGCTGACACTTAAAACATGTACATTTTAAAGAGACAAGGCCTTAAATTTTATAAATTAAAATCTTTATAATCTCCTCACATAATAGCATGGAGATCTATAATTAATATAATGGCACTTTATTATTTCTTTCCTGTGGTTAAATTACTAGACAATCAACAAATATTTTCTCTTCCTTCTTCTTACTCTATTTGCCTTCAACATGATTTGCACACCCTTCCCTCCCACTATGGTAACCAAAGTTTGAAAACATCAGTAACATTCCAAATCACAGAATTCTGAAGTTTCTTTCCATTTATTACATCAATATATCGTGACATAAAATAAATCTATTAAATATTCATGAACTCAAAAAATGGAATGCCTACTCATCATCTGAGATATAAAATTCAGCTCACATTCCAACTGCCTTCTTTCTTGAGTACTTAGCACTGATCCCTACTAGCAGTGGTCCTATCTGCAGAATGGCAGGAGTGCAATTGCATCGTTAGATGACAACATGGATATGTTCCATTCCTATTTCAAAATTTATGGATATGTTCCATGCCTATTTCTTCACCAACTCAAAATTTCCAAACAGTGATGCAGCAGGCAGATTAACATTTGTTGCTAAATAAGCTTTTATTTAAATACTTTAAAAATCCTAGGGGAGTAAGAAATCTATGTAGACATATAGATATATAGAGATAATACACATATTCAATGCACTAAAATTCAAAATCCCAGTAGGATGTCTGTGGAAATTAACAACTTATTCTAAAATTGTTCTGATAATGAACAGGGCCAGGAATAGCCAAAGATAATCTTAAAGAAAAAGAATAAAGTGGAAGACTTACCAGATATGACTTACAAAGTTGTTAATTAAGATAGTATAGCATTGGCAGAGAATATACAACTATGAAAAAAAACCAGAGTTCAGACACAGACCCACACTTGACTTATGATAGCAGCGCCACTGCAGTGCGATAAAGAAAAGAGAGAGAGACCCTTCTGATAAATGGTGCTGGGTGCACTACATATCCTTGGGGGAACAGGTCAGGGTGGAATCTTGACCCCTACACATCTAATACTATGCAAAAATATATAAACAAATTCTAGAAAGACTAAAATCTAAATCTGAAAGGAAAACAAATTTCTGGAAGATAATACAGGAGACTATCTTTCTGATTTGGGGATAAGTGAGGATTTCTTAAACAGGACCCCAAAAGAACTACCTACAAAAGAAAACGTCGATAATTTGTACTACATTAAAATTAGGAACTTATGTTCCTTAAGATTTCACTAAATGAGTAAAAGTGCAAGTCACAGAGTAAAGGTACCTGTGAAACATACAACCTACGGAGGCCTTGTACCCAGAAAACAGGCACCACGCAACTGAAGATATTCAAATGGCCGATAAATATGAAAAAAAGTTGCACAACCCATTAGTAATTGAGGAATTGCAAACTAAAGCCACACAGTGAGATATCACTAAATGACTGGTAATAATAAGTGCTTGCAAAGATAAGGAATAATAAAAATTTTTAAAATGGATTTCTCATACACTGATGGTGTGAGTGTTAATTGGTACTACCACTCCGGAAAACAGTTTGGCAAGACCTGCAGAAGCTAAATACACACATCTCTATGACTGGGCAGTTCTGCTCATAGAAATGCCTACACACACACCACTCTCCCCGCCAAAAAATATATAAAACAATGTAGAAAGAACATTATTTGCAGTTGCTGAAATTGGAAATGCCCCAAATGTCTATCAACAGTATAGAAGTGATAAATAAAAACAGAGTCACAAAATGAAATACCATAGAGCAAAGAAGAAGAATAAAGTAAAAATATACACAACATGGATGAATCTCAGAAGTAACATGCCGAAGAAGCCAGACCCAAAGAGTACATTCTGTATAGTTCCACTTAAGTTTAAAAATGGGCAAAACAAACTGATGGTGACAAAGGTCAGTTGTTACCACAGGGACCAAGCGCCAGTGACTGAGAAGAGACCCCTGGACTGCTGGTATCATTCTCTTTCTGATCTGGGTTGTAATAAACAGGTATTTACACTGTGTAACTATTCACCAAGATGTACACTTATGATTTGTGCATTCTTCTGCATGTATGCTATACTTCAAAGTATACTTTAAAAATTAAAAGTAAAAAATAAATCACTGTCATATTAAATAGGCTAAAAATGCAAATGAAAACATTTGGAACAATTTTCTTCTCCACATATAATCACAAATTATTAACTAGAATTCACCACTCACCAACATCCTGTCGTGTACCTATTGATATCTCAAAACACTTATTACTTATAAACATTGGGTATTAAAATAAGAACACACGGTGAAAACAAGAATACTGGAGATAAGCTTTCCCTCAAAATAGGAGAATATAAGGAACTAAATACCAAAGGAACAAAATTGGCCTAATCAAGATCTTTTCATTGCAGCAAATGCAGAGTGATCTAGACGTGAAAATATGGTAAATGTAAACAAGGCCCAGAGAAAACAGGGCGAGGTTTCACTGAAATGTGACACTTGATTACCTGCCCCTCGTGCCATCTGATTTGTGTTTGGTGTAGACTCAGCATCAGTGTTGGTAGGAGTGTGACCACCACCAGCTTGTTGACAAACACTGGTGCACACTGAGCTTAGTCACAGAAGCCCTGCTTCAAACACACTCTCAAGTGGAAACCCAATAGGTAAACAGATAAAGAGAGTAACTGCTCTCACTCCGGATAAAAGGCAAGGCTGGTGGTGGACGTGAGGTGCCACTCTCCAGCCTTGCCTGCAGCCCATGGGAAGGCCCCAGGTGAACCTCTGCATAGTGTGAAAACAATGCTCACCCTAGCATCATCTAAATTGACTGAACCAATCGGGGAAGTGAAAAAGGAGCCCCCAACCTCTCTCACCACTCCATGTTTACTCCTCCAACAGATGCACATCGAAGTGGACAACCTTCTGAAAGACTAAACGGTCATTCTTTGGTGAAGGATTTACAATGAGCTAAAGAAGTAACTAGAGGTAAGATGGCCATTTGCACATATATCAGCCTCATATGGGCAGCCAGCCAGGTTATAAATCTGATTTTCATTTTCCAAAGATTTTGGGTTTATGAGGCCAGGACTGACTAGGTAAGTCCTCTTTTTTGGTCCAACTCTAGTTTGTTTGTTTGTTTGTTTTGATGTCTTCAACTCCATGATGAGTTTCCTGGAAAACATACTTATTGCTAGCTTCTTTTAAAGGTACCTGCTATCAAAACATTCCTTAAGCTGCTGCACCCATTTATGATTTTGTTTACTTGGGCAAAGGACTGATACCCATGCCACCTACATTTGATGACTCTACTTTATCCTATGAAAAATGTTACAAGTCAGGTATTGATTTGTAAACTAATGTTCATTTTGGTATCATAATACTATGCATTTCTCTTGTAGTTTAATCGTACATAGGGATTAATGGCTCAGAAAACCCAGGCTACGTTTTATGACACTCGCGGGATGAGGATCCTAGTGGCTCATCATAAATGCATGCAGGACACACATACAACAAATTGTTGTTTTGTGAGACAGGCGCACCCTAGAATAAATGAACTGTGGGAGGCAGCATGCTGCTAGAGGGATTGTACATTCTTCTACAATGGTCATATGAACGATGACATAGCCAGAATATTGGCTCCTTGGAATTGGGGCTTCCAATCTCTTGTGTCTTGAGAGATGGGACATTGTTCAACATACAGCGGATGGCAAGTAAATTACTGGCTAATGGGCCAGTGGTTATAGTGCAAGTTAAAAATAAAGAGCTTCCCAGAAAAAGAAAAAAGAAAAGAAGAAAGAGAAAATCTTTTCTCCTCTTAGGCTATTTCTTTTAGTAGTAGTATTTTTATAAAGGCTTTTGTTTTCCAGACAATGTTTTTATATGCAGTAGATCTTTTAATCCTAACATAGTCTTGTAAGGTAGGTACTACTCTGATTTTATAGATGAGGAAAATAAAGCTCAGAAAGTTGAAATGACTTATCCATCAACACACAGCTAGTAAGCAGCAGAAACAATTCCCACGCCACTGTACTTTCTACAATTCACAGATGACTCATTTCCTACATCCTACTTCTCCTGTCCTTTTCTTTCTTTCTTTTTTTTTTTGAGACAGAGCCTCGTTCTGTTGCCTGGGCTAGAGTGCCGTGGCATCAGCCCAGATCACAGCAACCTCAAACTCCTGGGCTCAAGCAATCCTACTGCCTCAGCCTCCTGAGTAGCTGGGACTACAGGCACGCGCCACCACGCCCGGCTAATTTTTTCTGTATATTTTTACTTGTCCAGCTAATTTCTTTCTATTTTTAGTATAGACGGGGTCTCGCTCTTGCTCAGGCTGGTCTTGAACTCCTGAGCTCACACGATCCCCCCGCCTCGGCCTCCCAGTGCCCTTTTCTTTTAATCGCACTAACACACACACACCTCCGCCTACACTGGTAAAGGCTCCTGTTTGGTTCCTCCACCAGGACCAGTGGTGAGGCTCGGTCACCCACATCCCTTGCCACTTCACACCCATGAAGAAAAGACTGATCAGAAACCAAGGGAAACATCCGCAGCCCATTCCTCACTTCTTCCAGCTCCAACCCAACTCTCCATGCAGACTTGCTGGAGAAAGTAGGAAGACAAGAGAGAACACACCTGTGCTGACCACATCAGCCCTCACAGGCATTTCTTTGTTCATTCCAAGGAAATGCTATCACAACACTGTGATCACACTGACTTCCAGTGTGTAAATCAGTGCCACCATGAGCTAGCTGCTCACTTATTACGGGAAAATTTTAACACCATTTTTAAAATTGGTGTTCCACTGAAAACTTGTGGTTGCAGTGGTGCTAAGAGGAATGAGGTGATGGAAAAGGAAATAAAGTTGACCTAAGGATTTTGAAATATTAAATAATACTCATGAAGTGTTAATGAAAAGCATCTAAGCTTCTAGAAACAAAACCAGGCAAGTACATAATTGTTTGCCTTTGCCCAAGATGATCTAACCTTAAATAACTCTGTCATGTCAAATGAGCATGAAGGAATGAGGGAAGGGGGAAGGTTGGGATAGTAAATCTATACTTTTTGTGGTTATTATCTTCATTTTCTGATAAGGAAAATGAGGACTTGGGAGGACAATTAACTTGGCTCAGAGACAAAAGTGGCAGAGTTGGAAGGGGCTAAATCTTTGATTCCAGAACCTATGTTCTCTTATACCATCTATATTTTTCCCACGTCTGAATATTTCCCACAACACTTCAAACGAGACAAGCCTCAAAGGTTTTAATGAATTTGAAACTGTGAATAAAGACATTCAAAATGGGCACATTGGCCATATCCCATGAAAGCATAAGCCACATGCCCGAAGGGCTCCAAAATTCTTCATGGGCAATGCTGTGTCGCAGGTTCACATGCACAAACAACATATGCTGGACACCACGCAGTCCAGGGGAAACATGGTGCTTTCTGTCAAATCTGTTTTCTGCATCCAGTTTATTTTTTAAAAAGAACTTACCACTGCCCCACCACTTTCTGGTCTTCCTTTTCTTCTAAGTACTTAAAAGATTTTGGGGTTTTCTGGAGCTTTGTAGCTAATCCCCGTGAAGACGTTTCTGCCTTTCAAAATAAAGAAGGCAGCAGCAGAGAAGGCACTGCCAACAGCAGTGTGTGTGTGTTTTGTGTGTGTGTGCGCGCGCGCACGCGTGTGCTGCTTACAAGAACAAGGTCCTGCAGGTGCCATTCTGCACCAGCATCTTTTGCAATGCCTCTGGCCACAAAGGATTCCATGAGGACAACTTGTATTGGGTGCATGAGTAACTCCATTCCTAGGCAGCGTATTAGCCTCTTTGTTCTGTTGTATCACTGGATAACACTACTGACGGTGAACGGAAGGAATAGAAGTCTCGTGTGGCTCTCACGTTCTATGACTCTGTGAGGAGTCATGCCACATTCTCCCCCACCTTAAAACTAAACCAGAAGTGTCAAAACTACTCAGCCAGAAATGTATTTTCTTAACTAGGAAGACCTGATTGGAGCCCCAGAACACTGAGGTTATCTGTTTAAAAAGGGATATGCTAATTTCTTAAAAGCATTTGCATACACTTCATTTCATTCCTGGAAAAAAAAAATGCTCACACAAGCCCACACTTGCACAGATACGCACACAATAGTCACGCTCCTTACCAAAAGTAACTTCTCCTTTGCCAGCTTTGTCAAACAGCTGAAAGGCTACCATAAACAAAGCATCTGGGGCACACAGGACAGATTCAAATGCTACAAATTCTTGAAAGGATATTAATCTGCAACACAAAACAAGCACAAAGCATAAAGTCAGTAGCTTGTGGAAAATCAAAGCATATACAAACATACACTGAGGGAAAAAATAAGATGTCATTGCCAAAAAATAAAATTCAAACCCAGAAACATTTATAAGCACTTAGTATTTCCTTTTGTATATAGTGGACTGAAATCACAATCTGCAGACTCTAAAGACCATATGGTGACACAGTAAATGCATTATAATTTCAAATGTAACTTTTATCCAACATGTATGTTTCAATCTTCCTTCAGGCATGCTGTTGGGTTCTATAATTAAAATTTAGATATTTTAGACTAAGATGTGATCGCGCAACAGCAAAATAGAACAGCTTTGTTATTCGTTAATAACTTTGCACACCATGTAAAAATGGTCCACAGGTATTCATTCATTACTGACATCTCCTGACCACATGTGAATTGAACGAGGGATGTTACAGGGGAAAATACAGATAAATCAGACATGAAGTGTGACTCCAAGGAATTTCTAGTCTGGTAAGGCAGATAGATTTAGTCCAGAAATTGCAGTATAGAGGACAGACAAATCTTAAGACAAGGACTAACACAATCATAGCAGAATGGACAGACAAATCTTAAGACAAGGACTAACACAATCATAGCAGAATTCTGGTAAAAATCAAAGAAGGCATTGTGGCAGAAATGGAATTTGAGCCGGGCCTTTAAAAATGAGTAAAATTCAGGTATGCAGTAATGGGTGTAGACAGGAGGACACTGCAGGCAGAAGGGCAGGTGTAGAAAGCTAAGCAGTGCACAAGGAAAATGAAGAGTAACTGATTTTGTCTGGCAGTGGAGGGTATAAAGAGAACACTGTGAAATGCGATTAGAAATATAGGGCCAGAGATGGCCTCACAGCAAGAAAAGGGCCTGGTCATCCTTCTCTAGAGAAAAGGAGTAACTGAGTGTTTCTGAGGGAGGTCACAGTGTGATCAAATCTACACTTTAGGAAGAGCACAACAGGCCAAAGATATTCGGTCCATAAAAGCTTTCCTAGAAATGTCTTTTTGCCACTTTTGTATTTTAAAAGTCCAAATACTTCAATGATACATTGAGATACTCCAAGTCTCTGGAGGACAGGGAGGGAGGAAGAAAATAGGAATGTTTTTCATATGTTTCACAGAACACTTAGTTACTTCTACATCTTAAAGGGAACACATTTTTATACAATGTGTTACGAAGTTAATTTAGCTACTTCTCAGACCGTCACTGGATTACAATAATGCCACAAAGAAATACAAATATGATATCTCTGTATTATGCACCATATAAAACAGGTCCTTCTGAATGCCTGGGACTATCCAGGCACAGCACGTGTTTCAGGACAGTACTTGCTGCGGACGTTTCAGCCTCTCCTGCAGTCTCTCTCACGGAGGATCTGTGTGTAAGCAAAACCAGGGCAAGGTGGGGATAGGAGGGAAGCACACATGAGTCAGCTCTTCCTGGCTGAACTCAAAAGAGCTCAACATACATAACCTCTCGAACGCAAGAGCCGAGTGTCAAAAGTGAAAGAAAAAATAAGGCACTCGGGGCACAAAGGAAGGAATGATTTGTTCTGCCTGGACAGCTGCCTGGGGACAGCTTCATGAAGGCGTGGCATCTGAAGAAATTTCCAAGTTGAACAGATCTTGGAAGATCATCTACTTCAATCTACTCGTTTTACTTTTGAGCAAACTGAAGCTAGAAAAAAATAGTGATTTGGGTAAGGTGAAACGATTGGCTTCTGGCATTTTGGCCTAAAAACCAAGTGTCCTGGTGTCCATTTGACCTGGGAAGAATTCCAACTGGTATGGGAAGATGCACAGAGGAAGGAAGGGTAAAGAACACTGCATACTAGGGAAACGGCAGAGCAAAGTACAGAGGTGAGCCATAGAAAATGGACGTGCTGTGGTTGGAGGATGCAGGAGTCACCAGTCTTTATCCAGCAGTTCATGAGGAGCAGGGATTGGTGTGGGCTGGATGTCAGCCACCTGTGGGGGACCTCAAAGCGAAGCAACAGAATCTTGATTTTTTTTCTGCAGGCAATGAGAAGTCACTCAAGGTTTTGGATTAATAAACGTCAGGTTCAAATCTTTGTTTTAGAAAAAGAACTGGTGTGGAAGATGAATTTAAAGGAGAGATGAGGTGTAAGGGACAGCCTGACAGCTAGGCATCGCAGGGGTCTACGCCAGAGTGGGAGCCCTAGGAATGAAAACCAACGAAAGGCTAGAGAAATACAGTTGAGCCAGAAATGACAAAACGTGGTCAGGACTGGATGTTCCTGGCTGAGGGCAAGGACAGAGGCCAGGAGGCTGCCAAGACTTCCAACTCAGATCAGTGGAAAGGATGATGATACCACCACCAAAGATAAAGAAGAAAAAAGAAAATAAAAAAGGAGGGGAAAAATGGAGAGAAGAGAATTGTGGGAGAATGTGACCCACTCTGGGTTAAATCTGAGGTACCAGCAGGACATGGAAATGGTTCCCAGGCGGAAGCCAAAAGAGACTGAGTGGAACTCAGGGGAGATTCTGGCGTGGGCTGAACTGTGCCCCCCACTCCAACCCCCCGTACCTCAGAATGTGACTTTCTGAGAAATAGGGTGGTTGCAAATGTCACCAGTTAAGATGGGGTCATACTGAAGTAGGGTAGGCACCTAATCCAATAGGACTAGAGTCTTTATACGAGAGGGAAATTTGGACACAGGCATGCACATGCGGAGAAAACTACACAACGATGAAGGCGGAGAAAACCACACAACGATGAAGGCGGAGAAAACCACACAACGATGAAGGCAGAGATCAGGGTGATGCTTCTGCAAGCCAAGGAACAACAACCATTGCCAGCAACCCTCCAGTAGGTCAGCAAGAGGCATGGAACAGATTCTCCCTCATGGCCCTCGGAGAGAAACAATGCTGCCTACGCCTTCAGTGGGACGTCTAGCCTCCAGAACTTGGGATGGTAAGCTTCTGTTTCTTAAGCCACCCAGTTTGCGGCACAGTACTTTGTTATAGCAGCCTGAGGAAACTAATACGGAGGCCAAGATTGGAAGCACAGATCTGGGAGTTTTTGAAGAAAAGTTACTTAAAGCTGTGAATGAAACTGCCCATGAGTATTTCATTTAGGGATATTTCATTATCCTCTTAAGAAATGCTTTAATAAAGGCAGGCCTCGAGGAACTCACCCTCAGGGACGCCACTCTAGACTCCTGCAGCAGGGCAGAGGATAAATGTGTTTCTGATCGCCTGCTCCCCGTCACCACGGCTCCTGACATCACGCTGCTCTGCTGAGCAGGAACCCCTGACCACACAGCTACCTGTGCTGTTCACCAGGGTAACCTGCTGGCACTTTGTTCATGCACAAAACAATCGTATTTACTTAATTACCCCTGCACAGACCTTAGGTTAGTTAAAAGAGAATCACATTGTGTGTTACCTAGACAAGGGGACACTTTTTGTTATATGGTCTGAATAAAAAAAGGCTTAAATACAACAGAAAGAGCGTCTTACCACTCTCAAAACAGTATGAGAGACCCAGAGTCCACATATACATGTGTATGAAGAAATCCTTGCCTGGCAATGCCAATGTTTCATAACCATGACTGCCAATAAATATTCCGGTATTTTAGGCATGTTACTGATACCAAAAAGTATGTAATTTGGTAATCCTATTAGATACAAGTATTATACATCTATGTAGGAGGTATACAGATGAACCATGAAATCATAATGTATTACTGTTCACCAAGATCATTTTGGATTTTTGAGATAATCTGACTAGAAGGCTATCAGAATAATTATATAGTACTATATTCATTTACAGCATGATACCTAAAGACGTTTATAAATATTTTTGTATAAACAGTGCTTCAGTCTTGCTTTACAGATTTAATGGGTATTAACATAAGTTACAACAAAGAATACAAGCTTAATCAAGTTCAGACCTGGCTGGTGAGCTCATTTAGTTCCTTTTCCACTCCTAACTCCCAAAACTTCTTTGACAATGTTAGATGCCCTTTAAAACTAATCACACAGCTCTGGTTAACTCCATGACTAGATCTAAGGAGTGGCAATTGACACCAGAAAGCACTTGCAGGAACTAATACAACATGGGTCAGCTAACATGGAAGCAAATACAGAAGTCATGTTTTCATAGGCCTCCACTGCTCAGAGATTATGGGACAGTAGGTTTCTAATTATTCTGTTTCATGGTTCTGATGCTACTAGAGATTTTTTTAAGTCAGCCATTTTTTTTTATAAACCACTAGAGCTGCTGTGCTCCATTTGGAAGCCATTTATGACAGCGGCAACTGTATAAATCCTTCAAAGTCCAGGCAAAACAGCCAAAAAGCTGCACACTATTACAAAATACTGAGCCAAAGACGAAAAAAGTGGATTACATCTGTACACTATGCTTATGACAATGTACAGATTATGTATCTATCACACACAGAGAAAGATACTAGAAGGATATACACCAAAACGGTGATGGTGCTTCTTTATCATGGCATAACTTTAAGTCCCGCCTCATCCCCACCCCCAACTTTTCAAGGGACAGCTCTTAGCCTAGAGATACTCAAAATACAATAGAGAATAAAGACTGAAAACTATGATATTATGGAAAAATGGTAATATAAGAGAACTAGAGATAAATTACTCAAGGAATTCAGAGGAGGGAAAGATTATTGTCATATTGAGAGAAAGGAGAAAAATGGAAAAAGTCTTACTGAAATTAGGAACATATGACATCAGAGGAAAGATGTGATCAGTGAAACACAGGATCAGTCTTGGTATAGAGGGAAGATACAACCAAAGGAACAAAGAACATCCATCTTGCAGTAGAGGGAAGATGTGACCAACAAAGATGGGGCCGGGGGAAGGAGGGCCCACCAACTGCAACTGCAGTCTGGCTTCAGTGCTTACTGTGTGCTGGGCAGAGACCAGTGCTGGGAGTACACAGATAAAAAGCGCTATCTCTGCTCCCCAAACTGGTGGACCAGAGAGGCAGAAGGTAAGCCAGGAACCAAGGAAGGAAGACCACAGATGAGGAGCCCTAAGCAGTGCAGATGTGCTAGAAAACAAATGCAATGGAAGATATGGTGCTCACGTTCTGGTCACAAAGGCCCAGGAGGGCCCAGGTTTGAAATTTTTTAATGACATGATCAATTTGTCCTTCAGAACATTTAATCTGGAAAGGAGTGTTAAATGAGCTGGAAGGAGGAGAGACTACAGTTGGGGAAACGTGTTGGTAGAATCCAGGGAAGAGCCAGTAAGGCCCGAGTGAGCAGGAAGGGTCCTATGCCAGGGGCTGGAGGATGCGGTGCTGCATCTCCGGAGGATAGTTTGACAACTGAGCAAGAATCTCTTTACTCCTTGACATGCCACAATTCCACTTCTAGGAGTTAACAGTAAGAAATAATTAATGAATGTGTGCACACTATTATCTATAGGGATGTTCATCCAGTATTGCTGGCAGTAGTGAAAAAAGTGAAAACAACCTCAATAGCAATATGTGACTGATTAAATAAAGGAACATTCATATATAGGATACTGTTTAACCACTAAAAACTGTTATAAACAAATCCATGATATTAAGTAAAAAAAATCACTTACATAAAGGTATGTAGAAAACTATTCCATTTTGTTAAAAATGGACAAAAATAATATTTTACACACACATAAAATGAGAAGGACTGCACACCAAAATGTTAGCAGTGGATATCTCTAGGTGATTAAATTATTAGGAATGTAGGTATTTTTTTCTTTTTGCTTGCTCCTGTTTTCTAATCTTTTCAATAATACCCATACTGTATTATTTTTATAATAAGAAAAAAATAAAAATTCATATGAAACAAAAAAATAGCAAGGACCTAAACTTGCATAGTGACAGAGGGGCTCAGTAAGAGATGGGGGTGGGGGGGCACACGATTAGGGAGGGAGGCACAATTGAAAAAAGAAACAAAGGACGTTAACTGCTGGTTAAGGAAGGGGGTAGCCTCCAGCTCCTCCCTCCCTGCTGTTGCCTATTCTCACTCAGCAGTGGCTCAGACCCCATGTGGTCCCTTTCGTCTCCCACCAGGCTCCTATCTCCACGCCAACTCTGTGGCTCTGAGTTTAAGCAACTGCACATAGGATCTGGTCTATTCATACTGCAGGAGGTTTGGCTGCAGACAATGTACCGTATCAAAATCCAATTACCACTTTTACTCAAGGTTCCTAACCACAAGGGTGCTTCACAAAAATAACTTCTCCTTATAACCCTCTTCTGTGTGTCAGAACAGAAGCCAAGCAATTGTCCAGGGTTAATGGCAGAGAAAAAAGTAAAATCTAACTCCAAAGATATGGTTCTAACCATCAGACCACCTGAGTTCAAGTATCTGTGGGTATTAAAAAAAAAAATTCAGAGCTAGACTCTCTTATGATCACCAGTTTATCAAAAGAGCTTTGGTCTCCATGATTTTAATACCTTGTAATAGCTTTTTGGCTTTTACAGCTCTTCTCTTTCCCTCCTATTTGCCCTGCAAACACACATTGTTCAGGCGACCAAGCAAATCTGTACCCTGCACCTACTGTATGCCACGCCATGCCCTAGGCACTGAGTTAGATACTGTGAAATGGACAGAATCTGTGACCTCGAAGAACTACAATGGGGGAGGAGGGAGATAATGAACACAAATATAAAGATAATTCCAGAATCAGATAAACGCTGTGTAGGATAAAATATGGGAATGCATTAGAGTAGTGCTTCTCAGCCCCAGAGATTCTATTTTATTGGCCTGAGGAGACCCAAACGCTCATTCATTTTTTTTTTTTTTTAAACCTCCCAAATGATTCTCCTGAGCAGCCAGGCTTGAGAATCAACTACATGAGAGTAACGGGGATGGGAGATGGAGCTGCTTTGCTGAAGGTGGTCAGAAGACGCCTCGGGGAGGAGGCGCTGAGATCTGGATGATAAAAAAGCAGCAGCCTCGGAAGAGCCGGAGAAGGGATTCAGAGCAAAAGAGCCCTCAGTGCAAAGGCCCAAAGCAGGCCACCTGGGCAAGTCCCACGGGGCAGGGAGACCCGTGGCTGGGGAGGAGAGAAGGAAGGGGAAGGGGAGGGGGACAAGGATGGAGGCGTGTTCAGGACACACAAGGCGCATGGATTTTATTCCCAGACCACATGGGAATCAGACGTTGTTGGAGGGTTTCACTCAGGGGCGTGACATGACCCCTCTCAGAGTGAGAAAGGTTATCAAAAATGCTCAGGACACCACGAAGTGGGGACCACAGGGCGAAGCAGTGAGCCCAGGCAGAAGTGGCAGCGGCAGGCTGGGCTGGGGCTGTAGCAGGAGAACCGTGAAGAGGTCAAATCTAGGATACGTTTTCTAGGCAATTGTTTAAGGCTTAATAATGTATGCACTGGTGGGGCCTGTCCTAAAAGTCACAGCAAATAGTTTTAAAGCCCAGGAGCTGGTGAACTTCCGTCCCCGTCAAAAAGAGGACACCCGGTGGCCTGCGGCTTCAGAGGCTGTGGCAGCCAGAAGCAGACTCAGAGGCCCTGAGGTCACTGAGGATATGAAAACTACCCGTTAGGCAGATGACCAGGGGGGCTCATAAATAAAGATTTTTATTTAATATGCCAGCTGATGGTCAGCCAGCATACGAACGAAGACTCGCAGCTGCGATCATGCAAATTCACTGCAGCTGTTTCTAACCTGCTCTAAAAAGAGACAATGAGTTATTACCCGATCTTACCTTCTAAAATCCAACAGGAATAAGGTGCAAAGAAGCCCGAGTTCCAGTCTCACCTTCGCCTAACTGACTGAATGGCCCTGTTGGAGGAGTTGGAGCAGACTTCCTTTCTGGTTCTATAAAAGGTGCTCTCACAGATGCCTCTCTAAAATCCTGTTTTCTTCCATATGAGGTTACAGGGAGTTATTCCATGCCCACCCTTGGCTCCGGCAAGGGCCCTGGCATTCCCTGGAGTGCATCTGTTCTGAGGCCAGCAGGGCTCTTCAGCTCTGCCATGTACTCCGGTTCAAATCAAACTGCAGTGTTTGCCAAGGGCCTATTTAAATTCATTGGCTCCAGTGAAATCTGGCAGATTGAATATTGTTCAAACAAGCAGGCTACTGCCTGGCTTTAAAAACCTATTAAAGACTTTTATTAGCAATTTTATTGTATTGTTATCATGAATTTGGCCTATAAATACCACCTCTGCGTATATCACTGCCTCCATATTGGCGAAAGAAGACAAATATATAGGCTCTCATACCTGTGAGCTTAGCTCAATAAGTGATCTGTCCATGCTGCCAGCTCTACCTGGCAGCCCAGCACCTTGCAGCTCACTCCAACTGGTACTTGGGCTGTCCAAGGCTGACTATGCCAACCAGAGGGATATACAGGGAATATTCTTAGACTTCCAATATTCCCTTCCTTATCAGATGAATCAAGTATATTTAACAGGTATGATTAATCCCTCTTCTAGTTCCCCTCAGCTAGAATGTAGTTAATTTAATTAACACTAGAAAATGTCTTCCACCTTCACATGCTCTTATTCCTGATTTCTTCTTTCGCTCCCTACTAAATTAAATAACTACTGCCCAGTGAGATCAGGAGAATCTGTCCCCCGTCCTTGCCACCTCCCCCAATCTCCCACCTTTTAATCTTTCAATCATAAAAAAAGCTCTAATTGTGGGCAATCCCCATAAGAATGATATTGTATTAAGGAAAAGAACCACTACAAGCTTTTTAAAACTAGAGACAAATCACATTCTTTACCTCCACAAGTCTCTAGATAAATATCCTTTATTTCTTAAATACTAGTAGATGTCATTTAAAAAAACGAAAAGCTACCTTATCATATTACATTGTTCCTATTTTGAATAACTCCAATACTGAGAGAATTTAAAAACATACATCACAAATATTCTGTATTTTAATTATATCATGGGTATTTTGAGATCTATCCAAAGACTTTT
Source organism: Propithecus coquereli (assembly GCF_000956105.1). NCBI lineage: Eukaryota > Metazoa > Chordata > Mammalia > Primates > Indriidae > Propithecus > Propithecus coquereli. The sequence goes on from NW_012134747.1 coordinate 3,518,235, forward strand.
TTTTTTTTGAAAAAGGAAAAGTGTACTAAGTTAAAAAAAATAATAATTCACTTAAAATTGACTAGTGCCTTTAAAGGGGGAAAAAAATCAAAAGGGGTAAAGAAAGACCATTGGGCAAAAAAAGAGAAAAGTAACTGTAAACCATGTTGGAAAATGGATTTACACAAACAAAGCAGATTTAAAAAATCAGAGTTTCCAACATCTTAAGGTTGGAAGACAAATGGCAAATGAAGAAGGATAATAGGGAGACAAACCACAAATAACAAATCAGTAACTTAAAAGCCAGCAGGTGTACAAATCTGTCAGTTAGCATACACTGGCCTAACTCTCTGAATAAAGTAGCAGGTCGGTTTACCTAGATTACCACTGGATAACCAGTTACTTTAAATGCACTCAAGGACAGAGAGAATGGCCCGTGTGCTGGGCACCCACTGTCAAACCTTTCGCTTGTCTGACTTCAGTTTCCAGTTTGATCACTCCCTTGGTTTAGAACTGAAAAGCCCCAAAGTACCCTCCACTGAAGAGACCCTGTGGATACCTAAGGCACAGTCTGAAAAAGAGAATTTTCTCACGCATACTTTTAGCAGATACCCATATTATCTATATTTGTTCTTGGCTCAAATAACATTTTAAAATGCCAAAAATTGATTGAGTTAAATGATTTTTTAATTGGGACACAATGTGTTTCTCAATGGGTTTTTCTGCATCGCTGAAGCAAGGTAATAATGACTAAAATGATATTCTAAAACAAATAAAAGGTACCTAAGCACAGACATACAAAAAGTGCAAGAGCAAATGTGCTATTTTCTTGCACCTGCCACTGAAAAGTTCTCAGTCACTCTGTTAAAAAAACATACATATAAAAATAAGCAGTAAACTAATCAATTACTCAGGAACATTTTGGCATTTTCTTTCATTCAATTATAATTCTTACAGTTTGGGTAGACACAAAAACCTCTCTTGATGTGACTGTAGTATAAGCCCTTGGCAAAGCAAAAATTAAATGACTGAAATAGCCCTTATCATTTTAAGAAATAAAATTATTCATGGTGTGGGCAAGAGGAAATAAAAGTACACAGGCTTAAGCCGGAATACCACAAAAAAAAAAAAACAGCCAACATTAATATCTGCTGTGCCAGCTGAATTCAAATTAACCCAATTTTTACATGTTAATTAAACCAGCTATTTTCTTCTTATTGTATTTTTGCTTCTTAAATAGCAGAGTCTACAAGTGATTCCCAACAGACTTGTTCCAACAACAATGACGTATTCATTTACTTCTATTATGACCATACAATACAGTAACTGAGCAGTAATTTTTCACAGTCAATTACATGTGTGGCTCTTTATGCTTAAAGATGCTGAAATAATGTGTACTATAGAGCCATATGCCTGAATCTCTAGTCTGCCAGAGGCAGTTGCCTGGGTAACACATTTTCTCTCCAGTTTAGCATAACCCTTCATTGAATATCATTAGGTGTCATTAAATAGCAAACATTAACATGAACTTCAATATACTACTTAGATAGAGTCATTTTACCCATGTAAACAAGTGCTCCATCATTTATAATAAGCTTAAAATAGATTATGATTTTCTGTATTTAGGACCATAAAAAAAAAAAACAAGAAGTGCCCACATGTTGATTCCAAATTGAATTTGCAGAATTTCTGATAACATAAAGAACTCAGATCAAGTTTCAGGGATAACACTTCCTAATATTGTAGTCATAATATTCAATGTAACCAAAGAAAGATTAGGTTTTTAAAATTTCCTCAATGTTGTAAAATAATTCCACCAACTGCATCTTGGACCAAAGATTGTTTTATCCTCTTTTCTAATGAGGAGATGGAGGAGAATGCACACAAGCTCAGTAACAAAATGAATTTAAAGAATATGGTGCTTAAAAATCAAGGTACATAGTAACAGAAAGTAGGGATACGTCGCATATTATCAAAAAATTTTTCAGCTGTATTGATATGTAATTGACAAAAAGTGTATATATTTATGGTGCATAACTTGATGTTTTGTTATATGTATACATGGTGAAATGATTACCACGATCAAGCCAGTCAACATATCCATCAGCTTACATAGTTATGTCACATGGTTGAAATACTTTACATGTTTAAAATGTAATGAAATGTTACATAGTTTAGATATGGCAATAAACGATTTCTACAGGGTATTCCAGAGCAATGCCTGCATTGAGAGTCGCGGTTATGCCAAACACTCTCCACGGGCCCGGTCCCCCCACCTCAAACAAGCATCCGTGTCTAAGAAAAACAAAGTGCTTTCTCTACAAACATTCTCAACAGTCAGAGCCCCTGTTCCCACACAGCCTTCCCAATCAGATTACCACTCCCAAACCACGGAATTATGATGCTTCTGAGACACATCAACATTCCATATAAACCTAAACTCAGCCTATAAGCAATTACGATGTTTTCTCTACTATCTGCGTCACAAAGAGCCTCCAAATTTTCCATGTTAATTTTAAAGGGCACATATAAAAAGAAAATAAATCATCACATGGCACAACTACTCCAATACATTTTCTTACCTCTCCTAGTACAGGAGAAAGGAAGGCTCCAAAATCCTGGAAGTGGGGACAGGGGAACTGATAGAGGTCCAAGGGACAGCACCAAAGCTGTCCACGGTCAACTTAAGAATAACTAAACAGAAAGCTCTGCCAAGACTGACTGAGTTCCTGGTTATGAGGAAAGATCTCCAAAATTACTGTGATGAAGTGATATTTTCTTTTCTCTTTCCTGTACCTGTTTCCTAACCCCAAATAAGGAAGAAATAGCCACACAAAATGGTGTGACTTAGGCTTGGGTGCCATGTTCCTACCCTCACTGCTCTAAAAGTATTCATCTGTTTGCAATGGTGGAAAAAACCTCCATCACATGTTCACATGTTCATGAGCTGAGATGTAGTTGGCAGGGCAAAAATTATTTAATATTAATTGTATATCCCATTTTGATTTCAGTACTATACTTTTTTTTTTTTAATTGAGATGAGGTCTCACTATATTGCCCAGGCTGGTCTGGATCTCCTGGGCTCGAATGATACTCCCACCTCAGCCTCCCCAGTAGCTGAGATTTTAGGTGTGAGCTACCACAGCTGGCTTCTCGGCACTCTGTTTAGAATGTATGTTTCTATGAGGCAAATCATAAGAAATAAATTGAAAACAAGGATAAATAAATCTTTAAGCAAAACATTTTCAAGATATTTTCAGATCAAGAGAGATTCAGTCACATCTCTGATGCCATGATGCCATGACAATTCACATTCTGAATGACTGATTACCTAAGACACTCTACGATTTCAAGTAAAATTTTTAAAAAATTAAAACTAAATTGTATTAACTGTAATGACTAGGAAAAGTAGCCTAAACTTTATTAATAAGAATCAAAACAAAAAGTGATTTCTAAAACCTGGTGCAATGGTGTGCACCCGTAGTCTAAGCTACTCAGGAGACTGAGGCAGGAGGACTGTTTGAGACCAGGAGTTTCAGACCAGCCTGGACAACACAGCAAGACTCCATCTCTAAAATTTAAAAAAAAAATGATCTTTGCTTACAATATTCTGATTAGTAGTGTTTCTAGATTTTTACCCCAAATCCACAAGAAACAGAATGCTATTCTCACCTCTACTCCCAATACAGACTAAGATTTTACTACATAATTTCCTTGCTTAAGAAACGGCACAAGATCTAGGAAAGAAAAAACATATAAACTTTTCATATTTAATTATGTTTTATTATACAAAAAAAATCACAGCAAAATACAATGAATTCACCTATCAGTGCAGGTCACCCATGAATATAGATTTTATTAAAATATCCTAAAGAATTTATTATGATTGAGCCTGTTCTATTTAGGCTTATATTTTATTTTACTCTATGGAAGAACCCATATAAAAAGAACCTAATCTTGGCCAGGCACAGTGGCTCACACCTGTAATCCTGGCACTCTGGGAGGCCAAGGTGGGAGGATCACTTGAGGTCGGGAGTTCAAGACCAGCCTGAGTAAGAGTGAGGACCCTGTCTCTACTGAAAACAGAAAAATTAGCCAGGCACAGTAGCGTGTGCCTATAGTCCCAGGTACTTGTGAGGCTGAGGCAGAAGGATCACTTGAGCCCAGGAGTTTGAGGTTGCAGTGAGCTATGATGATGCCACTGCACTCTAGCCAGGGCAACAGAGCAAGACTCCGTCTCGAAAAATAAATAAATAAATAAAAAGGACCTAATCTTATTGGTGGTTTTCTCTACACAAAGAATCCCTCAGAATAATTTTATATAAATTAGAAAGACCCCAAACTATTATGGGACCAGACTATCCAGAGAAAAGTGAAGACAGGAGAAGAAAATAGATTTGCTAAAAGTTGTAGCACCCGTTACAGAGAAGAACTGCATGAAATATTACAGTATCCTGGAGAAAAATGACACCAGAGATTTTAACATGTAGAAATTTAATATGAAACCAGAAAGAGAAATCTGAGCATCTCATTCCCTCTTGTTAACACCTCACACGTGCATGGCACTTTATATGTGCAGTCTATTCAACAATTGTTTATGGAGTGCCACTATGTGCCAGCCTGTTCTAACACCTGCAGATTTCGCAGTGAACAAAACAGACAGAAAGCCCTGCTTTCACGGAGCTTACAGCCAAGTGTGTGTGAAGGGGTGACAACGAAACAATTAATAAAACCCAGATGTACAAGATAACCACCATGAGCCATACCTAAAAGAAGTGAGTGAGCTTCCTGGGGGAAGAGTCTTACAGAGAGAAGGAGCAGTGCAAGGCCCCTCGTTGGGAACAAACATGGTGTGTGCAAGGGGCAGCGAGAAGACCAACGGTGCTGGAACAAAGTAACTAAGGGGAAGAACAGTGGGAGATGAAATAAGGAGGCGGGGAGGTAAGGTCGGAGTGGGCACTGTAAGACTTTGTTGGCCACGGTAAGGACTTTGGCTTTGTGAGCCAGAGAGTGACATGATCCAACTTAGGTTTAGCAGCATCACTCTGGCTGCGCAGAGACTGGTAACAGGTTATCACAATCCAGGTGAGAGACAGTCCATGCCTGAGACCAGGATAGTAGCAGCAAAGGTGGTAAGAAGTGGGCAAATTCGGGACATAGTATAACATTTCTCCATAATGCTATGAGTAGAATCAAGAAAATTAAATCAAGTAAAATGCAGGGTCCCGCTATGGGGAGTTCAATTACTTGGTGGGAACAATTCGAAAGAACCAGCCAACTGGAGGCCACACGCCAATCACTAGTTGCACTGCACCTGAACTTGCATTGATACAGCGAGAACTGAGGAGAGTTTTACTATTTTTTGTGCTTATTTAATAAATTTTTATTTTTGAAAACATACATTTAGATGAACTTCCAAAGAAAATAAAAATGAAGAACTACAGTAGTATGTACATTCCCTACCCTGCTGCCCATTCTAAGCAGCAGGTGTATCACTATCTTTGCTATTTCCAGTGTAGGCTGAACCTGGGCTCTATTTTAGAAACTGATAAGTATTTTACAAGGCACCTCCTAAAGGGATGCCCTGGTTGGGCAGTCTCAAATCGTCAGTCTTTCAGAGATGACCATAGTGGTTATGAGCTAGAGTTGGAAACTTGGGTATAGTTTTTCCTGTATGACTTTATGAAACAAGGCCAATACGAGAGCTTGTCTTGGAGTTTGCCTTTGGCTCTTTTCTTATGTGGGGGCTTGACCCTAGACTTATTTACTGGGTCACCGTCTTTCTCGGCCAACTTCCTAACATCTTCCTTTTTCATACTGTCCTTGCTGGTATCATGAAACTGGAAGAGCTACCGTCACCTTGCAAAGAAATCGGACGGAGGAGTTTTGCCATATACTGACAGTAAAGCCAGCACATTAGATGTAAGATTAGAAGAGAGGTGTGGGAGAAAAGAAGAAAGCAAGGATGTCTCCAGGGTTTGGGCTGGAATGTCCTGAGACAGCAAATGGGAAAGGAAGATCGCTTTCGGAGAGGAGGCTGGGGAGCCTAGCTCAGGACACTTGAGGTTTGAGCGGCCTATTAGCTATGCAAGTAGAGGAGTTCACAGAAGCAGCTGGCTGAATGCATGACTCTGGAGTTCCACTGAAAAGAGAGGGCTAGAGACATAGAGGTAGAAGTTATGACGTATTTAGAGCCATGAGATGGGACAAGATTACCTAAGAAGCAGTTAGGAAAAACTAGAGAAATGAGCAAGAACCAGAAAAGGAGACCGGGAAAGAACAGGCAGGGGCGGTACGAGGCAGCAAGGGAACACGGTGTTCTGAAAGTGCAGAAAGTATTTCAAGAAGGTGTGGGGGAGCAACTGTGTTAACCTGAGGACTAATATTATCATTGGATTCTACTGTGCGGACCCTAACAAGCGCAGATTCAGCAGAGCCGCAGAGGAACACCTGAAGAGAGCGGATTCCAGAATGAACGGGCAGAGAGGAATTAATTGTAAGGGCCCGAAAAGACAAGACTTTCGATGAGTGTTCCACAAAGAAGAGAAATGGGGAAGAATCTGAAGGGGGAAGTGGAATCATGAGAAGTTTTTCTTCATACAAGAGGAATGTTGGAAGGTCTGTGTGCTGCCAGGAAAGATCCTGGGGACAGGTTAGGAGAGAGGGATGCTGGAACAATCCCTGTGAGCAAAGTGAGAAGGGAAAGCTACTGGGTGACAAAACACACACATTCACCGAGCAAGTAATAACTCCATTTAATCAGATGAGAAAACAGGCTCAGAGAGGTTAGGTCACTTGCCGAAGGTCTCACAGACTTTAAGAGACCTAGTAAGACGTGCACACGTGTTTTCGACTGCAATCAGTGTTCCTTTCACTATACAATGCTTTTCCCATGGGACTGACTGCAGCAGTCAGCAGAAGGAATAATAGTGTGCTACACATACGTAGCACTGAAACCCTTTCGTGTATAGGTGCACAGGGAAGCAGACAGGCTGTCGCAGGGAATGGGGAACACAGGAGCAAACAAAATGATATTCTGAGAGCAGTTAAGGTTTGTCTGTTTTTTTTTTTATATATATATACAACACAAAGGCTTTATTTGACAATCGCAGATCACCCCCATTGGGCCAACTGGTCGCGATCCTGACATCCAGGATCCAGCAGCCAAGATCAGCACAGCCTCCGAGCTTCTCGCTCTGACTCTAACAGGGTGAGCATGTCACCCTCGCGCACCGGGCCTTTCACGTTGCGGATGATAGAGCGGCTCGTGTCGTCCATGAATTCCACGCGCACCTGCACGCACTGTCCCTGTGAGCCAGTCCTGCCCAGCACCTTGGTGACCCTGGCCAACTTGATGGACTGCACCCGGCTTGTGTTCATAATGGCGGCGCGGCAGAGGTCGGGCGGAGAGGCTGTCTGTTCATTATGGTTTGTCCATCTCCCTTTGACAACAGCCCCGACAGGAGGGCCGAGAAAACGTCCTTGTGACCCAGATAATGTAAACCTTAAAAGCAGTGGTCTATAAACTTTAACAGGTATTAGAATAAACTGGGGAAATGATTTAAAATGTATATGCTGACACTATGCAGCCATAAAAAGGAATAAGGAAGATTTCTTTACATATTTATGGAGTGATCTTCAAGATACATGGTTAAGAGATAAAAGCAAGTATATGTGTGTGCCTTCCCCGGGAACTAATATTACACACACACTGGGATGGTTAATTTTCGTGTTAACTTTACTGGGACGCGGAATGCCCAGATTTAACATTTCCAGGTGTGTCTTTGAGGGTCTTTCTAGTGGGATTAGCACTTGAATAGGCAGAATGAGTAGAGTGGACTGCACTCCCCAATGTGGTGGGCATCATCCAATCCTTGAGGGCTGCATAGAACAAAAAGGTGGAAAAAGAAATAATTTGGTCTCTGCCCGAGAGAGGCTACAGTGAGCTATGATCACATCACTGCATTCCACCTTGGGTGACACAGCAAGACCCTGTGTCTGAAAAGAAAAAATATAAATTTTTTTAAAAAGAGAATAAAAGGAATGTAAGGCCAGTTTTTCCTAAGTCTGTGTAGATGACAGGATAACTCTCATAAAGGGTTTAGGTCCACCTTATGCTGGCCAAATATGAGGACTAAATGACTAGTCATAGGGGATCTTGCAAAGGGCATCAGAACTTCTAAGCAAGGACTGATGCAAAGTTCTCACGCAAAGCTCAATTTTAAATATTCTTCTCATGGTAGAGCAGACTGGGCACAAGCCAGAAAGAACTGGATCCAAATTCCAGTTCTACCACTCACTAGCTAGACAACCTTGAGCAAATTATTTAACCTCTCTGATTCTGCACCTCCCTCTGTAACAGGAGAGTGAAAAATACCTATTTTAAGGACGTGTATGAAGATTAAATAAGAAAATGGTTGGGAATTATTAGCACCAGATCTGGAATGCCATACATGCTCAATAACTACTCATTTCCTTCATCCTTTGGTCTAACCATCCAGGAATAAACATCCATAGAGCTCCTACTCGCAAAAAAATTTTATTTGAAAAGTTCTTTAAGTAATAAAATTGCCCCTCGCCAGGCCTCCTTGCCACTCAGCAAAGGTTCCTGTTTCCCAGCAGGCACAATCAGGATCCACCAGGACTAATGGCATCCCTCCCTCTGTCCTGTGAATGTGGGCCTCCAGCGGCAGTTCCAGACACCCAGCTTGCCCCCTTCCCACCCACATCTAATCCCCACGAGGCTCTGCATTTTCCCTGTTTGATCATCATCTTCCAGAAACCCTTCTAGTGTGTGCCCTAGAATTCCCAGTGCACAGTGAGCAAGATCTCCTCTTCAGTCCCTTCTATGAAGAGATCCTTTCACAGGAATCCTCTAAACATCCCTCACCTTCTTGCTCTAAGCTATACCTGGCTATGCCTTGAGGACAATGCTTCCTCTGTTGTCCCCTTTAAGCAGGAATGGGTTTTCCTCTTGAAGTTTTGGGTTGCACCAGGCCTATGAAACACAGGTGGGTTACTTCCTCCTTGCTGCCTCTTCCGGACCATCCCCCACACCCTCCTTCCTGACCCTCCAGTTTAACTACGCACACCACCTGACTATACCACTCAATATCCCTCCTTGTTCCTCTCACCTGATGACCCCAGAGTCACCATCTCACCGTGCTGTTTTTAGCTCCTGGCTCACTGACACTCTCTCGACCCCACTTCTACCTTAATTCTCAATATTTTCAATATGCTGGTCCTTCAAGCACCAAGTCCTCCCAGTTACATTAATTTGCCTCTTCCAATGACCTCTCCTCCATCCTTCCTCAGTCACTCACTCCCAAGGTCAGACTCTAGCTTTTGCCATTACCAATAACTGCAAATAATGGTATCTGCCATTACCAAAACCCCTTATTCTCAATTCATGCACCTCGTTTTTTGTCCACTATCTTCTAGTCTTCCCGCTCACTCCCTCTTATAGGCCAACTCCAACAACCTTCGACCACACTGAAACCTACAATGCACGAAGCCTACCACCTTCTCACCATCACTCGTTGCCTCCTACGTCTTCTCTTTGTCCCTCACAGACTATATCTATGGTCTATCATTAAAATTGCTCCCCTCCATGCCCCCTACCTCCCTGGAACCTCTCCTACTCTGGATTATTCAATGTCCAAGACCTCAACCCTAGTTATATCCAACTCTTCCTACTCCATGCCTGGACCTGAGCAGCTGAACTTAGCTAGAAAACACACAGCCACACTCACTGGTCTCACTTTAAATTTCATGACCACAAACCCTCAGGTGGGTGCTCAAGTGGGTCCTGCACAGTAGGTATGCTGTTCCCTTATCCATTCACCCGCGCACTTTCAGATGATTATTTAGTATGTTATTCTCTCTCCAAAAACTGCCAGTACCTCAGCCTGCACATCCCTCTCATCTGTCTCCTGGAGAAAAATCCTGACAACCAGAAGACATCTACACTACACCTCTACTCTAGTTTCTATTCACCCTCCCATTTTTCTAGCCCAGCATTTCTCAGAACTTTAGGTCTCAGGACCTCTTCACATGCTTATGAATGATTGAGGACACCAAAGAGCTTTTATTTATGTGGGTCATAGCTATCATATTTACTGTATTAGAAATTAAAACTGAGAAATCTAAAATATTGATTAATTCATTAAAACATGAATCCATCTATTATATGGCAATATAAATAACATTTGTATGAAAAAGAACTATATTTTCTAAAACAGAAAATTCAGTGAGAAAAGCAGTTTTATATCTTTGCAAATCTCTTAAATGTTTGACTTAATGGAAGACAGCTGCATTCAATCTGCTGTAATATGTTGTTTTGGTTGAAGTACATGAAAGGATTTCAGCCTCACACAGATTCATAGTTAGAAAAGGAAGGAGTATTTTAACAGCCTTTCTAGAAAATTGGGGGCGCTCTTCTTTGATACAACACCAAATCCCGATACATAATAGTTTCTTAAAGATTAATTGCAATGTGGAATCTGCGACTGTATCGTTGAACTTTTTTCCACTCTGTTATCTTAAAATTCATGGGTCTATCATACACTTTTGAACTGATCTTTTACCCATGCCTGATTTTGTAACATCATGCACTCAGGCAACTGGAAAATAGTTTCCCTAAGTTATACAGATCTTCCAAATGTTGGGATGATTTATTACACTATATTAAAAAAACACAGGCATTAATATCACGACCAACTACATCAGAAAAATCTTCAAGTGTCAGGAAACTGTCACATGAAGATTTTAATTCTCTCAAGTAAGTCATTCTTTCCAATAAAAATGGTATCCCAAGGTGGAGGGAGATGAGCTCAGCTAGCAACTCAAATCAATGGCTCAGTACTTTTCCTCAGACAACCATAATGCTACAGTGAGCAGAGGTTCTTTATGCAAACTTCTGATTTAGTCACTCCAAATTTTAAAATGATGTGTACTCAAGAGCAAGATTTAATAAAAATCAATAATTTTTACTGCTTCTTCAAGGGCATTCAGAAGCAGAATTAGCATGATGATGATGACGATGAAGAACAACATTCATGCTATTTGGGTTGGCATGTGTCTTATTCTGCTCAAGCTGCTATAATAAAATACCTTTGACTTGGTAATTTGTAAACGACAGAAATCTTTTGCTCACAGTTCTGGAGGTTGGGAAGTCCAAGATCACCAGCAGCTTTGGTGTCTGGTGAGGGCTCTCAGCTTCAGATGGCACCTTGTCGCTGCGTCTTCACATGGCAGAAGGGATGCATGGCGGAAGGGATGAACGAGACTCCCTCAAAGCCTCTTTCCTGTGGGGACTAATCCCATTCATGAGGGTTCCTAATCACCTCCGAAAAGCCCCACCTCTTAAATACCACCACTGTACTGTTTAGGTTTTGGGAGACCATTTACATTCAGACCATAGCTTATTTGCTGTTAAGACACCAGCAATTTTACCTACCACTGCTTTAAGAAACATCAGCTCAAGTATCAACACAGTGAAAAAGGCAGACCATGCTTTTATTATTATGTAAATAGTTGTGACCTCCTAGACTCCAGAGTTCTCAGAGACTTCCAGGGGTCCCCTGACCACATTCTGAGGACAGCTGTTCTAGAAGAACTCTCCACATTCTTACAAGAAGCCAACCTCCTGGACGATGACCAGAATGTCTTCCTTTTCTCTTCTACATTGTCAATCTTCTCTACCCTTCAGTGAGTCTTTCTTATCACAGCATCCATACATCATGTTATCTATCCACCTAGAAGAAACCCTTTGTCAACCTCCTTTTCCCTTCTGGTTATGGCCCCATTTCTCACCTTCCCTTTTCAACAAAACCCTCCAAAAGAGGACCTGCATTAGTGAGTAGGAGGAGAAGTGGCAAGAGGAGGAGGAGGGCTACCCGTACATATGAATGAGAATCGAAATCAGTACCTAGTCATTAATCAGCTCATTCTGGAATTAAAAAGAAAAATAAAACCCAGGCACCTGACATTCCTAAAGATTTTCTAATACATCAGCAACATAATACAAATCTTTTTAAAAATTCTTTTTAATTTACCCGTCATAGACAGTGTCTAGCCACCACATTGCACGCACCCCCCTCTAGGATTTCAGACATCCAATATTAACACGAAGTGAGTAATGCAAAAAGAAAGAGGGTTAATCAGACATCTTGAGAGAAAGAAAAAAATAGCACCGATGCAATGAGAGCTGTTAATGAGCCTTTTTGTTTTGGTAGATTAATTTGGGAGTCTGATGACTAAGAAGAAAATTTAAGCTTCTCAGGTGACTGCTGTTGATTACCACCAAGTTTTTTTAATAATTAAAAAGATGCCTTTGCTTAATTCTATAGTTTATGAATTTCAGGTGTTTACTTGAAAGCTGTGTCCACCCTAGTAGTGCAGAAAACTTTCCTCATTAGCAAACTGAAAGACCTCGGCTTACCGCTTCCGGATTATGCTTGACAGATGAGGAGCATTTCAGGCTGTGCGCTGCTGATGTTTAAATACATTACCCTAATACTCTTTAAGCATCGCCAATTGTAAACCTCATTAACTCCCAGCATGGGGCCAAGGCCTGGATTTCATCGCCACAGCCTCGCAAAGTGAAAACAGGTATATAAAAATGATTTTATCATCAACATTATTATATCCTCCTTCACCTTGTGAAGTATTTAAAAGGCCGTATTTCTTTTTTCCTCAGAAGGATAAACAGTGAACATGAAAAAGGCAGAGAGCACACTTTCTTTATATAGGCTACACATTTTAAAACCCTCGATTTCTTTTTTATCTTCTCTTCTTTGACACCCTTATTTCTCAGGCATCAAAATGGGAACTGTCCCAGGACTGATTTTCTTTACTCTGAACAGAAAGGAATTATTTGCGGATGCTGATTATGTTGCTATCATTTTGATTCAACACAAATGGGGGGCTGACAAGGCGATATGTTGGACCTGTCAGCCCATCACTAACAAATTGGGATATCTGACATTCTCTTTTCCAAAAGAAGAGCCAACTTTTATTTTCACATAGAATGCAAAGAGATTCCACGCTTGAGATGGAAAATACACATGTGGTAAACTCCTGTGCGATCCTTGCAAGCCATTAGGTCCCCACGCCACCCAGTGCCACCTGCCCAGACAGAGGCCCGGGCCTGTAACGGGCAGCAAGCCAGGCCCTCGACACCTCCAGCCCATTCTAGGTCCCACTTAGACTCCCCAGGTGAGAAGGTCAGTCACAAGTGAAAACAGATCTCTAGCCTCAGCTCCCTCTAACGAGACAATAGTTAATAACAAAAACAAATGGAAATATGTTTTCAAAAAGTTCAAAGGGACCCACATAAAATTTATTTTCACCTTGATAAGCTGTGTGAACAATGTATTAAAATTACACTTAGATGATATACAAAGCTTTGTCCTCACTTGAAATGAAAATAATCACAACGAACTCTAAAAGTCAGCTTAGCAACATGGTTTGATATCAGCAAGAGAGTCTGAGCCCTGAGAAGCTTAGAGACTCTCCTCTTCCTCCTCAGATACTGAGACAAGCCCTCCTCACTTACCAGGCCCACCAAAGGCTTCCAGCCCTGGGCACCAAGAGTTTCTCCTCATCTCCCTTAAGGAACTTCATATATTGATTAAACCCGTCATTAAAAAGACTAAAATGGTGAAATGCAGGGAAATCTAAACACAACAAAGCATATTAACAGTGAATATCCTGTGGCAAAGGTAAATCATGCCAATCCCTAATTCAAATCAGCCTTTGATGGCTCTCCATACTCTTAAGATAAAGACCCCCCAATCCTTAACATGAAGTACAAGCTCCCATGTGAGTGGGCACAACCCGCTTTTCCCATCACTGCGCCCTGCACCTCCAAGTTTTGGGCATGTCAGCCTCTGCATTTCAAAATGTAGGGCGTTTGCAGCCGCTGGTCCCTGTGTGCAACACTCTGTCCTCTGTAACACCCCTCGCCTGCAACTCCTACAGGTCAGATGTCACTCACAGGAGTCATCCGTGACCTCCCAGCAACTAAGTCACACCACATCTCTCCTTCACAGCAATATCACATCAGTTCACATTTATTTGAGGTTCACGGATGAACACCTTGTCTGCTCTATTAAATTAGAAGCTCCAAGAGGAGCAAGCACTGTGCTTTTTCCATCCACCAAGAAATCCTCAATATACCCCACAACAGTGCCAGGCACAGAGACAAAGTTCTCAAATAGCTGCTGAATGATGGACCGGACAGTGCCCAGCAAGAAGCTACAGTGTGAAAGGCTGACGGAGGCACCACCTCATGAATCATTCAGTTAGAAGCAAGAATGCTCCAGAAAACAAGATCTCTTTGCCAACAAACTGGAAGTGCCGAGACCATCAAGTTCAGGCAGTGCATGGGCATTTAACTCCCATGCCCAAAGTCCACCCCGAACCCGCGCATAGGTCAAACTCCCAGGAAGGAGCCGTGCCCTCACAGAGACAGCTTACAGCAGGGGTCTCTGACCAGTAAATGGATGGATCGAGGCAGAACTATCACAGGAAAAAGGTTTTTTCTGGATCAGCCTGGTTCCTGACCAAAGAAAATCCTTCATAACTATAGGCTTTCTAATTCCCCAGAGAAAACATCTACAAGAATGTATTCGTTCCTGCAGGTTGCTGTAACAAATAGCAACAAGAAAACTAAAATCAGTATGTTGAAGAGATATCTGCCCTCCCACGGTCACTGCAGCGCTATTGACAAGAGCCAAGACATGTGATCAGCGTCTGTGTTCAACAACAAATGAATGGATAAAGAAAATGTGGTACGTACACACAACGGAATACTATTCAGTCTTTAAAAAGAAGAAAATCTTGTCATTCTCAACAGCATGGATCAACCTAGAGGACATATACTAAGTGAAATAAGCCAGGCACAGAAAGACAAGTACTGCATCATCTCACTTACATGTGTAATCTGTAAAAGTCAAACTCAGAAGCAGAGTGTAGAGCGGTGGTTATGAGGGTTGGGGGTTGGAGGGGAAGGAAGGACGGGCGAGGTATTGGGGTGATGCTGGTCAAAGAGTATGAAAGAGTTCAACATAGTGAACTACTGCACAACATACTGATTATACTTAATAGATTAATATATTTCAAGCTACACTTGAAAATACTCGAGAGAGTAGATTCTAAGTGTTCCCACCACAAAAAAGTAAGTATGTCAGGTAATGGATGTGTTAATTCGCTTGATTCAGCCATTCCACAATGTATACATATTTTGGAACATCATGGTGTACATCATAAATATACACAATTTTTGCCCATTACAAAACATAAATAAATAAATAAAACAAATAACACAAACTGTGTGGCTTAACACGACAGATATTTATTCTATCACAGCTCTAGGGATGAGAAGTCCTAAATCGAGGTGTAAGGCCATAGACGCTCTCAGAAGGCTCTAGAGGAGAATCCTTCCTTGCCTCTTCCAGCTTCTGCTGGCTCCAGCAGCCCTTGGCTCATGGTCGCATCTCTTCAATCTCTGCCTCTGTGGTCACACTGCCTCCTCTTCCTCTTCCCTGTGTCTGTGTCGAATCTCCCTCCGTCTCTACCTTCTAAGGACACTTGTGTGAAATTTAGAGCCCTCCCAGATAATCCAGAATAATCTCTCCATCTCAAAATTCTTCATCACATCTGCAAAGACCTTTTCCCAAATAAAGTAACATTTAAAAATTCCAAGGACTGGGACTTGCTATCTTTGGGTGGCCACTCTACTCAGCCTGCTAGAGTGAGTAACGTAGAATTTGAACTACAGCTTCCATTCCTGGACTTTCATGGGAGAAACGGATAAATGCTTAGTACATTTACCTAAATTTAGTCAACAAATTGATATGAAAGAGACCAGATATTTGACTGGACTCGACTAGACTAGACTGGAAATATGAAAATACACAGAAGCTGGTTCTTGCACTCAAGGAACCCTGGGTAGTGGACCAGTTCCTACCTAAAAATGAGTATTTCAATTTACTGTGACACCTGAGTCAGCACAGCTGAAATCATGTTTAAATCCTAAAGCCATCAATCTACAAATAGTTTTTCAAACATTTATAAGGTTATATGTTAAAATCCCTCTGGCCAGTCAGGTAACATCCCCAAGAAGCCCAGCCAGAGGAACGGAGCCAAGCCAGCACTTTCCCATTGTGTTGTGTGTGTGTTCTGTTTCCATGGGCCAACATATGGCTTCTGCCATGTAATTTTTTTCAGCGGCTGATTTGGGAAGATGATTTGTGACGTGTGAACTCTGACAAATGCTGTGGGTCCAAAGAAAGGGGAAGGATGGGGAAATGAAGGCATTCACAGTTTTACATTGAAAATAGATGTATGCACACACCTACTTGTGAAGTAAATACTGAGAAGCAATGTGTCACCAAGAAGCAACATGTTGGGGCTAGGGTTAGGTGTAATGGCACGTGAACATCTCACGGGCCTCAAGCCTGGGGCAGGACCAGGCTCTAATGCTGGCCCTGTGCTATCCTAGTAGCTGGGTAAGCTTAGGTATCTTGGATGAGTGCTTCGACCTCATTTTGGAAAGAATTATCATAACACATATGGTGAGCCACAAATATTTTCATCCTTAGACTCAGGAATCCCTCTCTTCTAATGTCTAAGGACGTAATTAAACATAAGCGGAAAATGTCATATGCATGATGATACTGATTCCAATATTACCCACAATAGAAAACTATAAACTAAAATAATTCTGTAAGGGTATGAATTCATAGAGTATGGTACATCAATCTGATGGAAAATGATTATAGCTATTTAACACTTAATATGAACAGCATATCGAAACATGAAATATATTCTAAAAGGTTATAAAAGTATTTTAGAAATATGTTCTAAAAGATTATAAAAGTATTTGAATTAAAATAAATTCAAATTATGAAAACTGTGCAGGTTAACAAATCATGGAAATTCTAAACATTTGTGTCAAGGTGAGACAATTATAGGTGGTTGTTTTCCCTTTTAAAACTGAGATGTTGCAGGTGAGAGGGGATGATGGGAGAAGTTGGCTAATGGATACAAAGTTACAGATAGTTGGGAGGAATAAGATCTAGTGTTCTATGGCACTGCTGGGTGAATATAGCTAACAATAATTTCAGTGTATATTTTCAAAAAGCTGGAAGAAAAGATTTTGAATGGGCACAACAAAGAAATAATAAATGTTCAAGGTTGTGGACATGCTAATTACCCTGATTTGATCATTACACATTGTATACAAATATCAAACTAACACTCTATAGCCCATAAATATGTACAATTATTAAGTGTCAACTAAAAATACAACAAAAAAATAACTGAGATGTTCACTGGTTTTGCAACCAAAAAAAAAGTTATAGGGCAAAGGATAAAGGCCATCTAATATTTTCCCTGTCACAGTAAAGCATGGAGATTTAAAGTAATACAAAAATCTAAAAGAAAATGTCAAACTAAAGAAGATTGTGAGACTATGAGATGAGGCACCCTGGAACACTGAAAAGGCCAAGGACTTTGGAACCAGACAGGTCTGGGCACCTCTTAGCCAAAAACTGCTTGAGTACCAAGAGCTTTAGTTATTTCATCTGCAAAACAAGGAAAACAAAGCCGACCTTTCAAATTTGTTATAAGCTTTTGCAAAAATATATATGTTATGTTATATTATATATGTAAAATGTATGTTACATTGCTGGCATCTAATAAATTTAAGGCTATATTTTCTGAAATTTTATGTTTAAAAAGGTAAAAGTATGTGTATTAATGGGAAAGGGAATAAAATAGAAGGCAAAGTACATCAAAAGCTATTCTAATATCAAATTAATGCCGATAAACATATTCAGGTACTTAGGAACCAAAATTTTTACTGAGAGAAAGAGATACAAATTTTAAAAACCAAGAAAAATCCTGTAATGTAAAATTTTGAAGGAAATGTCATTATGAACTTTTAATTTCTTTAAACTATATATTTCCCAACTCTTTTCACTGAAAAGTCAAAAAAGCAGTAACACCCTGGTAACAAGCCAGTGCCCAGAGCTTTGTTTCTAAGCATCATTCCCAAATTAAAAAAAAACAGACCTCCTTGGAAAAAAAAGTGATTTCCAGGTCAGAGGCAGGAATGCTCCAAGGAGAACCTGAAACATCTGATTTGCTGAAAGCCAGAAGCACTCAAAGGCTGAAGGCAAGAAGCCAGCTTGAAGGACTCTCACTGACCAGATCGGGACAATTTGAGCATCTAAGAGAATAACAGTAACGGATTATAATACATGGAATTAAAAATAAATAAATCTATGAATTTATATTGATATACAAGATTAAGAGGCAAAGAAAAGGGGATGGAGAAAGGAAACTTTGTCTTTACCAAAGAATGTTGGACATACATATAAGAGAATCAAAAAAATCAGAAAAATTTGGCCAGGTGTGGTGACTCTCACCTGTAATCCTAGCACTCTGGGAGGCCAAGGGGGGCCACTCTGCTTGAGGCCAGGAGTTTGAGGTTGCAGTGAGCTATGATGACACCACTGCACTCTAGCCCAGATGATAGAGTTTTACTCTGT